>NC_139959.1:34856334-34893834 GCF_963454915.1 Gymnoscopelus microlampas | reverse complement strand
GCGCGTTTATAGCTGTGGCGGACCCAGGATGGAGTTATGACATTTTTTTACTGCACATCCTAGGATATCATAACATCACAGAAAAGGTAAGAAAACCGTCGGGCAAAATTCCCCTTTAATGGTGTGAAAAGTTAAAACTACAACCCATTATTTAATGTGTTACTTCAGTAGCTTTGATCACTGTTATTCAGAATGATCACTGTCATTCAGAATGATCACTGTTATTCTGCAGTTTAGTCCCACGCAGTGGGACACTTTCACCCGCAAACCGTTCAACACACACATGCAGGCACTTTACGTTTACATTTTAGGATACGAGCCCGCAGATCAAAGTTTCGTCGGCTCTAAAACATCCCTTTGATGTCGGCGACATTTTTTAGACCCCATCTCCCAGACAGTGTGGTCAGGGTTTCGATCCCATAGCCTGAAGAGACGGACCAATAACAGAACAGATAGGCAGTCAACACTATGGCGGTAACTGCTGTGAGTGTAGAATGAATGGAACGGAGGGGGCCTGGGGGCGGAGACAACGTATATCACGTGGCTTTGGAGGGGAGCAGATCTACAAGCTCTCAGCATGTCGCGCTGCAACGCGTTGTGGGCTTGTAGATTGGCTATTTGGCACTCGGCACCCCATTCGCACCCTAATTGAGGCGCCTGTGCGTCACGGCACCCACTTTGAGAAACCCTGGACTATAGTGTCCATTGAAGTGGAGGGCAGATGATTTCAACAGACAGGAACAGAGGAATATGTCTATTGTTCTCAGTGGAATTCTGACATGACAGCTGGACCCCTCATTGGATGCAAATACGTACACGCACACACACACACACACACACACACACACACACACACGCACGCACGCACGCACGCACTCACACACACAGGATGAACATGCTGCTGCACACAGGCAGCAAAAAAATAAGCAACACAGTTGCAAACGAATGCACACTGACGTGCATAAAAGCATGTAGGGGAGAATGGGGTCGGTTGACGCAGGGGGACGGTTGACGCACGGACCTATTTTCATGCTACACTAAAAAATCGTCACATCCGGCGACGTCACCCTCTTCGTCTTCGGTCGTAAACATCAGACACAATTTTTTTCCCAGTTCTGATCAAAATTGGCAGAGTTGAAGCCACTTTGGTGTATTTCCACACTGTAGTAAAAAAATACCCTATTTGAGTGTTTTCCATTTGTATTGCTGTGTTTATTTGGTGCAGATTGTAAATGGATTTTGTCTGTTAGGCTAATCTGTGGGCTAACTCTCAGTGAAGGTTCCATTGAAAAATATTCATTAGCTTTTGTGCTAGCTAGCAAAACATCCGGGGAGGGCAGGGAGGGACGAACGGCGCATTAGGCCACTCGGTGCATTACAGACAGGGAGGGACGAACGGCGCATGTTTTGGCACAAAGTTGAGGAAACAGACAGAGGCGACATTAACATGATACATTTATTTGACTATCAGCATGGTCATTTTCTCGGAGGATTCTACTGAAGCATCAATGAGAGTTAGATGCCAGAAATGTAACTTATGTGCTTGTTATTGGACATTTCATCCGACCACGCCGTCCGCCCCCCATGTATGCGCCATTCGCCCCGACTGGCGGCCGTGTGCGGAGAGTAGCGCAACGTCACTTTACTTACCGATTGCGTTCGACTCGTTTCACTAAAATTAAAACGGACTGCGGGTAATGGGAGAGGACAAGTGTCTCTTGTTCACAAAAAAGTATGGTTACATGAAATTAATTAATCTCTGTGCAGGGAGGGAAATAGAAATGGGTGCGTCAACCGACCCCGTTCACCCCTACACACATTAACAATGTTTCTCTCTCTCTCTCTCTCTCTCTCTCTCTCTCTCTCTCAGTGCTATCAGGTCAATAGCAATTAGCTTACATCAGGTCTGCTGTCTGTCTGTCTGTCTGTCTGTCTGTCTGTCTGTCTGTCTGTCTGTCTGTCTCTCTCTCTCTCTCCCCTCCCCCTCTCTCAGTCAGTCGGTGCTATCAGGTCGGTAGAAGTTAGCTTACATTAGGTTGGGTGTGACAGCAGTGTCATTTCCCAGACATTTAAACATTCAGTAAATGTTGGGATGATTCACAGATAGACTGGTTCCCACGGCCAGCACTCACACCACTTAGCCACTTTACTCTATTTATACACTCTCAGAGTTACAGACCTGAAAGGGTCCATTTGGAACCCCCCTAAAGTAACCCAGAGGGGTCCATGGACCTCACTTTGAGAACCACAGTTCTAGACCCATCCTAAAGTTCACAATGAATTTGCATTGGAAAGCAGTACAAACAAATTGAATCTTTTGGAAAAAATAAATTATATATATATATATATATATATATATATATATATATATATATATATATATATATATATATATATATATATATATATATATTATTGTTATTGTTCATTGAGATTTTTGAAAATGTTAGTGCCTATAGCACTTTCACCATGGTGTATCTATGCCATATCAAAACTCTCTCTTTTCTAAATCAATCTTTCAACATTTTTCTACATTCTTTCACAAAACAAGGCTGATCAACAATCTCACATGGAGACGTGACTTTATAAGCTTAGGGTCTTGTCATCGTCGTTCAAAACCTGCCTTGCTGCATGGGTGCTTCAGTAATAAGGGCAGGGAAGTGATGTGTAATGCCCCTGTGTGTGTGTGTGTGTGTGTGTGTGTGTGTGTGTGTGTGTGTGTGTGTGTGTGTGTGTGTGTGTGTGTGTGTGTGTGTGTGTGTGTGTGTGTGTGTGTGTGTGTGTGTGTGTGTGTGTGTGTGTGCCTGCCTGCCTGCCTGCCTGCCTGCCTGCCTGCGTGCGTGCGTGCGTGCGTGCGTGCGTGCGTGTGCGTGTTGCCATACTATTTTTGGCAGCTTTTAAACACACTTCAAAGATTTATTTTAAACAGTGATGTCATGGTTTGCACAAACAGTGCGGTATAGGCTACATGCGTCTGTGAACACACTACAGAACATGTGCAGGGGCTGCAATTAACCATGTACAATTAACCATATATATTTACCCGTACACAGCGGTGGAAAGTAAAACATTACATTTACTCAAGTACTGTAATTAAGTACAATTTCCAGGTATTTAAGGTTTCGAGGCCAATAGGCTCGAAGCCTTATTACATCTGTAAGAGTTCATTATTCTTCCGCCGGTTTTGCCAGTTCTGGCCTAACCGCGTGGTCACTTTTTATGAAATTCGGCAATATGGTAGAGGGCTATGCCAAACGGCGAAAACCCGAAACTCACAAACATTGGCCAAAGGGTGGCGCTGTAGCACTCAATTGAAATATGCCAACTTTGAACAGGTACAACTCATGCCCTGTTTGACCCACAGCCATGAAACTTCGATGCACACATGCGTCTCCTCATGCCTAACAACTTTCACACTCTGACCTTTGACCTCTGACCTTTAGATCTCCCACCATTTCGAATTCTATGAAAAGCAGTAAAAAAGACTCTTCCTTCGTACAGATTGAGCAATCTGTACGAAACTGTATACACATGAACTTTGGACCAATGCCGACAGACGTGAGCAAGCGGATTTTCCATAAGTGAAAACGTTAAGCTTTTATACGCCAATGAAAATTGCAGTTTTATGACAATTATTCATCTGCCCCTAAAACATACATGCAGACTCGCATTTGTTTGACACTTTGCAATATTGTAGAAGGTCATTCCAAGTATCACTGAAACCAATCTTACTCCAATTGGTCAAAGGGGGGCGCTATAGCAATTTTTTGAAAATGCAAACTTTAAACAGGCAAAAGTCATGCCTCGTTTGGCCGACAGCCGTTAAACCTGCTTACACATGTGCCTTGACTCATGAGGAACACATGTATCACTTTGACCAGTAAGCTCTGCCCTTAGATTGTCTGCAATTTTGAGCAGTTTGAAAAACATTTAAATCCAGGATTTCTGAGCAATTTGCGTGAAAGTGTGTCATGTGTGTGAACTCCCTTTTCACTAGTTCAGGTGTGTAGGTTCAATAGCTTGATAGCTTAATCATCTGCCTTGAAACCACAGGGTTGCTGGTTCGAATCCCACCTCAGGTAGACTTCATTATAATTGCATTGCACACAACATGACTGTATCAATGAGGAACATATCTATCACTTTGACCAGTAAGCTCCGCCCTTAGATTGTCTGCAATTTTGAGCAGTTTGAAAAACATTTAAATCCAGCATTTCTGAGCAATTTGCGTGAAAGTGTGTCATGTGTGTGAACTCCCTTTTCATCAGTTCGGGTCTGTTGGCCCAATGTAATCATCTGCCTTGATACCACAGGGTCGCCGGTTCAAATCTCACCTCATGCAGACCTCAACTCAATTGCATTGCACACAACATGACTGTATCAATGAATAAACATGCAATTGTTAAATGAAACGCTTATTGAGAGTAGTTGTTTTCAATGTATGATGTACTTCATTCCCTCTTTTGTTTTGTTTTGTTTTGTTGGATTCTCCCTTCTCACTGACCAAGGCTGTGGATTGAATAGCTTGATCAATACAGTGTTAGTCTCATGTGCCAAAGGTCCACGGTTCAAACCCCACTCGTCACAGTTTACATTTAAATTGCATTATACAAAACATGACCCTGTTAATTCAGACATGTGCAATTTTTAAACAATACCATGAATTGCTTTTGAGAGTAGTTGTTTTTTATGTATGACATACATTCTTGTGAAAATAGCTGATCTACAATCTCACACCTTTTTAGATAGCAACGCGTTGTGAGCTTGTAGATCAACTATTTTCACTACTTTCCATTCCAAGAACACAAAACAAAACTTTATTGCTAAATATTTGTCAACCAGTAATCTAGAGTAGTTAGCAAAACAGAGGCTTGGTTCATAACGGACTGAAAAACCTATAGATATCAACAGACACCATCAGGGAGGCTATATTTCTAGTTCAATAAGAAGAGAGGCAGCCTGTGAATCCATAGGTCGCTGGTTTGATCCCTGTCCCCAACAATGCATTGAGGTGATCATTATTTGGAATTCTTACTTTGTTACAAACATACTCCTGGTAGCCTGTCTGTCTGTCTGTCTGTCTGTCTGTCTGTCTGTCTGTCTGTCTGTCTGTCTGTCTGTCTGCCTCTCTCTCACTCTGTCACTGTCTGTCTGCCAATCTGCCACTCTGTCACTGTCTGCCAGTCTGCCAGTCTGCCACTCTGTCACTGTCTGTCTGTCTGCCAGTCTGCCAGTCTGCCACTCTGTCACTGTCTGTCTGTCTGCCAGTCTGCCACTCTGTCACTGTCTGTCTGTCTGCCAGTCTGCCACTCTGTCACTGTCTGTCTGTCTGCCAGTCTGCCACTCTGTCACTGTCTGTCTGTCTGCCAGTCTGCCAGTCTGCCAGTCTGTCACTCTGTCACAGTCTGTCTGTCTGCCAGTCTGCCACTCTGTCACTGTCTGTCTGTCTGCCAGTCTGCCAGTCTGCCACTCTGTCACTGTCTGTCTGTCTGCCAGTCTGCCACTCTGTCACAGTCTGTCTGTCTGCCAGTCTGCCACTCTGTCACTGTCTGTCTGTCTGCCAGTCTGCCAGTCTGCCACAGTCTGTCTGTCTGCCAGTCTGCCACTCTGTCACAGTCTGCCAGTCTGCCAGTCTGCCACTCTGTCACTGTCTGTCTGTCTGCCAGTCTGCCAGTCTGCCACTCTGCCACTCTGTCACAGTCTGTCTGTCTGCCACTCTGTCACAGTCTGCCAGTCTGCCACTCTGTCACAGTCTGCCAGTCTGCCACTCTGTCACAGTCTGCCAGTCTGCCAGTCTGCCACTCTGTCACAGTCTGCCAGTCTGCCACTCTGTCACTGTCTGTCTGTCTGCCAGTCTGCCACAGTCTGTCTGTCTGCCAGTCTGCCAGTCTGCCAGTCTGCCACTCTGTCACAGTCTGCCAGTCTGCCAGTCTGCCACTCTGTCACTGTCTGTCTGTCTGCCAGTCTGCCAGTCTGCCACTCTGTCACAGTCTGTCTGTCTGCCAGACTGCCACTCTGTCACAGTCTGCCAGTCTGCCACTCTGTCACAGTCTGCCAGTCTGCCAGTCTGCCACTCTGTCACAGTCTGCCAGTCTGCCAGTCTGCCACTCTGTCACTGTCTGTATGTCTGTCTGTCTGCCAGTCTGCCAGTCTGCCACAGTCTGTCTGTCTGCCAGTCTGCCAGTCTGCCACAGTCTGTCAGAGTCTGCCAGTCTGCCAGTCTGCCACTCTGTCACAGTCTTCCAGTCTGCCAGTCTGCCACTCTGTCACAGTCTGCCAGTCTGCCAGTCTGCCACTCTGCCAGTTTTCTCGAAACCGCTCATTGCTGCTTGCAGCTATATTTTTCTTTTTTTTTTTTACTTTTCTTTAGTATTTCCTATTTTCTGTACTTTAGCTTCTACTCCACTACATCTCAGAGGCCAATATTGCACTTTTACTCCACTACAATTATTAGAAAACTTTAGTTACTAGTTACATGGGAGATTTGAATTAGTATTACAAAACATGCATTAACCAGTTCAGCCCTATATATATTTCAGCCATTTGAAAATAGCCGATCTACAAGATTGTGGTAGATCTGCTATTTTCAAAAGATTGTTTTTACATTTTATACATTTGAAATCTTGTGAAACGGGACATTCTGCATAATGAGTAGCCTACTTTCTACTTTTGGTACTTTAAGTACATTTCGATACCAATATGTTGTACCTTTACTCAAGTCAATTTTGAATTCCGGACTTTTACTTCCAACAGAGTATTTCTACATTGCAGTATTGATACTTTTACTTAAGTAAAGAAATGTAGTACTTTTCCCACCACTGCCCGTACACAATTTGTAGACTTTAAATGGTCTCAGACACACAGGAGCTGACAGTGGTATGTGAGACATATGTTCTGAACATCCACTCACACATGTTTTCATTGGTCAGTCAAAGTCAGTAGCTGTTGTTGGATACTTATGTCTTTCACTATACATCTCAAAGACCAATATTGTACTTTTGACAACAGTAGGAATGAACTAGCCTGGGATCCAGCCTGCTTCGCTACGTTCGGCGGACTTTCTTTTCTCTCTTCGCTTCTCAGTCTGGAATGCCTCCTATCTCCAAGGGAGGCGGGACATGCCAAACGTCTCGAATCGTGCCGTGGCTTCTGATTGGTCTGTGGTGCGGGGCGGGACAAAAAAAACACTGTGATCGTTGTGATTCGTCATTCATTTGAACAACATCCAATCAGCAACGACGTTGCCTAACGTAACATATGTAGTTCCAGTGTAGTTCTACAAAACGAGTCAATAGGAGGCATTCCAGACTGATAAGCGAAGAGAGAAAAAAAAGTCTGCCGAACGTAGCGAAGCAGGCTGGATCCCAGGCTAGGAATGAACCACTTAAACTCTATTTAAAACTTGAGCCCTATTTCAAATATAGTGGGAAAAAAACAGCTCTACTAGAGGTCCCGTATCGGAGATAAAACCAGCAGTACTACAGGTCCTGGTAGGAGATAAAACCAGTAGTACTAGAGGTCCTGGTAGGAGATAAAACCAGCAGTACTAGGTCCTGGTATAGGAGATAAAACCAGCAGTACTAGAGGTCCTGGTAGGAGATAAAACCAGCAGTACTAGAGGTCCTGGTAGGAGATACAACCAGTAGTACTAGAGGTCCTGGTAGGAAATAAAACCAGCAGTACTAGAGGTCCTGGTAGGAGATACAACCAGTAGTACTAGAGGTGCTGTTAGGAGATAAAACAAGCTGTACTAGAGGTCCTGGTAGGAGATAAAAACCAACAGTACTACAGGTCCTGGTAGGAGATAAAACCAGCAGTACTACAGGTCCTGGTAGGAGATAAAACCAGCAGTACTACAGGTCCTGGTAGGAGATAAAACCAACAGTACTAGAGGTCCTGGTAGGATATATGGTAGGACATAAATCCAGCAGTATTAGAGGTACTACACAGTACTGTACATAGTACAAAGCATGTGAATCGTACAGTGTGACAGATCAGGTATCAGGTTACATTCCCTGATGTCCCAGAAGCCAGCGGGAAGCGATGCCGCGACTACGCCAAATATCAACAACGTTATCAACACACGTGTCTGATTCGACCCTCAGTGTGTGTGTGTGTGTGTGTGTGTGTGTGTGTGTGTGTGTGTGTGTGTGTGTGTGTGTGTGTGTGTGTGAGACTACATGCACGCGCAAAGGAAGGACTGACTGTGACTCTTGCTACAAAGACTCTCTCACACACACAAAAAAGCTACCAACTGGAACCTAAACTGATTCTTCAGAGGGATGCCATGAATAACCATTTGTGTTACTTTATAGAACCACTAATTGTAATGGTTCTATAAATAGCCCTTAAGCATTTAAACCCTATACTGTACCAGTTCCTCCCACTCTGTACTTTTCCCCTCTAAATTAAATGTCTTAACCCATTAAGACCTGAGGCCGATTCTACAAATGCCTTCTAAACCTGTAGTTCTCAAACCTTTTCGTGCCAAGGACCCCCAAATTGATATATATTTCGTTGTGGACCCCAATCTAAAAAGGTTTTGTGCCAGGGACCGCAGAAGAGAATATTTATGTAAAAAGAAATCGAAATTATTCAAACATTTTCAAACACTTTCAAAAAATCACACCCAGTGTGAAGAGAGTGGTGCCTTTGAATTAGTGTAACTGGTTGCATCCTTGTGTTGCAATCAGCTGCAGCTGTTGAGGCCGTGCTCAAACGGACGGACGGACGGACGGACGGACCCACACACACGGTCAAGTGTAGGAGTGGCTGGCACCACTAAAAAATGTTTTAAAAATGTTCAAAAATATGAGATGTACAAGCTCACAGCGCGGCAAAAAGAGCTCGTACATCTGCTATTTTTGAGAACCACGGTTCTAAATCCTAAGAGTTTTCTGAAAAACATATGTTGATATAGATATAGCTGAAATCTAAAATGACACAGACTTTAGGGTTAATCTAAAATAGCCGATATAGCATCTCATGCGTGAGCATTGCGCCAAAGTCAGTTAACCACTTAAAACCCAGCATCCGCATTGTGGGGAAAGCTTTTGCAGAAAATATCAGCAAAAGCATCGCCCACAAAATGAAAATACACTAGTATAGAGCCCTGAGGGACTCCGGTCAACCATGGGGTTTAAGGGGTTAAGTTCATGTTAGTGCGCCCCCAATGCGTCAGTGGTGACGACAAGAACAACATGCGTGTTTTTATTATTAAAGTCAATTACTGACGAGTCATCCATCTGCAGGAATCATAAATAATAGTCTAATTCTAGACACTGTCCATTATGATTCAGATATAGAAGAATAGAAATGCATGTAGTCAGTGCACTGTTGTAACCCTCCTCTCCTCTCCTCTCCTCTCCTCTCCTCTCCTCTTGACATGCTTCAGGTCAGACTGACACCACAGAACAGAAAGAGAGCAATTTAGCCCATTCAATCCGGCAAAGCATCTGTGTCATTTTAGATGTTAGCTATGTATATATATATATATATATATATATATATATATATATATATATATATATATATATATATATATATATATATATATATATATAGCATATTGGTTGGCTACTCTAAAAATGTGCAGATATGTAAGCTCATGTGCTATTGTGCTAGTAGATCTGCTATTTCTGAACAAAAAAAAGTTGTGCACATTTTTGAATGTATATATATATTTTTTGAAGCGAACATTTTTAACTCTTCTGCTTTTTTAACTCTTTGCTTCTGGCGGTCCATGGAAGAAAACATTTTGTGATGGGAGGGACGGTGGCCATGTCCTTGACATGAAAAAGTTTGAGAACCACTGATATAGTAACAGGTTTTTTCTGAAAGATATTTGTAGAATCAGACTTAATTGTTTTGCTTACTAAGTTCAACTTTGGGCGTAGGCCACGAACAAGAGCTCTCCAGGCATCCCAGTCCTGGGCCAATAGGCTCTATGTACAGCAGCGATATTGGACAGAAATTGGGCCCCTTCCTTGCTTCCTTCACAGGTGTCACCAATGACACTAATGAAGGCTCTGTTCCATTTAGTGTAGCACATTGGCTCAAACGTTTTAATTTCAAGGACCCACATAACTCTGAGAGTGTACAAATGGAACCAAATGGACCCGGGAGGGTCCATTTGGTTCCAGTATACACTCTCAGAGTTACACCCTCTCAAGGAACCATGAGGGTCCCTGACCACACAATATCAGCACCCTGACTCTGTTTGACCAGAATGGAACAGAGCCTTCATTAGTATCATTGGTAACACCTGTGAAGGAAGTAAGAAGAGGCCCAATTTTTCTCCAAAATGGCTGCTGTGCATAGAGCCTATTTATCCAGCTGTCCCCATGTGTGGCCAGATCTCTTCACCTCTGCATCCAGGTCACGTCGCCAGGTGTTTCTTGGTCTGCCCCTCTTCCTTCTCCCCTGTGGGTTCCAGAACAGGGCGTATCTTATATTATTGATATTGGATGCAGGTTTGCAGAGAGTGTGGCCGATCCATCCCCAGCATATTTAGAGGATTTCTTCCCTCTACAGGGTGCTGTCCTGTTCGCTGCCGCAGTTCCAGGTTACTGATCGTTACTTAATTGTTTTGTACACATCTACCATACGATGTGAAGTCTCTGGAGTACAGCCCAAAGATTCCAGTGAAACATGTATAAGGCTTGCGATGAGGTGTGCAACAGTTGTTCCAACTACAAGCAATGCAATTGTTTATAAACAATAATGGATAAACTGTGTGCTTGTAAATTGCTGTTTTCATTTTGCACAGTATCATGTGTGTGTGTGTGTGTGTGTGTGTGTGTGTGTGTGTGCGTGTGTGTGTGTGTGCGTGTGTGTGTGTGTGCGTGCGTGCGTGCGTGCGTGCGTGCGTGCGTGCGTGCGTGCGTGCGTGCGTGCGTGTGTATAACGTTAACATATGTCTGATCACAGGGTCACAGTACAATAAATAGCATCAAGATATTCAGGACATGAACAACGCACTTAAAGGCATAGGATGTAACTTTGCCCTGTGTTTACATAACAAAACAATACACCCATGTTTTATCCATCGTTTCCCTCTATAGCAGCGGCTATCAGCCACTGCAGTAGTGTGGTGGTGTTTAACCTGCGGAGACACATTGTCCTCTCTGCTGTATTCTCTGGTGCTTTGTTTGTTTTGGTAGACAGGGATGTTTTCGGTTCGTCTACCAAAACAAACAGTGCAAACACCAAAATACAGCGAGAGGACAGTGTGTCTCTGCAGGTAAACACCACCACACTACTACAGTGGCCATTTGTAAACACAGGGCAAAGTTACGTACTATGGCTTTAACACAAATTATGTTACAGGACAAATCCTTCATATTATTCCCCCCCTCCAGAGGTGGACGTGGTGTTTTAAACCGAAGTGTTGGATAAGACCATGTTTAGTCTCCGTTAATATTCCCAATGTACTCACTATTGATGGCCTCTCTCTCTCTCTCTCTCTGTGTGTGTGTGTGTGTGTGTGTGTGTGTGTGTGTGTGTGTGTGTGTGTGTGTGTGTGTGTGTGTGTGTGTGTGTGTGTGTGTGTGTGTGTGTGTGTGTGTGTGTGTGTGTGTGTGTGTGTCCATCAGTAGATACTTTGATGTGCAGGCAGACACAGCAACAAACTGTGGTGCGTCATTACCTGACCATGGCCCTGACACGTGTGTGTGTGTGTGTGTGTGTGTGTGTGTGTGTGTGTGTGTGTGTGTGTGTGTGTGTGTGTGCGTGCGTGCGTGCGTGCGTGCGTGCGTGCGTGCGTGCGTGCGTGCGTGCGTGCGTGCGTGTGCGCACGAGCATGTATGCATGCACGCGCGCGTGTGTGTATGTGTGCGTGCGTGCGTGGGTGTGTGTGTGTGTGGGCGCGTGTAAGCGCGTGCGCGTGCGTGTGTGTGTGTGTGTGTGTGTGTGTGTGTGCGTGTGTGTGCGCATGTGCGTGTGTGTGTGCGCGCACGAGCATGTATGCATGCACGCGCGAGTGTGTGTGTGTGTGTGTGTGTGCGTCGGTGTGTGCGTGGGTGTGTGTGTGTGGGCGTGTGTGCGCGTGTATGCGTGCGCGAGCATGTTTGTGTGTGTATGTGTGTGTTTCTGTGTATGTGCGTGTGCGTGTGTCCTCTGTGAGTGACGTGACAAGCAGAAACACAGTTATGTCAAGGCTGCCAGTTTTTATCTCTCCTCCTTCTCAGAAGAGAGAGAGAGGGGGTGGGGGGATGAGAATGCTATTTTATGAGAATGCTATTTTATTTCCCTGGTACACAATATGTTCAGATGGGGGTCCGATGGGGAGGTCCTTGACAGTCACGGTGGCATCATGCAGACTAAAGACCCTGCAAACCAAGGCAGGAATTCCCCGGGAGGCCATGAAGGCCACGGTCACCATGTGTCCCCTATCAGTTTGGCCTTCTGCATCTCCAAGAGAATTACAGGCCCTGAGGCCACGGCGGCCTTGATGCCCCGACCGCAGCACTGACGGCCCCACACCATTTCACCGCTTTCACCCAGATGTCTTTTGTTGAGATTCGGCATCCTTATAGGAATAATTCACTCCAAAAATGACTTATTTTCTATCAATACACTCTATTCACAGCAGCCATATTATGAAGACATTCACAGGTGTTACCAATGATACTAATGAAGGCTCTGTTCCATTCTGGTCAAACAGAGTCAGGGTGCTGATATTGTGCATGTTGGCTCACTGGAAACACTCTGTTACACCAGTGGGTCTACAGTTGGGGTCCAGGGACCCTCATGGGCTTCCAGATGGCCCCTTACAGGTGTGTAGAGTTATGGGGGTCGTGGAAACCACTGTGCTAGACTAAATGGAACAGAGCCTTCATTAGTATCATTGGTAACACCTGTGAAGGAAGTGATAATATGGCTGCTGTGAATAGAGCCTATTAACACACCCCATAATAGTGATGCGCGGGTCGGGTTTTTTCATGACCCGCCCCGCCCCGCCCCGCGACGGAACCCAACCCGCCTCAACCCGCCCCGCAAACCCATATATAAATCTATGGCTCAACCCGCCCCGCAACCCGCTTTTTTTTTTTTATTCTGTAAAATCATGGTTACAAAATAATCCCCAAGTGTATTCAAACTGTTTTATTGTTATTATTCTTATTCTTATTAGGAATAAAGACAAAACAAGAGCATGTGATTATTATTTATTTTTTTCGTGTGAGAGCGGCTGACCCGCTCACCCGCAGCCCGCATAATTGCCTCCGAAATTCTGACTTGACCCACCCGCGCCGCGGGTTGACCCGCGGGTCCCGGGTCAACCCGCGCATCACTACCATGTAACCTTGAATTTATGGAGATTTTTAAAAAGTTGTTGTGGCAGAGTCTCCGGTAGGCGACTCCGCCTACCGGAGCATGTATGCATGCACGCGCGCGTGTGTGTATGTGTGCGTGCGTGCGTGGGTGTGTGTGTGTGTGGGCGCGTGTAAGCGCGTGCGCGTGCGTGTGTGTGTGTGTGTGTGTGTGTGTGTGTGTGTGCGTGTGTGTGCGCATGTGCGTGTGTGTGTGCGCGCACGAGCATGTATGCATGCACGCGCGAGTGTGTGTGTGTGTGTGTGTGCGTCGGTGTGTGCGTGGGTGTGTGTGTGTGGGCGTGTGTGCGCGTGTATGCGTGCGCGAGCATGTTTGTGTGTGTATGTGTGTGTTTCTGTGTATGTGCGTGTGCGTGTGTCCTCTGTGAGTGACGTGACAAGCAGAAAGACAGTTATGTCAAGGCTGCCAGTTTTTATCTCTCCTCCTTCTCAGAAGAGAGAGAGAGGGGGTGGGGGGATGAGAATGCTATTTTATGAGAATGCTATTTTATTTCCCTGGTACACAATATGTTCAGATGGGGGTCCGATGGGGAGGTCCTTGACAGTCACGGTGGCATCATGCAGACTAAAGACCCTGCAAACCAAGGCAGGAATTCCCCGGGAGGCCATGAAGGCCACGGTCACCATGTGTCCCCTATCAGTTTGGCCTTCTGCATCTCCAAGAGAATTACAGGCCCTGAGGCCACGGCGGCCTTGATGCCCCGACCGCAGCACTGACGGCCCCACACCATTTCACCGCTTTCACCCAGATGTCTTTTGTTGAGATTCGGCATCCTTATAGGAATAATTCACTCCAAAAATGACTTATTTTCTATCAATACACTCTATTCACAGCAGCCATATTATGAAGACATTCACAGGTGTTACCAATGATACTAATGAAGGCTCTGTTCCATTCTGGTCAAACAGAGTCAGGGTGCTGATATTGTGCATGTTGGCTCACTGGAAACACTCTGTTACACCAGTGGGTCTACAGTTGGGGTCCAGGGACCCTCATGGGCTTCCAGATGGCCCCTTACAGGTGTGTAGAGTTATGGGGGTCGTGGAAACCACTGTGCTAGACTAAATGGAACAGAGCATTAGCATTAGTATCATTGGTAACACCTGTGAAGGAAGTGATAATATGGCTGCTGTGAATAGAGCCTATTAACACACCCCATGTAATAGTGATGCGCGGGTCGGGTTTTTTCATGACCCGCCCCGCCCCGCCCCGCGACGGAACCCAACCCGCCTCAACCCGCCCCGCAAACCCATATATAAATCTATGGCTCAACCCGCCCCGCGATTTTTTTTTATTCTGTAAAATCATGGTTAGAAAATAATCAAGTGTATTCAAACTGTTTTATTGTTATTATTCTTATTCTTATTAGGAATAAAGACAAAACAAGAGCATGTGATTATTATTTATTTTTTTCGTGTGAGAGCGGCTGACCCGCTCACCCGCAGCCCGCATAATTGCCTCCGAAATTCTGACTTGACCCACCCGCGCCGCGGGTTGACCCGCGGGTCCCGCGGGTTACGGGTCAACCCGCGCATCACTACCATGTAACCTTGAATTTATGGAGATTTTTAAAAAGTTGTTGTGGCAGAGTCTCCGGTAGGCGACTCCGCCGTTCATCAAATGATTGGCTTAGGAATGCGACAATAACAAAGAAATATCAGAACGATATATCAGCCTGCTAAAAACACAATGTAGCCAACTGCTGACTGCTGACTGTTCATGACTGAACCAAAACTGGAACACTCCGTTCACTAAATGAAGTGCAAACATTAAACAACTAGCCTACTATAATGCTTTGACACACATACACATACACACATGAACATGCACGTGCACACACATACAGTGAGAGAGAGAGAGAGAGAGAGAGAGAGAGAGAGAGAGAGAGAGAGAGAGCGACACACACACACACACACACACACACACACACACACACACACACACACACACACACACACACACACACACACACACACACACACACACACACACACACACACACACACACACACACACACACACACAGAGAGAGAGAGAGAGAGAGAGAGAGAGAGAGAGAGAGAGAGAGAGACAGAGAAAGATACTATTTTGCTTTTCACCAATGACTCACTTGCAACAGAACGTGTGTGTGTGTGTGTGTGTGTGTGTGTGTGTGTGTGTGTGTGTGTGTGTGTGTGTGTGTGTGTGTGTGTTGTGTTCTTATTTGTCAGAAGGTGAAATAAGTTGCCGCCTGTCTCAAACAGAACTAGTACGCTGTTTAGTTTAATTTAACCACTTGAACCACAGCACGCCTATTCTGGGGGGAACATAATAGCTAACCCCCCCTAAAAGAAAAAAAAAATATATATATATAAATAAACAACTTGTACATATACATTTTTATACTATGTACAGTATTAAAGGAGTACACGCTCGGGTGGCACAGTGCCCACCACCGCGGAGGTTGTGGGTTTGAATCCACCGTGGTGCATCCAGCTTTGTCGGGCGTCTATACGAAGACAATTGGCTTGTGTTCGGGGGAGGGAATGTATGTGGGGAGGAATTAAATGGCACAACGATTAAATTGGGGAGAAAGGGGGCTGAAACATTATTGGCTACTCTAAAAAGGAAAATAAATGGGATACTTCACCCGATAAAGGACTTTATTTCTATTGTTTACTTACGTCTTTCAGTCACGGATAGTTTTCGTTTGTAAAATATTCCGTAACGGTGAATGAAGAATCCCAAAAATTAAGAAAAAACGTAATGGATGGAATTGATCAGAGACCCTATCTAACAGCAGCAAAACTATATAAAAAACTCTGTTTATAAACTCCAAAACACCGCTCATAGTGTGACCCAAATGTCTTCTATCATTTTCAGGGGGCGTGTTCTCTCCTCCGTGTCATCAGTGGCCATACCCTAGGTGGGGTTGGCAAAAGGGCCTTTCTGTGTGGAGTTTGCATGTTCTCCACGGGAAGGGTCATACCCTCGCAAAAACATGCAGTAATCCTGGTCTCTATACTGCCTCCCCCTGGTCATCCGGGGCGCCCGATGGAGGGGAAAGGAACTGGTTGGAATAACGTGTTCCTTCCGCGCGCTACATCCGTACCGTACCGGGGAAACTCCCCCCTCTTATCAGGTGATAAGAAGCGGCTTTCTAGCTCCTCATGCATTGAAGGAAGCATGAGCTCAGTTCTGGGCTCTCCCTAGGCTGTTAGAGGGAGAGTAGTGCCCATGATTACATAGGCAATTGGCACTGGGTGAAAAAATCCTGGGATCAAAATTTGTCCAAAAAAAGAGGGAAAAGAAGAAAAAAAGTAATTTCTTGGGTGAACTACCCCTTTAAAAATGTAATCCTCCCTAACCCTAATATTTGTTCTGTGGACTTAAAATCATTGTTTCATTTGATGGCCTTGCTTCCCTGGCATTTGGCCTTTGAGCCTCTTCATATAAAAAAAAGGACAACAACCAACGAGGCCAAGTAACCTTGCACCTAAAATGATGAAATTCCAGACCTGTCTGCAACTGATAAAAGGTTCTGCAAGCCCGCCGAGCCCCAACGGGACCCCGCACCTTGAGTTGATTAGGGCCGGTATGTTTTTATTTATTTTGAAAATAGCAGTTTATTCTATTTTGGTTGAGGATCTCTGGTGTAGCAGGGAGGAGGCCATAGTATAGACCAGAGGTTCTCAAACGTTGTAATGCTGCTGAATCACGTAACGTGGGTTTACTCTCTAATGCAGGGGTCCTCAACAGGGGGTCCGGGACCCCTATGCGGTCCTCAGAGATACTGCATGGGCCGCCAAATTGTTGTATGATAGGGACTATTTTTTTTTCTCACATTAACCACTTAAGCCCTTGCATTCCCATTTTGGGATTCTGGGATAATTACTGGGATACATTAGCCGAAAATAGCCGATCTACAAGCTCACAACGCGGCAACGAGATATGGTGTATAGGGGAAAAAGAGCAGACCAAGAGCCAAAGATCGAGTTTACAAATATTGAGGTTAAGCGCATGTCTGAAAATACGCATTTAACATGAATCCCTGAGTTTGGGAGTTTGGGGGTTTGAGTCCCTGGATGGGTCTTACCAAACATTATAAAAATGGGACCCAATGCCTCTCTGCTTGGCACTCAGGATGTGTTCTTAGGGCAGGGTTTGGGGACAGTGGGGTTTTGGGACAATGCAGGGCTAGTCTTCAACCTCCCTATGTTCTCACATGTCTCCCCCCTTCTGCGTTGGCTTCGCTGGCTTCTGGTTGCTGCCCGCACCCGGTACAAAACACTGACCACAGCCCACAATACATCCAGAAGGTTCTTGGTTCTATGCCCCTAACTCCCACTGTGTGTCTTTGAGCAAGACACTGAAACCCTAACTGCTCCGATGAGCCGCTTGCCTCACCATGGTTTTCCTTCGCTGTGAATGTGTGTGTGTGTGTGTGTCATTTAGCATTCATGACACCCCCACCCCCCCGTATCTTCAGGAAAAGATAGACTCCTGAACCTCCCTGCTCATTCATCACCATCATACACATTCCTTATTATTTCCTTTCGCACGCACGCACGCACGCACGCACGCACGCACGCACGCACGCACGCACGCACGCACGCACGCACACACACACACACACACACACACACACACACACACACACACACACACACACACACACACACACACACACACTCATTCTCTATCTTATTACTCGTGTTCCCCTCTCTCTCTACCCTTTATCTCTCCTCCTCATCTTTAAATCTCTCTCTCTCTCTCTCTCTCTCTCTCTCTCTCTCTCTCTCTCTCTCTCTCTCTCTCTCTCTCTCTCTCTCTCTCTCTCTCTCTCTCTCTCTCTCTCTCTCTCTCTCTCTCTCTCTCTCTCTATTTGCCCCCCCTCTCTGTCTGTCTGTCTGTCTGTCTGTCTGTCTGTCTGTCTGTCTGTCTGTCCTCTCTGTTCATTTCCTCTGTCTTATCATTTTAAGGCGTTAACTCGTCAAAACAGGATATGGTCTTTAATAAAAGGACAGAGACCTGGAGAAGCACGCACGCGCACACACACACACACACACACACACACACACACACACACACACACACACACACACACACACACACACACACACACACACACACACACACACACACAGGCAACGTACAGGCAAACGCACACACACTGGCCTCCACTTTCTAATAGACTCTGGGGTTTGGTGGGGTCAGGGTTATGGGCAAGTGTGTGTGTGTGTGTGTGTGTGTGTGTGTGTGTGTGTGTGTGTGTGTGTGTGTGTGTGTGTGTGTGTGTGTGTGTGTGTGTGTGTGTGTGTGTGTGTGTGTGTGTGTGCGCGCGCGTGTGCGTATGTGTGTGAGAGTGTGTGTGTGTGTCATTTTATCAAGACATCACAAAAAACACATGTCAATACCAATACCTCAAACAAAACAAATATTAAAAATGTAATTGTCATCTACCACAGAACACAAAGCATCATTATAGCACCACTTTTCAATTAATTCGTCAATGTTATTCATTCCTTTATAAAAACGAAAATCAATCCATATTCTGGCTTTCACCAAAGATACAAAAACAGGGAGTGCATTTTGCCCTGCCGTATCTTCAACTCTATTCTTCCTGCTACTGTACATAGCCATCTTTGCCTCTCCTAAGACCAGATTTAATAATTGCCATTTCACACAGTCAACTTTCCTGTAACCTGCTCGCAGAATAAAAGCAGTCTTAGACCACTCTTCACCAAACCATTTGAACATATTTTCCAATGTATTAAAAAGGTCACAAAGTCTTTTGCACTCATACAAACAATGAAAGACTGTCTCTTTCTCTTCACAAAAAAGGACATTTGCTTGACACTGTGGGGTTGACCAAAGAAATAAAAGCATTTACTGCAATGGCACCATGTAAAATCCTCCACTGTAAATCCCCAGTCCTTTTCCTTATAGGGAGTTTATATAAAACCCTCCATATTGGCGTCTCCTCACTGCCCAGTTACAGTTTTTGTCTCCACACTGTATCAACCCTTCCATTCAGTTTACACAATTTTTGTACGTCACTTTTCCCTTTGCTGTGTACAATTTTACGTCCCTCCATATTTAATAAAGGCCCTGAAAACCCATCCAGATTTGGTATAAACCCCAGTTCTGGAAAAGGATCCCTCTCATCCGGAATCTCCACTCCCTCACTGTACTCCTGCAGCATCTCGACTTCTTCCTCAGTCAGCCTTTTAATCCACAAATTCAACATATTCCTGGTCTGTCGTAAAGACCTCAGCCCCAGCAAGGAAGCCACAGCCAGCGTATTGCTCAGGTCAGGACCAGCTATATCCACGATATTCCTCAGTATGACAGCTCCTGAGGTACGAAACATTTGATTTAGACCCGGTGTAGAACTGCCCTGTATGTCTAGCCTGGCTCCATTGATAAGTGGCTCCTCAAGTAACCAGTGAAGAGAACATAGGTTCTAGTGTCCTCCACTTGAAACAGTTCCACGCCTTAAAAACTGCTTGATAAAAATGAGGCAATCCACGCAAGTTTAATACAGTACAGTCCATTAAAAAGAGTGAAGTGTCTAACCCCAGACCAGCTGTCCTCTGAAAAATGATACTTGCAACTTCTCTCCACACCACATCTTCCGGGCCTACAAGAAAGCGCTGTGCAAACTGTACTCTAAAAGCTGCTATCCTACTCTCTATGTGAATAAGACCTTGTCCCCCCTCCTCTAAAAAAAACAAAACACTCTGTGGTACCCAGTGCAATCTGTCCCAGAAAAAATCCACCAAAACTGATTGTACCTTTTTTTACTAAGCCTCTAGGTGGCTCCATACAGGCCAGCCTATGCCACAGAGCAGAAGTTACCAAATTGTTGATGATGAGTGCTCTACCTCTGAAGGACATTTGAGGTTTTAACCATTTCCACTTATTGAGCCTTCCTTCCACTTTTTCTAACACACCTTCCCAGTTTTTCTGAACAATATTGTCATTTCCAACATACACTCCAAGATATTTGATTCCATCCTTCTTCCATCTCAACCCCCCTGGTAAATCAGGCAAACCCTCCCTCCAACTCCCAACTGCCAGTGCTTCACTTTTTCCCCAATTTACTTTAGCTGATGATAATGTTCCAAAATCTTTTACAATCTCTTCTATTCTCTTTATTTCTTCCTTGTTTTTAATCAAAATAATTACATGATCCGCATATGCAGATAAAATGTGTTTTTTTGTTACAACCTTTTAAAAACAAACCTCCAATACTATTCCTGATTTTGCATAACAATGGTTCAATAGAAATTGAGTACAACATTCCTGAGAGACTGCAGCCCTGTCTTACCCCTCGACACACTTTAAAAGGGGCACTTAGGTCTCCATTGATTTTTAGTACACTCTCAATGTCCTGATACAACACCTTGATCATGGCAATAAGACCTGAGCTGAGGCCAAAACTCTCCAGGGTTATCCAGAGGTAAAGGTGCTCAGCTCTATCGAACGCCTTTTGCTGATCCAGCGAAATGAGACCAGTATCAATGCCTAATGAACTAGAGATGTCCAAAATATCACAAATTAAGGACACATTGTCCAGTATAGACCTACCAGGCACACAATATGTCTGGTCCTGATGTATTATGAGGTCCATCACCTCTCTGAGTCTGTTGGCCAACGCTTTTGACAGAATTTTATAATCTGTGCAGAGAAGAGACACAGGACGCCAATTTTTGATCTCTTGGAGATCTCCTTTCTTCGGTAACAGAGTTATTACTGCTCTCCTGCAGCTTAGAGGCAGTAGCATATCTTTGAAACTTTCGTTGAAAACATTTAGAAGATCCTCACTCATCTCGCTCCAGAACTCCTTATAAAACTCTACCGGGAGCCCATCGATCCCAAGGGCCTTTCCCCCCTCCATACTCTGTAGAGCTATTAGAAGTTCATTTGGCCCCAGCGGTTTTCCCAGCTCAGCGTTGCCATCTTCTGGAACTTGGGTCAAGTTGTCACAAAAGTGATCAAATAGTTCTTCATTGTCCTTATATTCACTGCTATAAAGCTCAGAGTAAAAATCCACTGCTCTTCTCCGAATGTTATTTGAATCTCTGAGCTCCTGTCCTGTATCAGATCGTAGTGCATGAATTAAACAGCTCTGCCCGTTCCTCTTCTCAAGGCCAAAGAAATATTGTGATGGTGCATCCATCAGCGTTGCACTCTGGAACCGTGACCGGACCAGCGCTCCCTGCGCTCTAGTGCCTAGTAGGTCTCTAAGAGCAGAACTTTTAGATTTGAGGTCTTCAATATGACCTCTATTTCCAGTGGAATCTACAAGACTCTGCAATTCCACAACTTTTGTGGAAGTTTGTATATTAATGATCTGCCTTCTGTCTGTCCATCTGTCTCCATACACATGTATGCTGATGACACAGTTCTTTATATACATGCTGAAAACAAACAACTAGCAGCAGATAAACTAACTGCAGCCATGGTCCATGTATCTGATTGGTTGAGGAACTCATGTTTACATCTGAATACAAACAAAACTGTTTGTATGTTTTTTTCACGCAACTCCACAGATAATGCTCATCCTGACATTGTCGTCAATGGAAACATCATTAAGGTAGTATCTGAATTTAAATATCTTGGAATCACACTAGACTCAAACTTGACATTTAAAAAACAACAAAATGTAGCCAACACAATCAAATTCAATCTGTCTAATTTCAGGCATATAAGACCATACCTAACAACAGACGCTGCCAAACTCTTCATGTATGCTATGATTTTCTCACACATCACACACTGCTTCACAACCTGGTCACAGACAAATTAACAACTCTCAAACCCATAGAATCACTTTACAAACAGACATTAAAAACACTTGATCAAAAACCCAACCGTTACCACCATTGCCGTATAGTTCAAAAGTATAATTTATTTAATGTTGATAGCTTTAAACATTTTGCAGATGCCTGTCTCATTTTTAAGGTTTTAAATGGGCTTGCACCTCCACCACTAAAACAGTTCATAGAGCGAAGGGAGAGTGGTGACAGAACAACAAGGGCAACTACCAGAGGAGACTGTACAATTCAGACGGAGTGTGTTTTGTAAAATTTTGTAAAACAGTCTTCTCTGTTAGAGCCTCCCATCACTGGAACAGTCTTCCTACCGAAGTAAGAGAGACCAACAACTATCTAACCTTCAAATTCAACCTTAAAAGATGGCTAAAAGCTAACCAAATTTGTAATCATGAGTACATTTCGGCTCCATTAATCACTGATGTGTCTTCTCCTATTTTACTGTATTCATTTTGTCTTTTGTACTATATCTACTTGTTTTGTATTGTTGACGATGTCTCTTTTTGTATGGATAACTATACCACTTTTTTAACAGCCTGCCCAGGGACTACAGATGAAAATTAGCCAACTCTGGCTAACTCTGGCTCATTTACATGGACGTGAATAACTGACATGTTGATCAATGTGCATTGTCCCTGTTAAATAAATAAATAAATAAACTTCTATCCCTAGATCCTCCATAGATCTGGTGATGTCTCGTGGGACATTGAGAGTGTACTGCTGACAGAGCTGCTTTATCTCAACTAGGGGTGTGCCGATATATCGTCCCACGATATATCGCGATATGTTTTCGTGACGATATGTATCGTTTTGGGAAAAAATATATATAGTTTTGAAAAAAAACAACAAAAAAAACTTTTTTTTTTACAATCATTATAATCAGGCATGCAAACAGCCCAAGGTGAAAAGGGTGACAACATGTTGGTTTTTTTTTCGGGTCAGGTGTCACACTATTGCCCTATTTGGATTCAAAACGGCTATTGTAGCTGAAAAGCTACAAGTTTGCATGTCTGAATAATGCAAAAACAGAATTATTTGTTTGCATTTCCTTTTTTCTCCCCCATATATTTTCATAATACAAAAAAGTGCGTATCGTATCGTATCGAAATCGTATCGAAGTTGTGAGCCAAATATCGTATCGTATCGTTTGGTGAAATTAGTGTATCGGCACACCACTAATCTCAACCTTCCCATAATCCCACCACTGTCTCAGAGAATTAAAGTCCTCTTTTCTGTTCTTAAAAACTCCCCCAAAAAACGAAAAACATCCTTAAAATGTTCATCATTTAGTAAAGCTGTGTTAAAATGCACTTTTTGGCTTTAAATTCATGATCAAAACGTTACAATCAACCATTGAGTGATCAGAAAAAACAACAGGCAATATTCTGCACTTTTTTCTTGTAGCTAGAGGCACAACAGGAACAAACGTGTCTTTTATAACAATGCCGTTCTCCACCAGCGTGTTTACTTTGTCAATACAATCAACAAAAATCACAACAGCGCTATTCAACCGCACTGCGGACTTAACGCTGCCGTTACCCACCACCTTCCCAACAGCCAAACTACACTCCTCTACTGAACATTGAAATCTTGATGCGATCTTTATAGACCAATTATTTGTTTACTAACATTGAGACTGGACGCACAGGTGATTGTTTCACGCAATCAATTCCCAACCTGTTGTTTCGGGGTGCGCTGGTTTCAGCACACCCCAACCCCCTCTTCTGTGTTGGCTAGTGAGGCGCGTCCTAGCGATACCTGATAGAATGGGTTTCATTGCACGCATACTGGTTGCACGCATTCTGGTTCTTATCAGTGTGACGTCGTCTGTTAAGGGGTCTATACCATTCTTTCTTGTCAGATTAGCAAACTCCATGGCTACGTGCGCCGTGCACGGGTGCACCCCCGACCAGCACCCGCTGGCCGGCTGCGCAACTCGCACACAAGAACAAACTTACCCCCCTCCCGAAATCCCGCTATATAAACACTAACAATAAAAACTGTAAGCTCACTACTCACATCCCCTACGGATAAAGAGATACTGTAGATAGAAAAAAAGATAGAAAAAAACACTCACAAACACCTCTCAAACAAACGCTCCGCACCACACTCACTCCTTCCATAATACATAATGAGACAGACACTGAAGATGACATAAAAGAAGGAGAAGAGGAGAGACCTTTGACTCCATGTTTTTGTATACCTGAACCTTTGGAATCCACCTAGGACAGGGGTCTTCAACAGGGGGTCCGGGACCTCAGAGTTACTACAGGGGGGCCGCCACATCTTTGTGTGTTAGTGTTTAATGTGTGTTTTTTTTTACATTAACCACTTCAACCCTAGCATCCCTATTCTGGGGTAAAACATTCTCTGAAGATACAAAAAAAGAAGAGGTTTTAGTGTAGAGGGATAAAATCAGTGGTGGAAAGTAAGTACATGTACTCAAGTACATGTACTTAAATATCATTTTGATATAGTTTAACTTTACTGGAGTATTTCCAATTGTCTGTACTTTTACTTCTACTCCACTGCATCACTTTTACTCCACTACAATTATTTGAAAACTTTAGTTACTAGTTACTTTGTAGATTCTGATTATTATTACTACAGTAAACATACATTAACCACTTCAGCTCTATATACGCGTCACGATGCGACGCATTGTGAGCTTGTAGATCTGCTATTTTCAAAAGATTTGTATACATTTTGAGAACTTGATTTGGGACATTCTGTATAATGAGTACTTTTACTTTTGGTACTTTAAGTATATTTCTATTGTCAATATTTGTGTACTTTTACTTGAGTTTAAATACCAGACTTTTACTTGTAACGGGAGTATGTCCCGTTACAAGTCAATCACGCAGTATTGAAACTTTTACTAAAGTAAAACACTGGATAAAATAGCAGACCAAGTACTGAGCGGTCAAGCTAAGCTAATCTACAAGTTCACGGCGCGTAAAATGTTGAGGTCCTCACAATTACAGTAATGCAATGTGTGTGTGTGTGTGTGTGTGTGTGTGTGTGTGTGTGTGTGTGTGTGTGTGTGTGTGTGTGTGTGTGTGTGTGTGTGTGTGTGCGTGTGTGCGTGTGTGCGCCCCGTCCAGACATTTTCAATTTGAACAGGAAGCTAAGCATAACCGTGGGAACCTCCGTAGACAAACCGTCCAATCACAGGGGGGGATGAGTCGTACCACTTCTTCTTCTGTAATGTCATTAACAGAGTGACTTCCTGGTCCTCCAGGACTCATGGACACACATATGGAGCAGCTGGAGAAACATGTAAACTATCAGCAGGGAGGTCTGAGTGTCATTAATCACCCTGAACATATCCTATAGGACACAACTCTCTCTCTCTCTGTCTCTGCCTCTACCTCTCTCTACCTCTCTCTATCTCGCGTCGCAAAGTGACGCATTGTGAGCTTGTAGATCGGCTATTTTTAAATTGACAAAGTATATATATAGTATATCTGAAGTGGTAAAAGTACAACATTTGCCTTTGAGATGTAATGGAGTACAAGTAACATTTTTGAAAATGGGAAATACTCCAGTAAAGTAAATCAAATACCTCAACATTGTACTTAAGTACAGTGCTTGAGTAAATTTACATAGTTACTTTACACCACTGATAGAAAGACACACTAGTGTTCTATTCGATTCTATTCTATTCTCTACCATTACTATTAATAGAAATCAAAGAGCCTATGGTCTGCCTGACGTTTCTTCCAGTTAAGAGGGAGTTTTTCGTTGCCACTGTCGCAAAATTGCTTGCTCAGGATGGGACTGTCGGGTGTCTTCTTTACATGTAAAGTGTCTTGAGACAACTTGTTGTGATTTGACACTTTAATAAAATGTAATTTAATTTAATTGAATGCTAGAGCTCTATTGTATTGAATTGTATTGTATTTCATTAGTATTTCAAACTATTATTATTATTATATTATTAATATTTTTCTCGTCTCGTCTCGTCTCGTCTCGTCTCGTCTCGTCTCGTCTCGTCTCGTCTCGTCTCGTCTCGTCTCGTCTCGTCTCGTCTCGTCTCGTCTCGTCTCCTCTCCTCTCCTCTCCTCTCCTCTCGTCTTTACCATGAATAGGAGGTTGAGGATATTGTCAAAAATATGAAGCCTTGGCCTGGACTGCTGGCGTAGCGGCCGAGTGTCCCTATGCTCAGTGTCGCGGGTTCGAGTCCCAATCCCGAACGGCTTTTGCTGCATGTCACTCCCCATCTCTCTCCCTATTTCCTGTCAGCCTAAAAATATATCTTTAAACAGATGAAGCCTTTTGCCTGTGCCCTGGACCCCCTTCCCACCGCCATTGTCAGTGCCTCTGTGGTGCCACAGAGGCGCCACTACTACTTGGTGGTGCCGCATTTGACACCTTTTTTTAAGGTGTAGTGTGGCTGAACGGCCACCATGTGGCACATGTGAGTCCATGAACTCTACAGTACCGTATTAGCAACAGGGGAAGGGTGAATGCATTTAAAGTTAATGTTATTTTTATTTTTTGTAAACATAGAAAATAAGGGAATGAGTCCTTAGGATGAATTGAAAGTAGCAATTATTTCTTTAAACACAACTGTGTTTCATGGTGGAAGAAGTGCACAGACATTTTACTTAAGTAAAAGTAGCAATACCACAATATAAAAATACTCTATTTTATATTTACTTATTTTTAAATATACTTACCAAAAGCTAATGTTCTACAATGTTTGAAAGTAGCCGATCTAGCTTGTAGATCGGCTATTTTCAAATGGCTGTGGTATAACATAGGGCTAAAGTGGTTAATATGTATGTTTTATTATATAACAATTTATATCTGCAGAGTAACTAAAGTTTTCAAATAATTGTAGTAGTGGAGTAAAAGTACACTATTTGCCTTTGCAGGCGTTGTGGAGTAGAAGTGAAAGTGCACTAATACTCCAGTACAGTAAAAAGAAAACACTTCATCATTTTCCCCAAGGTTCTATGGAACCCAAGCGGGATTCGTACCCGGTTCCCTCACCTTTGAGAAACATCTTCTGTTTCTTTAAACACAACTGTGTTTCATGGTGGAAGAAGTACACAGACATTTTACCTAAGTAAAAGTAGCAATACCACAATATAAAAATACTCTATTACAACTAAAAGGCCTGTGTTCAAAATGTTACTTAGCCTAAGTAGCCTAACTAGTAACTAAAGTTTTCAAATAATTGTAGTGGAGTAAAAGTACAATATTTGCCTCTGCAGATGTAGTGGAGTAGAAGTAAAAGTACAGTAATACTCCAGTAAAGTAAAAAACACCTCAACATTATTCATTAATTTCTAGGCGCCCCAACCTGGAATCAAACCCTGCTCTGTAAATTGTAAGGCCAACCTCTACTCCACTACACTACTGGTTCAGTGATAAGTTTGTGGGGTTAGGACGTTTATCGTTCTCTATGTTCTGTGCACTACTCCTTGGAAAGTCAGAGATAAAAAGCTTGCAGCTCCCAAAGCTGCTACTGTCTGAGAGCAGTAACTAGTAACTATAGTAGTCAACTAAAAGCATTATAAACTACTGTCCGGCACAATTATATTGTTTTAAAATGTGAAACAGAGTTAAATGAACAGGAGAGTATACTGTACTAACTAACTAAGGACCCCAATTTAAACAAGCCATATGGCTTTCTTATTCCTATTTAGCAGCCAGCTTCCTATTTAGTCGACCTTGGATTTGAACTGTACTTTCATGTGCTCTTTGTCTGCAAACTTCTAAATAAAGTATTCAATCAATCAAAACACTTTTCATGGTTGGAAAAACAGAGAGAGAATGAGAGTTTTCATCTGAAGAATTGCTGGGATCCACAGAAAATCTCTGCTATCAGTCTGTCTGTCAACGACATGCAAATTAACTGGTTTAGCACCTTGGCCAGGGTCTTTTGTTCGTCTCTAGCCACACTTCATTGTCATCACAATAGACTTAGAGCCCAGGAGTTTGCCCTCCCCCCACACACACACACACACACAAGCACACTTTTTCAATTGCAGTTTGTTTTCATTTGATTTTAAGTGGATTTGCTAGTTTCGTTTTTAGTTTGTGAAAAGGCTTAGTTTTAGTTGAGTTTTTAAATTAGTTTCAGTGTTAATTTTAGTTGTATTATTGTAAGGGTAGTCAGGGGCAATATTCAACAAGCTCAGAATAGTGAAAATGGCAGATCTACAAGCTCACAACACGTTGCATTGCTACAACTGCTGTTGTCATCGGCTGTGTGGAGACAGAAATGAAAACTGATTCAGATTTTTTGCTTAATCATTCTGAATCAGCTTTGCTTAATAATTCATCAAAAGTTATGAAAGCTCTAATGAAGGAACGGGACTCAACTGACGTTGACAGAGAAGCATCAGAAAGATTCATCAGACTTACAAACATCCCATCAGAGAGAATTTGATGCATTTGGGGTTGACCTTAAAAATGCAGTCGATGCCCAGTTAGTAGGCCTACTGAAGACAGAGAGAAAAACTCTAAAAATGTAATGAAAACAAAGTGCAATTGAAAACATGTAGTCAAACAAAAATACAAATGTGTGCGTGTGTGAGGATAAAATCTCTGTTGATTTATCTCTGAGAGGGTAGCCTAAAAATGTATGTATCCACTAGTAAAGTTACTCTGGTTTGGTAACAAAATGTAAAGTGCGTTATAAATAAAATCCATTATTATTATTATTATTACTCTCAGAAAGTAGCAGCTTTGGGAGCTGCAAGCTTTTTATCTGACTTTCCAAGGAGTAGTGCACAGAACATAGAGAACGAGGCACGTCCTGACCCCATAGACATATCACTGTTCCAGTAGTGTAGCGGTGTAGAGAGTGGTCTTACAAATTACAGAGCAGGGTTTGATTCCAGATTAGGGTGCCTAGAACTTACATGTGCATAATGTTGAGGTGTTTTTTTTACTTTACTGGACTGTACTTTTACTTCTACTCCACTACATCTGCAGAGGCAAATATTGTACTTTCACTCCACTACAATTATTTGAAATCTTTAGTTACTTTGCAGATATAAATTGTTATATCATAAAACATACATATTAACCACTTTAGCCCTATTTTATACCACAGCCATTTGAAAATAGCCGTTCTACAAGGTAGATCGGCTACTTTAAAACATTTTAGTACTTTTGGTACTTTAAGTATATTTTGATGCCAATACCGTTGTACTTTTACTCAAGTAACATTGCACTGTTACAGCTGGAAGTGTAACTACACCTGCAAAGGCAAATAGTGTACTTTTACTCCACTACTACAATTATTTGAAAACTTCAGTTACTTTGCAGATATAAATTGTTATATAATAAAACATACATATTAACCACTTTAGCCCTATTTTATGCCACAGCCATTTGAAAATAGCCGATCTACAAGCTAGATCGGCTACTTTCAAACATTGTAGAACTTTAGCTTTTGGTAAGTATATTTAAAAATAAGTAAATATAAAAATAGAGTATTTTTATATTGTGGTATAGCTACTTTTACTTAAGTAAAATGTCTGTGCACTTCTTCCACCATGAAACACAGTTGTGTTTAAAGAAATAATTGCTACTTTCAAAGCCCACTGAGTGCAATTTACCAAAATACATCTTGATAATATAACCCATACAATTATTTGTTTCACTTCTCAACAAGTTCAGCTTCAATTGCAGACTCTGTTGACTGGAAGCAGCCCTGTCTCAAATAGACACAACATGCCTGTGTCTGGGCATTAGTTGCTCTCTACCGCCATCTAGTGGCACCACAGAGAAAAAAGCGGTACCGCAAAAGTAGGTGGTACCAGAGAGGCGCCAGAGGGGTGCCACCCCTGACATTCTGAAGGTACAACCACTGTATACCTTAACCTCAACAACCTCTGTGAAAATGTTCAATCTGGTTTTCGTTCCGCCCACAGCACCGCAACCGCCCTGTAGTCCAGGCAATCTAGCCCATTTTAACCCAAAAGTCAGACTAATTACAGTAAAAGAGATTTTTTTTCAACAGATATCATTTCTATGAGGTGTCTAGAACAACCTACTAAAAGTCCTAAGAAATCCTAGATGCGGAAATATGTTTAATTCTCATCAATTCAAGATGTGTGCTAATACCTCGAGAAAACTTTGTTTTTGTCCTATCTCAATGGAACTTTCCAGAATGCAAGTATACATCTAACCTTTTTTGTATTGCAAGTTTTTGCCCAGAACCAAAATTACCTCACAGGGCTTAGCCTAACTGATTGCCTACTGAACCAAATAAACGTTAGCTTGCTAGTACTAGCGAATTCCCTAGTAAGTTGAGACAGTCTCCGGGTAGACTGGCACCTGTCGTGCCCCCCATGCCCCCCTCCCTCTCCTCAGTGGCAGCAAGGACCAATGAAGAGCCCCGGTGCGCAGAGCCCTATCCCCGTGGTTGTGTGTGTGGGAGAGGGTTTGCGCATGTGAGATTCTAGTAGTCCCCAAGCCACTGAGAGGAGAGGGTCGTTTAAATGTTGTTTACATGAGAGTTGTTTACATAAAGACCTGTCCAAGGCCAGGCAGACAAGAGATGTCGTAGCAGTGAGAGACCGTTGTGAAGATTTGCCATCACTGTTCAAGTATGAACTTTGCAGTCTTCCGACTGCTTTGTTTGAATCGTCACACCTACCCCTCCAGGCAAACAAGGCAGTCCTTGCCGATGTCCTCTGGAAGTCCATTGATCAGCAGCAAAGACAACCCAGTGGTGATGTCCAGCATGTCCTTGATGGGGGTGCTTTACTACATCGTCTACAATGGCCAAAAGGGTCGACTTATGACAGTGTGTGTGAAATGTATGTCAGATATGTCATACAGAAATATGTAGGGATGCACCGATATGACATTTTGGCCGATATCGATATCCGATATAATATATCGGTGCTATGGCCGATAACCGATATAACCGATACCGATATGATCGATAAAAAAAATAAAAAATACGTTTTATCCATTCTGAAAAACATGTGTAAACACTGAATTTGAAAAAGCAATCCCTGTTTATTCCAAATTATTTTATATTATCATCTGGATAATCCCTAGAGCAAAAAAACATTTGTGTCAACTGTAAAAAGTACCAGTGACAGCAGCTTAGACACTTGGCAAATATATGTATATATATATGATATAAAGAATAATATAATATATGATGTAAAGAATAAAAAGTTTGGGCCCCAATACTGACCCCTGGGAGACGCCACAACTTAAGCAATGTCCAAATGATTTGAGCTGTATTTGCCCAGCTTCACAAACTGTTGACGTCTGTCCAAATAACTTTGTTTTAATCCAGTCTACTGCAATGCCACTAATACCAATTTTCTCCAGTTTGTTTATTGATATGTTGTGATAGATAGTGTCAAAAGCTTTTTTGAGGTAAATTAATATTCCAATTGCATCTGTGATTCTTTCAATGGATTCCATCAATGCCTGAGATGTTGATCTGTTAGTTCTAAAACCATATTGACTCTCTGAGAGTAGGAAACATTAAATCTTTCCAAAAAAGAATCTAGTCTGCTATTGAAAAGTTTCCCCAGTAGGCCTATCTTTGAAAATTGTGACCAATTGGTTCCATTTGGACACTGAATTACAGACCCATAAGGGTCCATTTGGTTTGTACTGTACACTCCAAGTTACAGACCCATATAAGGGTCCATTTGGTTTGATTTGTACACTCTGAGTTACAGGCCCATAGGGTCCATTTGGTTTGTACTGTACACTCCAAGTTACCATGAGGGTCCATTTGGTTCCTAACTACCCATCATTTAGCTGGGGATCCCCGGACCCCACTTTTAGAACCACTGTCCTACACTGTGTGTGTGTGTGTGTGTGTGTGTGTGTGTGTGTGTGTGTGTGTGTGTGTGTGTGTGTGTGTGTGTGTGTGTCTGTGCGCGCGCGATAGCAATAGCATACATTTGTTTGTTATTAGCACGTAGCACTTATTAGCATGCAGCTCTATAGCAACAAGTATTGCCAAACAGTGCCCAACTACTGCTAGGTTTGTTCACCAACACGGTCGCGGAGGCTCTGCTTTTGCTCAATGATACATTTTGGGGAAAAGTAATTTTCGTGATATGCAAATTTGGGCATATTCAATATATATTAAGCTAATCTGCATATTCAAAATTGAGTTTCAAAGAAACTTGTAATACAAAAAAGTTTAGTTTTCATGTTAAGATTCATTGTGGAAAGTTTCATTGTGATAAGACAAAATGATGTATTGAAGTGATCATGATTTGGCATTATTAGGTGTTTCTTGAGGATAGGCTTAGGCGTTTTACTGAGGTTAGGGTTAGTTAGGGTTTAAAATGCTCATGTTAATTGTATGGTCTTCTTTCTCTCAAGTTCAGTCTTCTATGTTTCTATGGCTTATTGTGCAGATTACTTATTATTGCTTCTTTCTTTCTTCTCTCTGCAATCGCTAGCCCCGTATTATCGCTGCTTGCAGCTATATTTATTATTATTATTATTATTATGAATAGAAAGGCTAGACTTATCTTGCATTCTGTTCCATTCTTTAACAGCAGTATTATTATCGTGACTACTAATTGAAGCCGAGGCCGAATTGGGCCAAATCGCATGGATGAGCCCTGACAGCACATGGTTGGTGCTACAGACTCCAAATTTCGCACACAGATAGCTCAGACCTTTGCCTACGATCTTAGCTAGGCCTCGACCCGACCCGATATGCGGTTTTCCGGAACCAACGCGAAAGGTTCGGAATCTCCATATGCGGAGTCCTGACTACTAATCCCAACAGAGAGAGCCGTGCGCCTTTGGAACCTCAACCACTAAAGAACAACTCACGGCCAAAGCACTGCTCCATTTCCCTCCCAACTTGCTACAAAAATCACTCATGCAAAAGTATATATAAGTAATTCTACTTAATTTACAACCTTCACATGTGCCTCATTTTAAAATAATCATAAAGTGCAGAGATGCTCGTAGGCCTGCGTCCTGCGTCGCTGACGCACCATATTGCGAAAGGACGCATTCATGACAACTCTAGTGCGTCCATGGGACGCAGCTCCGATTAGCTCCGATAATATATAATATTTGTCAGCTGTGATCTACATGGACTCTCTCGGTTTGGCACCGTTGGTGGAGAAGTATAACTCTCCGGTTAGACACCGTTGTACTGGAGAAGTATAACTCGGTTAAACGGCGTTGTGTGGCAGAAGCAGCAGCACAGCCCCTCGCTGTTAGTCTACGCTACACACACAGAGAGAGAGAGAGAGACGGCATGAGGACCTGCTCTTAAACGTGTTAAAACGTCTTGGATAGACCACTGTCTGGAATAATAACTGATCATCATACATACAGGTCTACTACTAATCTTTGTTGCTGTTGTCATCTTAAATTGACCAGCCAAAGTAAAATCCCCGATTTTAGAGTGTTCTCCCACTTGCTTGGAGATCAGAGTGAGTGGTGGATTAACGCATGTTGCCAATCAGCTGTGTAACATTAGCAGGTTAACGATGGCTCGTTGATCCTATGCATTTGACCACAAAGGCAAACAAAAGCACTAATTAATGGCAGCTGTAAGTAACCGGTTGTCTATCGTCTGTGTCTTGTGTATGTTTAATAGGCAACTGGATGTTTTCTGTAGCTTAGAGATATCATAACAATTAATTCCCTGAAGAGGGTAGACCCTCTCCCTCATGCTAAACTTAAAGTGACTTATAAGGTTCCACTTCTCCTCAAAAAGACAACTTTATTTTCCTTTCTCAATGACAAGCCTAATAGTATTATTGCATGTTGACTATGTGCAATAACTGCAAGCTAATGTTCATAGGCATTGTCAGTATTTGTCTTCATTATTTCTTGAATTCCTATGTCTTTATTTGCCAATACTTCCACTGTAAGCCAGTGTTTTCAGTCTACACAATAAATAGTAAAAATAAATTCTACATTCATAAATAATACAAAATAAAATAATAATAATGATTAAAAGGTTCTATGATTAAATGTATTCTATTGGTCAAAGGTATGTTAAATCCACCTGTTGCCCACTACTAGTATTTCTTACCATAAGGTGTGCTAATACTACAGAATCATATACATTTGAAAAAATATATTTATGATTTTTTAATATATGTATATATATCGGTATCGGTCTTGAAAAGCAGGAACGGGTCGCACTGATCTAGATCTGCTATTTTCACAATATGTATCTGTGGAACTGAATCAAACTAAATTAAGTGCCTCAACTCCTAATTCCTCAGGGTGGGGGGTCCCCAGTTAAAATATGATCATTTTGGGGGGTCGCTGCCTGAAAAGGTTGAGATCCACTGCATCAGGATATAATGTACACAGTCACACACGCATAGAAGATATGGAGATTGGAGATCAAAGAAAACGATAGGGGGGGGGGACGTGTAATTGGGGACCCATAAAATGTCCCTGGGACCCATCTAAAAGACCACCCTTGCATCCCAGGACCCATTACATTGAAAACCTAGCAACATCACTGAAAGTGTCATAAAGTGTCTGCTCCAAATTTACTTCCGGGTGGTCAATCTCACCTGCCAATCACTTCTCGCGCAAGCGCTGACTCATTGTGACATCACACCATAAAGGGCTCTGACATCACGTGGCATACGTGTCAGATGAAAGTATATAAGCCGGCTTCTAAGCTAAGTCCAGCACTCTTGACAGACCTCTGCATATAGTCTATAAGCAGCTCTCAAAAAAATGAGTCAGATGGGACAGTCAACATCTGCTGGCCAGACAGGAGGAGCAGACGGAGGAGGAGACAGTGTTCCTGGGGAGAAGATGGAACAGTCAACATCTGGTGGGAAGACAGGAGGAGCAGACAGAGGAGGAGACAGTTTTTTTGATGAGATCGGTGATGAAGAATTAATTAACTGTGCTGCTTTTACTGAAGAAAACAAGGATCAGTCAAGATCTGAGTTGGATGAGGTGCAGACGGGGGAGACAAACATAAGACAAGCTAAATCAACAGCACAAGACCAACAAAAAACAAGTTCTCCAAAAAAACTCAAGCTGAACTCTCCCGCTACAAAAAAGAAAAGAGCAACAAAGCGTGGGACTGGGATGATGACTTGAATGATGCAGATTTATGCAGGCTGCATATTCTGCTTAAAGAAGAAACAAACAAAAAGCGACAGAGATATATGCCATATATGGGCATAAAAGGACACATACAAACAGATACATAGATCCCCATATATGGGCATGAAAGGGAAACAGACAGACAGATCCAGAGATCTCCATAATAAAGTCAAAACGGGTCCAATGACAACAGGTATAATGGGGTTTGCATTAAAGGGGGAACCGGCACTGTGTCTGCAACACAGTCGAAGGCACAGACAGATACAGAGATCTCCATTATGGGCATAAAGGGACACAGACAACCAGATACAGAGATCTCCATATATGGGCATAAAACTATGACAGGGGATCAGATGGGACAGTCAACATCTGCTGGCCAGACAGGAGGAGCAGACGGAGGAGGAGACAGTGTTCCTGATGTCCCTGACGTTGTTATTTTTGCACCAGGAGACCAGACACAACCTCGAGACATTGTTCTGTACAGAACTCCAGCTGATGCACCTAATCACAGACAAACTACACATATCAATTCACTCCACCCTATGTATGACCCAGCTGCCTATCCCTTGATCTTGCCATATGGAGATGCTGGCTTCAGCATCGACAATCTCATCCTCAAGGTTAATGCAAATTCAGCCAGAGGCAAAGTCACTCTTCAGGAGTTCTTCAGATTCCATCTACAACAAAGAACTAATTCTTTCAACACCCTTCTGAAGTCAGGGAGACTTACTCAAGAATACTTCTGTGATCAATACTCCAAAATTGAAAGTTGCCGGATGAAATTCTACAGGAGTAGGGAACAACAAGACAAGTACAGGGCCCACCAGTATTCAGGTCTGGATGATGCCCTAACTGCACAGCAAGCACAGCCAGGACAGACTGAGGCCACCAGGATTGGTCAACAGATAATTCTTCCAGGCTCACACACTGGTAGCCCCAGATACCAATTCAAGCGCTTTCAAGATGCCCTTGCCATAGCAGCCAGATATAGAAGGTTTGACCTCTTCATTACCATGACGTCAAACGCAAGGAGTGAAGGTGTACTGAGTAACATCTTTCCAGGACAGCAGCCCACTGACAGACCAGACATTGTTAACAAAGTTTTCAAAAGGAGTTTGGATGAGCTCCTCCACGACACAAAGCTCGGCGTCTTTGGGAAGATGAAGGCTAGAATACACACTATTGAAGGACAGATGAGAGGACTGAAACATGCCCACATACTGCTACTCCTACATGAGATTTTGACTGTCGATGACATTGATCAAATAATTAGAGCAGACATACCTGACAAACAAAAGGAGCCAGAGCTGTATGAGCTGGTGTGTCGATTCATGCTACATGGACCCTGTGGCCCGGCCTACCCTAACAGCCCCTGCATGGTCAATGGTATCTGTACTAAGAAATTCCCTAAAAACTTCTGTGCCAACACACGACTGCCTCATGATGGTCATGGCTACCCAGAGTACAGACGGCCCATTGTCGGTCACACCCATAAGAAGAATGACTTTCTGTTTGACAGCAGGTGGGTCGTTCCTTACAACGCTTGGGTCCTACTTAAATATAAATGCCACATCAATGTTGAATTTGTTTGCTCCTTCCGTACCATCAAGTACCTGTACAAATACGTCCATAAAGGAGTTGATGTTGGCACTCTCGATATTGAAGACAGGGATGAGATCTCCAGATTCATCAATGCCAGTGTTATGTTGAATCCCTGATCATAACCTCAAATTGAAAGTAGGCGCACCAGTCAAGCTGCTTAGAAACCTGCAATCAGGTCCTGACCGCACTCTCAAGAATGGCACCAGAATGGTGGTAATGCAAATGATGGACAGAGTCATTGAGTGTGAGATTGCAGTAGGCACAAACAGGGGTGAAACAATCTTCCTACCAAGAATACCTCACTATGACAGAGGTGAGCTTCCCTTCACCTTCATTAGACGACAGTTCCCTATCCGCTTAGCATTCTCTGTTACAATCAATAAGGGTCAGGGCCAAGAGAATGAACGAGTTGGCATCTACTTGCCTAAACCTGTGTTCGCTCATGGCTAACTCTACACAGCCTTCTCTAGAGGAAAGAGAGCCAGCGCTGTAAAAGTTTTCATTGTGGATAATGACAAGGGCATTACTGACAACATTGTTTATAGCGAACTCCTTTAGGATAATGGGCATAAATGGACACAGACAGACACAGAGATCTCCATATACGGGCATAAAAGGGACACACCCAGACACATACAGAGATGTCCATATATCACAGACACAGATAGCTCCATATATGGGCATA
>NC_139959.1:34848834-34851334 GCF_963454915.1 Gymnoscopelus microlampas | reverse complement strand
TTATGAGCTGGGGATCGCCTTGGATATCATGTCCATAGCATGCACACATAGCTTTGGATATCATGTCCATAGCATGCACACGTAGCTTTGGATATCATGTCCATAGCATGCACACATAGCTTTGGATATCATGTCCATAGCGCACACAGAGCTTTGGATATCACCACTTAATATCCAAAGCTCTGGTCGAAAGTCTTTGCCTTGATTCAGTTACTTTTTTCCCCCTCTTTTGCACTGTAATCATATGTGTTATTTTTACTTATTTTGTTTTATGATCCTAATGTAATTTTATAATTGTGTTTCCTTAGCTTGATGTTCTGTGTAAGCACATTGAATTGCCTTGTTGTTGAAATGTGCCATCCTATATTAAAATTGCCTAGAGCCGGGGCCAGCAACCCGCGGCTATGGAGCCACATGTGGCTCTTTAGCCCCTCCATAGTGGCTCCCTGTAGCTTTACAAAAAATATATGATTAAATGTTTTTCACATTTTAATTTAAATGTATTGTTGCTGTATTTCTGTCAACTAAAATTTGTGTCCTAGCCTGCAACAAATGTATTGGCGAGTCGCCAGCCCAGGTTGCTTGTGTAAAACAAACCGGTGTGTGATTCCCTGCTACACTGTGGATTCCAAAAGCATAAAATAGAGAATTTAGTAGTTTGTGGACAGAGTCAACAGAGTCGTTTGCTTTCACTGCCAATGCTGCTGGATTACCTGTTTGTTTTGCTGCAATATTACAGTCACACTGTTGCTCTAATCCTCACCAAATATGTTACAACATTTAGCTGTTCAGGCGACTGCCATGCAATAGTCACCCCATTTATTTTATTTTATTGCACAGACATGGGTACTACAGCAGTGTCTAACATTTCAAATGATCATAACTCGGTGACCATTGCTCTGATCAGCGCAATATAGGACTGGATTGAAGGCTGTGTAGCGGGCTGAGAATCCAATACAAATACAATTGGCTTGCCTTGCCTTGCCTTACCCGGAAAACTACTGTAGGAAATCACGTGATTCAGCATCATCATCACTGCATCATCATGAAGCACAAAGCATGAAACACATTTTAGTACTTTTACTTTTGGTACTTTAAGTACATGTTGATGCCAATACTTTTGTACTTTTACTCAAGTAATTTTTTTATTCTGGACTTTTACTTGTAATAGAGTATTTCAATATTGCAGGATTGGTACTTTTACTTAAGTAAAGAATTTGAGCACTTTTTTCACCACTGTTTATTATTTAGTTTCTTTGACGAAAACAACTGAGAACTGACCACGCTAAAGACACAATCCAATGCAACACGTTGTGGTGCTGACTATGTGGAGGGAGATGACGTCTTTAGTATCAGCTTGCAGAATACAATGATACACACGTATTTCCCCAGATTGTGTATGAATATCTACATACATGTCATGTATACATACTCTGTAAACATGTGTGTTTAAATTCCTCTGCTTCTTCATGTGACCTGCTTCTGATTTAAACCTGCTTCTGCTGTCTGGACAGTTAGTCAGAGAGGGTGCAATACGTTAGTCTGACAGCGCATTCCTCCGACAGCGCAGTGCTCCGACATTAAACAGTAAACCCGAACCAAACCCGAACCCTAACCCTAACCGCACGCGGATGCCACATAGTCGGAGAAAAGGTCTGTCGGATTAACGCATGCCTCCCAGTCAGAGAGACACTTGTTAAATAATAATGCTAATGTTATAGTTATTCATTAGTAATGGACATGTACATATACTCTCAAAATAAGAAAACAGTGTATTTCTAAACAGATTTAAAAAATAAATGGAACGAATATTTGCAGGTAGGTTATTCCAGAAGCAGCTTTGGAACATAAAGGCTTTCTTGGCTGTTGCTTTTGAAAACGTAGGAACAGTGAAAAAGAGTTGTCTGGAATGCCTCAATTGATAATTGGAATCAAAAGTATCCATATATTGTTTTAGATATTGCGGATATTTAAAATGAATACATTTAAAGATAAATTGTAACCATCTTCTTACAGTGGGAGAGGGTAGATTCAGAAGTTCATACATACAAAGATGAGTTGTGAAAGAACATCCAAGAACAAATCTGCATAATGTGTTGTAAACTGCATTGAGAGGAATAAGATTTAGTTTGGATGCAACCCGAAAGACAATATCTGCATAATCCATTATCTTTAATATGAGTTGAAGTAAAAGCTTCTTTCTAACAGAAAAAGTAAGGCATTTCCTTTAACGGTAGAGAATACCAATACTAAGATTTGATTTCAATATGGCACTGAAATGATAATTCGGAGTCCAACATGGATTCCATCCACTCGAACCTATCGATGTTTGAATGTGAGTGAGAGAGAGAGAGAGAGAGAGAGAGAGAGAGATGGGGTGGAAAATAGAGGAAGAGACGTCAGAAAGACTACTAAAGTAATCATCAAGATTACACACACACACACGCACGCACGCACGCACCGCGCGCGCGCGCAGCCTGCCAATGCTGCCACCAGTCGT
>NC_139959.1:34836334-34843834 GCF_963454915.1 Gymnoscopelus microlampas | reverse complement strand
CTTCCATTCCGACATCTCGCCACTCCGACTAGTGGCTTCCGCGTGCGGTTAGGGTTAGGGTTAGGGAATGGTTAGGGTCGGACTTCAGTGCTAAGCCTTTTTAGAAAGGTCATCCTTTCAGAAAAAGGCAGAGCAAGGAATTTTTGCTCTCGCCATCTTATTTTTGAAAGAAAGTCTTTTTGGGATCCTGCTACTCTTTAATTTTAAGGTCCATATAATTTCACATTCTGTTTAATTAAGTATTCCTTTAGACTACATTCTAAATCTTTGCCCTAAGTTCTTTTTGGCTGTTACCCCTTTCCTAGAGGGAGGGGGGGGAAAATAAATCCAATTAGGGTTAACCATTTTACCTTTCTTTAAGGTTTAGGTTTTTGGGCATGTTTACAAACTATAACATGAAATAGAAATGCCAGTGAACTTTGTGAGAAATGTTCACTGGGGACTGTGCATGGCAGGTAAGTCCAGTCATCCTGAGTCCCACCTGGACCGCATACCAAAAAATCATCCATAATCTCATTATAAGAATGGTACAGGATTAGGACTCAATAAAAGATTTAAGAAAACAAATATAGTTTTGGACCATGACGGAGGCGCGCCGACTCAGCAGACCTTGAGGCTGAGGAGTCGCGCCCGAGCGCCTCCAGGCGCGAGTGCCCGCGACGACCAGCCGATGGGCTGCTAGTCGACTCAGCGCCGTCCGAGTTATGTACCGATAGGCACAGAATCGTAAATGATGTTTGTGGGGACTGCGTGTACCCCACTAAACCTTCCCTGTGACTACTGGTCAATAGTGTGTCTTTGCTGGGACTGATACAATTCTCCATTTCTGCTACAGGGGTTGGGGTTAGAGTAATGAGGGCCTTAAACCCTTTTAATTTTAAGGTCCTTATTATTTCACATTTGTTCATCTAAGTCTTCCTAGGTCCATTGTTTGATTGTGTGTGTCTTAGCCCACTTAGTCCTTTTGAAGGCTTGAGTGGGCATTTGGGTTGATTACCCTCAACCCAAATGGTATAGGTATAGGGTTCGTTAACGTCGGAAAGGCGACATGTCGGAAAGGCGAAATGCACCCCTTTCAATTATGATGTGTTTTTTTGTAAATTATGGTCCCATAAATGTTTTTAATTGATGATAAAGTTTAGCCTGGTAACCTCCCCGTCCTTGCTCATTGTTCTGTGATTGACAGCGAACGTTGGCCAATCAGTTGGAGCCTGAGTGAACCCGAATGGAGCCGAGTGCAGCCGAGCAAAAACAAACGGCAGCCATTAAAACTCTCTCCGCTGTTTTGTCCGCTGTTTTAAAACTTCAAAACGCTCTCAAACTTCTTTTTTGTGGCACGGAATTTACTTTTAAGATATCTTTGGGATAGCATTTAATTGTTTAACAATACAAATTCAGAGAACCGGCAGGGGCGGGCAGTGATACTCTTGTATCCGTATAAAGCAACCTATTTTCGGCATGGCCCTTTCAAAAATCCCCTTGCTCTGTGGTGGTGATGGAACGAACTGTTGATTGGCTGAAGGGGTTGTCAGTCAGGTGAATTAAATCAAGATTCATTTATATTCATGAAGTTCTATCGATGTCATCACGCAGTATGTTTGCGTTTTCAGGAAATAATTAAAATAGGGACTTTTGGCATAAGAATACATAAACATTTACATACTGCGGGTACGCGCTAAAAGTGTGAAAACACCTATTTTCGCACAAATCTTGAACAAAAAACTAAAAAAATCTAATATTCTAAAAATATTTTAACAACACAAATCTTGTATCGGGGTCCCTGAAACGTAATATTTTCAGATGGGGGTCTGTGGCCAAATACATATTAATTTGGGGGTCCTTGACATGAAAAGGTTTCAGATCCACTGGTGTAAGAGACTTAGTGTGTCTTATTGAATAACATGTGCGTTGTGCATTAAGCATAAAAGCTTTTGATGAATACAGATTCAGACGTGAGGAGACAGTTCAAGTGAAGAAACATAAATTAAGATTATGAATGAGAGAGAGGTGCAGTGTGTGTGTGTGTGTGTGTGTGTGTGTGTGTGTGTGTGTGTGTGTGTGTGTGTGTGTGTGTGTGTGTGTGTGTGTGTGTGTGTGCACTCTGTATGAGACTTCTGTGGCTGCTGTCAGTTCCGATGCATTTTCCAGACCCGCACACTGGGCCCAGAAACACACACACACGCACGCACGCACGCACGCAGAGGAAGTGTGATCAGACAGAGAAATATGAATCTGAGAAAAACATCTCATCACACAACATGAAGGATGAGAGGAGATGAAAAGATGGTGGAGAGAGAGAGAGAGAGAGAGAGAGAGAGAGAGAGAGAGAGATGAGTAGTTTGGATATAAAGGCAACAGAGAGATGTAACTGTATGAACCCTGTGTGTGTGTGTGTGTGTGTGTGTGTGTGTGTGTGTGTGTGTGTGTGTGTGTGCGTGCGTGCGTGCGTGCGTGCGTGCGTGCGTGTGCGCGTGTGTCGGATTCCTATCTTACATAAATCTGCTACTGTACCTTCCACTTATACTTACTTTGGGACACTGTGTCAAAGTGATGAAAAAACAAGGTCAGGTTTTGTTCTTTCCCTGACAGAAGAGTAGGACCAGAATTATAAGTGAATATTCCTCAGAAAATTTAACTTTTGTCTATTTCCGCCTATAAAAAAGGCATTATGTAAACGGCTGCATTTGCAGCAAAAATGAAACTTCTGACCATCCATTTCATGAAGAGGACAAGTCAAAGTTAGGACAAAGCAAGGTCAGGTTCTGATCTATCCCTGACAGAAGAGTAGGATTACATGTAAATATTCCTAAAAAAAAAGTCAACTTGTTGCTATGTTCCACCTAGAGTAAGGCCTAATATAAACGGGTGTTGATTCACAATAGAACCAAACATTGGCCTCCTGGTAGCTTTGGGATGTAGGGACACTATCTGTAAACCATCTGTGCAAGTATGATGTAAAAACAACCAGCAGGTATAGGGATGGGTATCGTTGGGATTTTTACGAGTCCGGTTCTGGTTCTGCTTATCAGTATCCGGAAAAATAATATGTCAAATGTTTATTTAATAGGGATGCACCGAATGAAAAATTCTTGGCCGAAACCGAATACCGAATATAGGAAACACTTGGCCGAAAAATAATATTATTAAAAATATATATAAACATGAATAAAAGTTGTACCATGGCTATGCCTCTGTTGTAGAGCTACATGATTATGGCAAAACTTAACTCGGCGCATGCGGCTTAAGCGAGAGGTGGAGCTATGGCGTCATCGGTTCAGGAAAGATGCGTCTTTAGGTGTACACACAGAGTTATTCACGCTGGGACCCGGTTTCAAAAATGAGCGTATTCGGTATTCGCGCACCCAAAACACTGGCTCCGTGTGGACGAAACGTCTAAAAGATTACAAACTTTTGCGGATACACCTAAAAACGTCTATGTGTGGACATGGTCTAAGTTCATTTACTCAAGTACTGTAGTTAAGTACAATTTTGAGGTATTTTTGAGCGGTGTAGCCGCTCCTATAAGTGGGTTTGGGACCGTCGTGAAATTCTCCGTCGTGAAAATGTGTCTTTTGCTGTACTGTGATTGGCTGATTGGTATTCAGACCCTTTGCTCAGTACTGTGATTGGCTAGCGAGACGCATGATGAAATTAATAACCTATAAATATCACCACTCACTTAAAAAAAACATTTTTTTTTTTAAGTGAGCTTCCATCACTGTGATGACCACTGTTGTTTTTAAATAGCACCGCTCACTTCACACTGGGTGTGATTTTTTACTTTACTGGAGTATTTCCAATGTTCAATACTTACTTCTACTCCACTACATCTCAGAGGCAAATATTGTACTTTTAGTCCACTACAATTATTTGAATACTTTAGTTGCTTGTTACTTTGCAGATATAAATCAGTATATTATAAAACAGCCATTAAACGCTTTAGCCCTATTTTATACATAGGCTATTTGAAAGCCATCAAACACTGTGACTCCCTACCCTCCTTCAAAACCACAGTAATAGAGCACCTGTCTGCAATTTACAACTGGACCTGAAGACAAGTCTTCTAGCTTGCCAAAAGAAATGATCCCCCACTGTGTTTCAGTAAATGTAATTTAACTGCTCCTATTGATGATTTATTGTGTAGTAGTATATGTCTCGATTAATTGAATACATAGGACCACAATGGATGTGTTATTCTTTTAGCATTATTGTATAACTGTACCTCTGTACTTTTTGCAAACTGTTAATGAAGTATTCAATCATTAAATCAATAAATACCCACTAAACGTGCCACAAACACGGTTCAGGGGTCTGCCATGAGAATAGTCACAACAGGAGCCACTTTAGGGGGCCCCGAGGCGAGGCCACAGGCACACTGTTGCTTCAATCCGCAACACATTTGGCACAAACAGTACTGTTCAGGGGGTCTGCCATGAAAATGTATATTAAAAAAAAACAAAAAAAACACATGAGGCCCAGTCCACACCTACGCAACCAGTTGCAACTTACAGCCAGTTGCAATAAATTGCAGCGGTCTGGACTGACCAGTTTTTTTCTTAAATTTGTATCCCACGATCTCATTTTGTCACCCATTGCCAACTGCCTATGTAATCCTGGGCGCTACTCTTCCTCTGCCAGCCTAGGGAAAGCCCAGAACTGAGCTCATGCCTCCTTCAATGCTTGAGGAGCTACAGTAGCAAGCCGCTTCTCATCACCTGACAGGGGGGAGTTTCCCTGGTTGGGCGTACAGTATAGCGCGTGGAAGGAACACGTTACTCCAACCAGTTCCTTTCCCAGGAACCCAGGACCTTCTAGCTGTGAGGCGACAGCGCTACCGACTGCCCTCTGGACGGACCAGTTGCAGACCGGTGCCATTTGGGGATAATGGCCCTGATTCATAAAGGGATTTGCGACCATATTTTGTACGTACCGGCATTTAGGACAAGTCGTACATATCCACCTGATGCAGAAAGATTTTTTGGTCTGTGTTTTGTGCATCAGGTGCGCACGTTCTCAGGTCAGCCCCGAGGCTGGCGTACCAGGGCTGAAATGTGCGTATGTCTTTAGAATGCTTTATTCTTCATGCCAAAATCTATTACAACAGTGGCAAACCTCAAATAAAATATATATGTGCCCAACATTTGTCAACACATATATATAAAAAAATAAAAAATAAATGTCAAACGATGTATTGCTTAGACATGATGTAGATTCCACCGCTTTTTATCTATTTTCTAGTCTATGAGTCGCATTTAGAGCTGAAAAGGTCCCTCAGTGTCACGTAATAATGAAAATAGGCTATCATGCCTTAATGAGACTGCGGAGGGACTGACGCACGTCAGTGTCCGTGCCGCGCTATTAATTTGTAGGCTAATAGTCTACTGTAGGCTACTCTACTGTATATTGATCACATGAACGCCACACACAACAGCCTAATAAATATTACCATCTGATGAGGAAACTAATAGTGGATGAAAGCTGTGTCCAGAAGATCTATTCCCCATTCCGACGTAGGACAGTGATATATTAATCAAAACATAACTAATTTAATCAATAAGTAATCAATAAGCTCTGGTCCATAATCGGATAGCAGCGTTCCACTTGGATGCTGGATTTCATAATCTTTTTACCTTGGTAAAGGTGCGCAATGTTCATTAGAAAAGGCTTATATAATATCCTTTCCACGTTTTATTAGCCTTTTATTTGGTAATGGGGTTAAACCTTGTAAACTTCTTTATTCTCATTACACCGCTTCCAGACAGAACAGTAAGTTGTCAAGGCGATGCGACACCGCATCTGTTATCTTTATTCTTTAGACGGCGGAGTTGAACTTGCGTTGCCAGATGTTGTGAGAGAAATAAGCAACCAGGTCTATGAAAATAAGCCCAAAAGAAGCAACTGACAGCCCCATTATAAGCACTTTAATTAAACCGTAGTGAGCTTGTAGATCTGCTATATTTTTTTTTTTAAATCTTGTAATAAAATGTGGAATATTTGGAATATTTTTTAAACATTTTAACAACACAAATCTGCCTCCAGCGGGCACAAAACATGTTCAGATGGGGCTTATAGGGATAAATTAGCCTACATATTAACTTGGGGGTCCATGACATAAAACTATTTGACAACCACCGGTTAAAATAATTGAACAATTGTTAAGCAAGCCCAAATAATGAACTACACTTTAGAAACAAGCCCAAAAAAACGCACCCCACAGCTACCAATATTTACAAGCAACTTTACAGAAAAATAAGCTCAGATTCGCTTATAATAAGCGGACATGGCAACGCTGTTCAGTAAAGTGACAGACTTGATCAGAGCGAAACTGCTGAGTCACGGTTCACGCCTTTTATGGTGCAAAATGGGGCGTGGAGCAATGTAAATGAACCTCTCGGGATCATCACGCCCAGCTGGCTGTCATTATAATATAGAACTGGTCATACGCACGTCTCTGTCATATACGACACCCCTTTTGAATTGCACGTCCGTTAGTGAGTACCAGAAATACGACCTCCTTTACGAACTTCATTTACACCATATTTACGACCCTCGTTATGAATCAGGGCCAATGGTTGTAAGTAGTTGGCTAGTTGCAAGGAGTCGCAAATAGTTGCAATGAGTTGCAGTTGCAAATAGTCGCGTTGCAAATCCTTGGTGTGGACTGGCCACACTACAGCAGTGTTACGGCAGTGTTTGATACTTCAAATGGACATAACTCACTGACCATTGCTCTGATAAACGCAATATAGGAGTACATTTTTAAGGCGGCCTCACGACCCGAAAATGTAGTATAATACAGTTGTTGGGTGTTGATGTGTTTGACATTGTTTGTGTATCTGAATAAGAATACATCTGCAGATAATCAAACACCATCTGACATTAATGTATTATTATGGAAATATGCTCTCACACTATGGACTCATCAACACTTTACAGTTCGTAACGTATAAGACCTCTCTGTCTGTCTGTCTGTGTCTCTCTCTCTCTCTCTCTCTCTCTCTCTCTCTCTCTCTCTCTCTCTCTCTCTCTCTCTCTGCAGAACACATCACAGAGTACAATATTACACTATAGCTTTCCATAATATTATTATGTAGACAAATATTATTAGGGCCCGCTGTTTATGTCTAAGCCTCTCTGAAACACTTCAGATCTCATATCATATCATCATCATCTCTCTCTCTCTCTCTCATTCAGCTTTCTTAAAGCTGAATGTCTCAAAAACTAAGGAGCTTTGCATTGACTTTAGACAGTCCCCACAATCTCCCTGGAAGAGCCTGGCCAACGGAGAGACAGTAGATATTGTAAAAAATTACAAATATCTGGGCACAATAATCGATGATAAACTGAAATTCGACCTCAACACGGACATGATGTATAAAAAAGGCCAGCAACGCCTATACTGTCTGAGAAAATTGGCTAAGTTCAATATCGACAAAACTTTGATGAAACTGTTTTACAGTGCCTACATAGAGTCTGTCATTTCCTTTTCTATTATATGTT
>NC_139959.1:34824076-34831134 GCF_963454915.1 Gymnoscopelus microlampas | reverse complement strand
TCTCTCTCTCTCTCTCTCTCTCTCTCTCTCTCTCTCTCTCTCTCTCTCTCTCTCTCTCTCTCTCTCTCTCGTCCAGGTGTCACTACTCTGTGACTCACTGTAGTCCTACAGTCCTTAACAGTGAGTAACACACACGCGCACGCGTGCACGGTATGCGCGCACGCGTGCACGGTATGCACGCACGCCAGTGGTGTAAAGTAACTAAGTACATTTACTTAAGTATTGTACTTCTGTACAATTTTGAGGTATTCTTACTTTAGTGGAGTATTTCCAATTTTCAGTACTTTTACTTCTGCTCCTCTACATCTCAGAGGCAAATATTATACTTTTACTCCATTACAATTATTTGACAACTTTGTTACTAGTTACTTTGTAGATTTTGATTATTATTACAAAACATACATAGCTCACTTCAGCCTTATATGCATTTCGGCCATTTGAAAATAGCCGATCTACAAGCTCACAATGTGTTGCGATGCGACGCATTGTGAGCTTGCAGATCTGCTATTTCCAAAAGATTTGAATACATTTGAAAACTTGAATTCTGCATAATGAGTACTTTTACTTTTTATACTTTAAGTACATTTTGATACCAATACTCAAGTGATACTTTTACTCAACTAAATTTGAATTCCGGACTTTTACTTTTTTATATTTAAGTATTGATACTTTTACATAAGTAAACAAAAAAAAAAATCTTTTCCACCACTGATGCACGCACACTTCTTGGTGCCAATTTTCTGTGTGTGTGTGTGTGTGTGTGTGTGTGTGTGTGTGTGTGTGTGTGTGTGTGTGTGTGTGTGTGTGTGTGTGTGTGTGTGTGTGTGTGTGTGTGCTTGCGGCTCTGCCCACAGGGTGTAGTGTTGCGTCTAGTGCAGTATGCTAGACAGCTAATGCGATGTTGCATGTAGGGATGCATGTGACCCCCCCCCCCCCCCTCCCTTAGTTCCTGCCGCTGACCAACAGTCAGTTTGGGTAAAGGAAGCCGAGCGCGTAAGTCCTCTGAGGTCAGTACATAGGCTCTCCTTCACCAAGACCCCTCCCTTGCCTCCTCGTGGCAGCACATGGTAACTGGAGTCCTGCGACTCCAGGCTAAAAAGCAGGGGATCACCGGGTAGCAGTGGGCCCCACCAACCTACCACTGCCCCATTGCCATGTGGGTAAACCTGGGAGGGTGCTTTGGCTAGGGAAGAAAACCGCAAAATCAAATATGCACTTGGGGACAGGCAGAGGTGAAGTCCAAAATATCGGCTCACCCGCAGTCCCCTGCGACTCCAGCCAGATCGAAGGTCGGCATGGGTTTCTCATGCCAGTGGAAGTCCACCTGGTGGAGTGAAGATGGTGGAAGATTGCACACCCACAACCTCACCTTAATCCTTACCTCTGCGCAAACTTCTTGCTCACACCCCTTCAGGTCAACCTAAAAAAAAAAACTGAAGTCTTCCACATAAATGATGTCCCCATCAAAACAGTCGATCACTTCTCCTACCTTGCTTTATGGGGCAGAGACATGTACTCCATATAGACGGCACTTCACAAACCTGGGGGCTTCCCACATCCGCTGCCTTCAGAAGATCCTTGGCCTGTCCTGGGAAGACAGAGTCCCTCACGCGGAAATTCTGAACAGCACAGAATCCACCTGTATGGAAGCAGCCGTGGCCAAAAGACACCTACGGTGGATAGGACACACCATCCGCATGCCTGACCACCGCCTGCCCCGCCAAGTCCTCTACGGCCAGCTAAACAACGCAAAGTGTGCGACCGGCGGACAAAAGAGGCGCTACACCGGAGACCTTCTGAAGCGCACTGCCATCAACCCCATGCATCTTGAAACTCTGGCACTTGACCGCTCAGCTTGGCGCGTTTGGCGCGTCTCCTGCCAAGCCGGCATTCCTCAAACGTCCGGGCTCCCCTGCCCCACCTGCGGATGGATGTGCGGCTCACACATCGGCCTCGACAACGACATCAAGTTGCACCAGCGACAACGTCGCTGACCCCCCCTACCCTGGAGCAAGTGTCATCATCAGTGGCGCCGGAGCCTGTTTAATTAAAGGACACTGTGTCCCCCCACTATTCAGTCCCTATTCAGTTTTTTTTTTTTTCTTAGCGGTGCCAACCGCTCTACACTTGACTTTGTCTGTATGAGCGTCCGTCCGTCCGTCCGTCCGTCCGTCCGTCCGTCCGTATGTTATGAGCACGGGATGAGCACGGCAAAGAAGCAACACATACAAACACACGCACACACACACACACACAGACTTGGAGATTGCCTATGCCATCTCTCCTCTCATTGGCCACACGTGCCACTGGTTATCAAAGAGGGGTCCAGGGACCCCCAGCGTATGTTATGTCCGTCCGCCCGTATGAGCACGGGATGAGCACGGGATTTTAAACAGCTATAACTCCAGTTTGCAGCATGCCACCAAGTCCAAATTTGGTATGTGGACTTAGACCACCAATAGGGACGAGCATGAATTGCTGAAGCCCCGCCCCCTCTGTCTTCCCATTGGCTGGCCTTTAAACAGCCATAACTCAAGTTCGCAGCATGCTACGGAGTACAAATTTTGTACATGGACTAAAACCACCAATAGGGACGATCTGTAATTATTTAAGCCCCGCCCCCTCTGTCTGCCCATTGGCTGGGCTTTAAACAGCCATCATTCCAGTTTGCAGCATGCTACCAAGTAGGCTACAAATTTGGTAAGTGGACTCAGACCACCAATAGGGACGAACTGAAATGAGTTAAGCCCCGCCCCAAAGGCACCGCTTCCTTCAGGCAGGGTGTGATTTTTTAATAAATAATACAATCAGTCCAGTCCCCCGCACCTCGCGACCACCGCGAGCGCGAGGCGAACCGAATTAACCGGAATAACCGCATTATCCCCCCCAAAAATCAACAAACCCACCCGAAATAACCGCAAAATTTTCGCGCGCACGAGCGCGCGGTCCACATGCATGTGTCCCTGATGTGTCCCCCCCACGTCATATTCCGTTCCGGCGCCCCTGGTCATCATCATCCACAAACACAATGGACAGCTGAGATGTCTGTCTGTCTGTCTGTCTGTCTGTCTGTCCCACCAGCACCGGCAGCGGAAGCCGCCTGTGCTGTGTTGCCAGATTTTGCTAAAGAAATAAGCAACCAGGTCAATGAAAACAAGCCCAAAAGAAGTGACTAACACATGATCACTTTAGACCTACAGTATATGCATCGGCTATTTAAAAAATAATAATCTTGGGAACAAAGTGGAAAATTTGAAATATTTTTGAAACATGTTAACAATACAAGTCTGATATGGGGGTCCCTGGCACAAAATGTTTTCAGATGGGGATACGCAGACAGTTACATATTAATTTGGAGGTTCTTGACATGAAGATGAGAACCACTTTGTTTTTATGCAAGACAAAAATAAGTAACTACACTTTAGAAACAAGGCCAAAAAAACGCGACTCGCAAATACCAATATTTACAGGAAACAAGTCCAAAGACGCATATAATAAGCGTACATGGCAACACTGAGGAACAAATTAGCACACATTTCATTGGCTCATTGGCTGTCAATCGATCCAATCATCAAAAGGCATCTGCCCGGTGACATAAATCTTCCGATGTCTGATTGTCGGACTGGGTATGCAGTCAAAAATGAACACAATATGTACAAAAGAGATGGGAACATTACATTTACCTCCCCCTGTGGTCTCCTGATACTGCAATGTTTTTTCAGAACAATTTTTAAATAAACCAGTGGTACTGTACATGTCCTTTAATGAATGGTGTCAGGGCATTCCACATCTTGGTGGCAGAGCAGTAGAATGAGAATTGTTCCAAATGTGGGTGTACCAGATCATAGTTGTTCCCTCTAGTGTTGTGGCTGTGAGTGTCACTCACTTTGGAGAAGTAGTTAGACAGGTATCTACGAGGGTATGGGCTCTATGCACAGCAGCCATATTGGAAAGAAATTGGGCCTCTTCTTGCGTGATTTTTTCCCGGTTTTAATTTGGTTATTTATTAATTTCTTATTATTTTATTCGGGTTTTTCTCGGTTTTTGAATTAATTTATTATCATTTTTACCTCAAAACATTAAGTCGGGTGTCTGCGCGATTTCGCGTTGGCCACTTTAGCCACCTCAAGCCAATATATAGTCAGTTCAACTTCTGTTCATAACCAGTGGTGGAAAAAATATTCTCATGTTTTACTTAAGTAAAAGTATAAATACTGCAATGTAGAAATACTCCCTTACAAGTAAAAGTCAATTCAAAATGTATTTCAGTAAAGGTACAAAAGTATTGGTATAAAAATGTACTTTGAGTAACAAAAGTAAAAGTACTCCAGTCCTTGTGAGTACTTTTACTCGAGATGTAGCCTTTATAGGGTGAGATCTACAGCTCACAGAGATCTACAAGCTCACAGAGCTTGTAGATCTGCTATTTTCAAAAGGTTTTTATACATTTGAAAACTTGAAATGGGACATTCTGCATAATGAGTACTTTTACTTTTGATACGAGTGCATTTTATACTTTTGCACTTTTACTTAGGCACGGCGGCCATTTATGCACATTAAACATTCTGTACTCACTCACAATAGATGTCCCTCCAACGTCCAAATATCTCCTAAATTCATAATTTCTAGTTGAAAACATGCTATTTTCTGTCTCATCATAAATCCTGTTTACTTTTCTAACCCGGTCCCGACCCCTTCTAGTGTTGCCATGTATTCTGTGAGAGCAATAAGCAACCGGTCAATGAATATATATGTTTATGAATTGAATACCAAGGACCTCAATGGAAACAAGACCGCAAGGACTTTTTTGGACGGACCTTTTAGACAAAGTGTTTTAACTATACTTTCTGCCAATAAAATATTCAATCAATCAATCAATACTGTAAGGGCAGGTTTTCGCAAATGTTTGCTTTTTACATACACTTTACCTGGCAACCCCCCCCCCCCCCACCCCCCTCCCTCTCTCTCTCTCTCTCTCTCTCTCTCTCTCTCTCTCTCTCTCTCTCTCTCTCTCTCTCTCTCTCTCTCTCTCTCTCTCTCTCTCACACAGACAAGTCGCGACGCACGCAGCGCGCATACACAGTGATTATGGGTAGCTAGCTCAGCTGTGTGAACCCCCCCCCCCCTCCCCCCCACCAGCCAGCGCGACGCAGCCGGCAGCGCAGCGCTACGCGCAGTTAAACCAATATAAATAAATACATTTGTGACGTCTCGGACCCCCCTCACCTGAGGCCCCCCTGCTCCGGGTGGGGGGACATCTGTACCCTTTAGCCCCGCCTGTCAGCGGCCCTGGTTACCAATGATACTAATGAAGACTCTGTTCCATTCTGGTCAGGGTGCTGACATTGTGAATGTTGGCTCACTAGAAACACTCCATTTTGGTTCCCAAATGGCCCCTTATGGTGGGTGTGTAACTCTGAGAGTGTACAAATGGAACGTAAGGGTCCATTTGGTTCCATTTGTACACTCTCAGAGTTACGGGGGTCCTTGAAAATAAGACAACCACTATGCCACACTAAATGGAACAGAGCCTTAATTAGTATCATTGGTAACACCTGTGAAGGAAGTAAGGAAGAGGCCCAATTCTTTCCCAATATGGCTGCTGTGCATAGAGCCTATTGAGGGCACTCTCCCTTTGACTATCTTAACCAATCCCATTGATATATGGGATCTACAAGCAGTCAGTGGTGGAAAAAGTACTCCATTTCTTTTTTAAGTATCGATACTGCAACGTAGAAACAATGTGTTACAAGTAAACGTCCGGCAATCAAAATGTACTTGCCAGTACAAACTATTTACAAGCTCATAGCTTGTAGATCGGCAGTTTTTGGCGAATGTTCCTCCCAGAATAGTGATGAACCTGGTCACTGCCACGCCACCCATTGAATCTGTATTGTGCACGCTCGGCCGCCCGCGCGCCTGTGTGTGCGCGTGTGCGTGTGCGTGTGCGTGTGCGTGTGTGTGTGTGTGTGTGTGTGTCTGGTCACGCTGAGACTGTGACAGACCACGTTGGTGCAGCGCAGAAGCAGCCAAAGCAAGACTCCTCCCTCTCTTTCCCTCTATGAACTTCAACTTGAAAGTTAGGTTTAAGAAGCGTTCATAATTATGACAAAGCGACGCAAACCAGCAGGAGTTTCTGCATCACCTGCCATGTCGTGAACATGATCAGCGCCGATGTGGACTGTGCTCGGACGTTCCGACACACAATAGCTTAAAGGAGAATTTTGGACTAAGTTTTTCTTACCTTTTCTATGACGTTATGATATCTTAGGATGAATGGTACAGTAGAAAAATGTCATAACTCCATCCCGGGTCCGCCACAGCTTAAAACGTGTGCGGATAGGCCTTGCGCTACATCGCGTATTTTGATAGCTTTTTTTTTTTTTTTTTGTGAGATCTGACGTTCATAGTGACAGAACACTGTCATCAAAAAAATAAGTCTCGCTAGACGAGATCGAAATCTCAAGATTTCAATCTCGTCTAGCGAGACTTAGTTGTTTTTTTTTGGTTGCATAGTGTTCTGTCACTATTAACGTCAGATCTCACCAAAAAGCTATTTCTACTGTACCATTCATCCTAAGATATCATAACGTCATAGAAAAGGTAAGAAAACCTCAGTCCAAAATTCCCCTTCAAAGGAGAATTCCGCCCGACTGCAGGGGGGACTAGCGGGAGCTAATGTCCCAGGACCATTATCCATTCTCTTTTGGACTCCCCAGGAGTCAGGACATCTACCAGTACAGCCTATGCCTCCTACAGACTACGGTACTTAACAGGTCACACTTGGACCATTGATGTGCAGGAGTCGGCAGCTTTAGCTTTGTGAAAGGTGCGAATGGGGCAGCCAATGTATCACTGCAGTAACTAGTGATGTGCCGATACCACATTTCTTCAATTTGATACGATACCGATATTTTTGGGGAAGATTTTCCGATACTGATACCGATACCGGAACCGGACACATAACCACACCGGAACCGGAAATGACCGTACACCGGAAACAGAAGTACCAGGAACGGAACCGGATATGACCATACACGGAAGTGTATTAAAAATAT
>NC_139959.1:34789076-34819076 GCF_963454915.1 Gymnoscopelus microlampas | reverse complement strand
GTGGCACCTCTTACACTTGAGCGGGTCTGTTAAGTGCTTTTTTTGCCACTCTAACAGCAAAGTGATGTATGGTGGTAACTTCCCATCAACAGCCTTAAAAATAAACTGATGCCAGTGCCTATTTCTCCTCTCAGAGAGGGAGGACCAACCTTGTCGTAGAGGACACAATGATGGGTGCTGTAGCTTTCACCAGTAATGAATCTAAGTGCTGAGTGATAAACTGTGTCTAGGAGTAAAAGAGCAAGTCTCTATACAATCATACCAGTGTTTCCAAAATTAGCTTTATTCCTGCCATATTAGGGCCTTTCCCTGATTGGTCAACCCGACCCATCGCCTTTGTGGATTGGTCGAAGCTTCACGTGGCATTTTTGCAGCTGTACCGATATAAGTGGCAGCGTTCACAATGTTGCTCAATTCTTCAACTGAGCAAGATGCGCTTGATTTGTTTGAAATGTTGCGTTGGACTGTGTATCTGAAACGGGGACCACAGTGCCACTCTGATGCTGCCGCTGTGGTGGTGGGACAAAGCCTGTACTCCTTTGGGTGGTGGGGGACATGAGTGCGATCGAGGTGCAGGTCTTCAACACCGTGTCCTTGCGCTGGGTGAAGCTGCCCATGCCCCCAGTGACTGCCGGAAGAGGAGAGTGCCCCCCAGAGGTTCCCTCCGGGCGCTCGGGCCACATAGCTGTGCTGATAGAAGATATCGTCTACATCTGGGGAGGGAAACCTTACTGCGGAGGGAAACCTTACTGCAACGTGCTTTATGCGTTTGATGTCGACACTCGCGGCTGGTTCAAGCCCAGGGTTTCGGGGACTGTTCCACGGCAGAGGCGTGACCACTCGGCCTGCGTCCTGGGGAAGGTCATGTATATCTATGGAGGATACACATGGCTGACCGGACCCAGTAATGACATCCACAAGTTGGACATCGCCACGATGGTCTGGTCTTTAATTAACACCAGAGGCACTCCGCCACCTGTTTCGGAACGTCACTCCGCCACCGTCATTGGGACAAAGATGTTTGTATTCGGGGGCCGAGTGGACGAAGACAACAACAACGCGTCAGCGTGTTTGACACGGAGACCAGCTGCTGGCTGAGCACGCCTTCTGCACGGCCTCTTCCAGAAGGACGCTGGGATCATTCAGCCTTTGCCTACAACGGAGAGCTGTACATATGTGGTGGCCGGGAGTGGGAGCGGGGCTTTGATGATATGTGGAGATTCAACCCAGGGACCTTCTCCTGGAAGAAGGTGGAGCCCAAAGGGAAAGGTCCATGTTTTATGATCCGGATGCGGTGTTGCATGGTGAGAGATTGCATCATCCTCTTTGATCAGTACCTGTTTATCTTAGACTTAAGTCCTAGTTTGAAGAACTTATGCAAGCTGGCGGTCATCCAGTACGTCCTGGAGCGGGCGGGACTGCCCCGCGACACCAGGTGGGAATTGGCGGCCATGAGTACCGGCGGAGAGTCAGGGCAGTCGCTACCGACGGCGGGTCAAGGAGACCGGTTACGTCATGCCCTGCGAGAGTGGAAGTATGTGGCAGCAGCAGCTCTGTTCGTCTGTGCTTCGTTCATCGTCCCGTTTAGCACTTTCCACTTGTTATGGCCTGGATCTGAAAGAGACTAGCCGGCTATGAGGGTCTGTGTGTGTGTGTCTGTCTGTGTAATCTAATCTGTCTAAACCAGAGGTTCCCAACCACCGGTCCGACATGTCCCACCGGTCCATGTTCTTTTGTCCCATATATGCCACAAATATGGACATATATATAGACATATATTTTTGGGCAGTGCAACCGCCCCTATATGTGAGGTTTGGACCCCCACCCATTGCACCCCCACAACCCTGCGCTGTGATAGGCCACCATTGTACCCCCCTAACCCTGCACCGTGATTGGCCACCATTGTACACTGGTTGACTCTATTCGGGACTGTGATTGGCTAGTGAAACACATGACACATGTGCAGTCCTATCACCCACTGTGATGACCACTGTGACCACACCGCCCACTTCACACTGGGTGTGATTTTGTTTATATATTCAACATATATGTTTAACATAGGGGTCTTCAACGTTTTCAGGCCAAGGACCCCCTAGCCGAGAGAGAGATGAAGCAGGGACCCCCTCTATATTGTATAAAATTGTGTTTCAGATAAACTTTTGCTGCTCTTTTTTCCCTCTACACACCTATAACTCCAAAAATAGCCGATCTACAAGCCACGCACTGCACTGCGAGGCGTTGTGAGCTTGTAGATCTGCTATTGTTGGCTAAAGTTCTCCTCAGAAAAGGGATACTAGGATTCAAGTGGTTAATGTAAAAAAAAAAATAGAAAATGTGCTCCGAGGAGCACAGGTCTCCGCCAGCGGACCTGTGCTATTTTAACCAAAGGAAATCACCTACCCTATCTTTAACCATAGTTTTCTAGAAATGTTCTAATTCTTCCTAAAAAATCACACCTGTGTGAAGGTAGCGGCGCCTTTGATATATTTTGTCATAGATATGTGTTTCTACTAGAGAAACAATATTAAATCTCTGTAAATTTATTTCAAGGCTTCCAGTGGCACTAAATAGTGCCATTGGAAGCGAATCACCAAATGCATTCCAAGGTAAGTGGCAAAAACTGATCTGTCATAGCTGATAGAGTGGGTACCTAAAAAATAAACTTTGTGTGTATAAATGTGGTACCAGAAAGATATGTATGTGTTATGAAATAATCTATACAATTTATAAGCTGTACCCAGAGTGTTTATGTTCCGGACTTTTACAGTTTATATAAACCATCTAATTTTGTATTCATGATATAATATTGATGTCATGAATAGTTCCCTTGCCTGACCAATCAGAACGTTGACGGGCCTGACCAATCAGAACGTTGACGGAAAAGCCGGGTATAGAGCAGGACCATCACCGTATAGAGCAGGACCATAAACCTTGACATCATAGTGATGTCATGAATAGTCCCCTTGCCTGACAAATCAGAACTTTGACAGGCCTGACCAATCAGAACCTTGACGGGCCTGACCAATCAGAACCTTGACGGGCCTGACCAATCAGAACCTTGACGGGCCTGACCAATCAGAACGTTGACGGAAAAGCCAGGTATAGAGCAGGACCATCGCCGTTAAAAATACATACAAAAAAAGAATGGGGAAAAGCATGAGAAAATAAAAATATATACAAAAAAAAACATGAGGAAATAAAAAATAAACCTTGACATCATAGTGATGTCATGAATAGTCCCCTTGCCTGACAAATCAGAACCTTGACGGGCCTGACCAATCAGAACGTTGACGGACCTGACCAATCAGAACGTTGGCGAGCCTGACCAATCAGAACGTTGACGGACCTGACCAATCAGAACGTTGGCGAGCCTGACCAATCAGAACGTTGACGGACCTGACCAATCAGAACGTTGGCGAGCCTGACCAATCAGAACGTTGACGGACCTGACCAATCAGAACGTTGGCGAGCCTGACCAATCAGAACGTTGACGGGCCTGACCAATCAGAACGTTGACGCAAAAGCCAGGTATAGAGGGCTAATATCCGCTCTATACCTAAAGGTATAGAGCGGCTAGCGCCGCTAAAAATAGTAAATAGTAATAGTACTTTTCAGACGATGATTTGCTGCTTCTTCAGTTCGCGTAATGGGAGTTAGTTGCATTGTGTGATCTCAGCTGTGATCTCAGTTTGTACTGGAAAGTACTGTTCCTGACTAAGCTATTTATATTACATATTGTGATGTCACGTGAAACTTGACCAATGTTGGGTGTTCTCAGACGGACACATACAGAGACGGACGGAGAGGAAAAGATACTCTCCATTAATCCTGTCGATATTACATATTGTCACGTGTCACTTGACCAATGTTAGCTTGGCTGATGGATAGGTGTGTCACTTAAAAAAATATAAATGATTTTTTGTGACACACCTATTTATAGGTCTCTATTTCATCATGTGTCTCGCTAGCCAATCAAAGCACACCCTTTCAACATATTGTCACGTGTCACGTGAAGCTTGACCAATGTTAGCTTGGTGGACACACGGAAGGACGAGAACGAAAACATAGTCTCCTGGCGGAGACAAAAATCTTATCGCACAAAGATTTGGCGGACCCCCTGTAGTAACTCTGAGGACCCCCTGTTGAAGACCCCTGGTTTAACATATATGTTAATATATTTCCTTGCTGGTCCAAGAACTGGCAGCCGGTCCATGGTATCTTACTTAAGTAAAAGTATCAGAGAGGTTGGGAACAACAACAGCACAACATTTCAAACTAAGCACCTCAACTACTTATCCACATATGTTGTACACGTTTTGAAATATGTTTATCTTACATTTGATAACTAGAAAGTACTGTTCCTGAAGAAACAGTGTGGGATCGCTAAGAATGTTGCAGGTATTGAGTATTGATAGTGTTAGTAGTGTTATAGGTTTGAAAGGTTTGAAAGGTTTGAAAGGTTTAAAGGGTTTGAAGGGTTTGAAAAGTTTGAAAGGTTTGAAAGGTTTGAAAGGTTCTAAAGGTTTGAATGGTTTGAAAGGTTCTAAAGGTTCTAAAGGTTTGAAAGGTTCTAAAAGTTCTAAAGGTTTGAAAGGTTCTAAAGGTTTGAAAGGCTTGAAAGGTGTGAAAGGTTTGAAAGGTGTTAAAGTATTAGTGTTAAAAGTTTTTATAGTGTTGGCAGTGTTGAATGGTGTAAAATGTTTTTTTTTTAGGGTAAAACAGTGATAGCTAGGTTCTAATAGGCGGTTGCTAGGGTCTAATAGGCGGTTGCTAGGGTCTAATAGGTGGTTGCTAGGGTAAAACAGGTGGTTGCTAGGGTGAAACAGGTGGTTGCTAGGGCCTAATAAGCGGTTGCTAGGGTCTAATAGGTGGTTGCTAGGGTCTAATTGGTGGTTGCTAGGGTAAAACAGGTGGTTGCTGGGGTAAAACGGGTGGTTGCTAGGGTAAACAGGTGGTTGCTAGGGTCTAATACGTGGTTGCTAGGGTCTAATAGGGGGTTGCTAAGGTTTAATATGCAGTTTATATGGTCTAATATGCGGTTGCTAGGGTACAAAAGGTGGTTGCTAGGGTAAAACGGTGGTTGCTAGGGTGTAATAGGTGGTTGCTAGGGTATAATAGGTGGTTGCTAGGCTCTAATATGGTGTTGTTAGGGTATAATAAGCAGTTGCTAGGCTCCACTGTGGCTAAATAGCATTTCTCCATTGAAATGAATGGGATTGTTTTAGCAGTAAAAAGTGAAATATCTCTAAAAGTACAAATTATTTCAAAAATTCAAATATTGAGTATTGATAGTGTTAGTAGTGTTATAGGTTTGAAAGGTTTGAAAGGTTTGAAAGGTTTAAAGGGTTTGAAGGGTTTGAAAAGTTTGAAAGGTTTGAAAGGTTTGAAAGGTTCTAAAGGTTTGAATGGTTTGAAAGGTTCTAAAGGTTCTAAAGGTTTGAAAGGTTCTAAAAGTTCTAAAGGTTTGAAAGGTTCTAAAGGTTTGAAAGGCTTGAAAGGTGTTAAAGGTTTGAAAGGTGTTAAAGTATTAGTGTTAAAAGTTTTTATAGTGTTGGCAGTGTTGAATGGTGTAAAATGTATTTTTTTTAGGGTAAAACAGTGATAGCTAGGTTCTAATAGGCGGTTGCTAGGGTCTAATAGGCGGTTGCTAGGGTCTAATAGGTGGTTGCTAGGGTAAAACAGGTGGTTGCTAGGGTGAAACAGGTGGTTGCTAGGGCCTAATAAGCGGTTGCTAGGGTCTAATAGGTGGTTGCTAGGGTCTAATTGGTGGTTGCTAGGGTAAAACAGGTGGTTGCTGGGGTAAAACGGGTGGTTGCTAGGGTAAACAGGTGGTTGCTAGGGTCTAATACGTGGTTGCTAGGGTCTAATAGGGGGTTGCTAAGGTTTAATATGCAGTTTATATGGTCTAATATGCGGTTGCTAGGGTACAAAAGGTGGTTGCTAGGGTAAAACGGTGGTTGCTAGGGTGTAATAGGTGGTTGCTAGGGTTTACTTAAGTAAAACATTTGAGTACTTTTTGCCACCACTGCAGCTCATATACATATACAATAATACAGGTTGTTAACCACTTAAACCCTCTAGGCTTAGTAAACTAGACCTGAGTTGTCTCTGTACTTTTTTCTGTCTACACCCAATCTGGGAACCCATCGCCAAATAAAAAGGAAAAACAGCGCCCTCTGATGTTTTTTACTCTTTCACTTGGCTCTGGGCCGAGCTGAATGGAGCACCCGTGCGCAAGGAAACCGGGGTTTTGGTCTGCCCTCAGCGCTCCACTTCCGGTGGTGCGCTTATGTTTTCATTCCCACTAACAATATTTCTAAACGGAACACTAACACCACTTCTCCCAGAGAACATGGATCGTTTTGGTTATAAGCCCACTTGTTTCTATGATGAAAGAGCAAGTTAAGATGTGAATATCTTTCCGTGGTTTTGTCTGCTTCAAGGACGCTATCGTTAAATGAGTTTCGGCATGTTTTCAGTGGGAAGGGAGCGCACATACAGTAAATCCCGCCCACTACATTTGATTGGGTAAAGCGCGGACTGCTTCCTGATCTGAAGGCACGCCCACTTGTAAGCTAACACGCACACATTCTGAACGGGGTTCTCGACAGATTCAGTAGCGTAGCTCTGAATCTGTTCTTGAGAGATTAGTCTACACCTAATGTCTGTGCCAAAAATAGCCTAACTACACGCTGACAACGCTCTAGAATGTAGATTGCGACGCGTTGTGAGTTTGTAGATCTGCAATTTTTGGCTAATGTTCCCCCCAGAATACGGATGCAGAATATGGATGCAAGTAGTTCATTTAATAAACAAAAACTGTCCATATATTCAGTGAGATTTTATCTTTTTCTGGGCATCCTTTATCTTTAGGGACGCTAGGATGGGTGTCCCTTATTAGAATTTCAGGTAGTTGTCAACCCTAGTCGGGATCCCCAGGGGGTCCACAGATGATAAGCTTAATGTGCAACATTAATGTGCAACACTCAACATTTAACACCTTTTTAATACCAACTTGGCCAAATTGTCAAATATTACGTAAGAAAAAGGAAAACATTGTAGATCGGCTATTTCACAATATATCTGTGGAACTAAATAATGCCTCAACAACTCTAATTCCAACTCCAATTCCAAGTGTTTGTCAGGTTGGGGGTCCCCAGTTTAAATATGAGGGGGTCACGGCCTGAAGTGTTTGGGAACCCTTGGTCTAGCACTTCCATGACTGGGGTTTCACCATCCCATACGCTGCCTGACTTGCAGGTCAAAAAGCCCGTTTTTTCCAGCTATTCTATTGGCCACTGTCTCCCCTCTGTGCTCCAGACGAGCCGACACCTTCTCCCCCACACAGTGGGGGTTCCATTGTCTTTTAAATAGCTATTAACATTTCAATTGCACTCTGCTCAGTCAGTGAGCTCACATATGTTGTTGCAGGCAGGCAGAAGCATTATAAAATAGGCTAACTTGTAATGGTAACTGCAGATTCTGTATGTAAAATCTCCTCTCCTCCTTCTATGTCAGCGCAACAAGTGAACACATCGGTATGTTCCACAAATGTGCTTTACTCCTGCGCTAAATATCTGATCTACAAGCCCCGACACGCCCTCTGCTTGTAGATCACATCTGTTGGCGCAGCATTATAAAACAGCGCAACCTGTAGTGAACCTGTAGATTCACGCTGAAGCCTAACCCTCCAGGGCTTAGCAAACTGGACTTGAGTTGTCTCTGTACTTCTTTTATTTCTAAACCAAATCTCTTTGCCAAAAACTAACTGATCCACAAGCTCACAATGCATCACATTACTGTGCTCTCTCTCTCTCTCTCTCTCTCTCTCTCTCTCTCTCTCTCTCTCTCTCTCTCTCTCTCTCTCTCTCTCTCCAATAAAACAATCATGACACCTCTGCTCGGTGTGACCAATGATAAACAGCTGCTTGCCGCCCAGCTGACCAATAAAACGCAGTCTTGTTAACATGTCACCCGCTCCCCCGGCCAATGGCAGTGAGCTGATGAGAAAACCAGGAAGATAACAGGAAGTACACACAGCTTAAGGAGAGAGACACATTGTGTGTGTGTGTGTGTGTGTGTGTGTGTGTGCGTGTGTGTGTGTGTGTGTGTGTGTGTGTGTGTGTGTGTGTGTGTGTGTGAGAGCATATGTATGTGTATGAGTGTGTGTGTGTGTGTGTGTGTGTGTGTGTGTGTGTGTGTGTGTGTGTGTGTGTGTGTGTGTGTGTGTGAATGCGTCCAGGTGAATATGACCCTGGTCGCACACACTCACGCACGCACGCATGCACGCACCTGATGAGATAAACAGACCAAGCTCTTGTTCGCTCACTGTTTTATTGGGAGTCACTTCCTCTGTCAGTCCCTTCTTCCAAATACTCACTCTCTCTCTCTCTCTCTCTCTCTCTCTCTCTCTCTCTCTCTCTCTCTCTCTCTCTCTCTCTCTCTCTCTCTCTCTCGCTGTCTCCCGCTGTGTCTCTATATCTCTATCTCTCTCTCCCCCTGTGCATCTGTCCGCCCTCCCTCCATCCACCAAAACTGCCTGTCTGTCTGTCTGTCTGTCTGTCTGTCCGTCTGTCCGTCTGTCCGTCTGTCTGTCTGTCTGTCTGTCTGTCTGTTCCTCTGTTGGGGTCGTGACCCCATCCTCCGGTCCAGTGGAGCGTGCTCAGTAGGTGTTCAACCATGAACCTGTAAGTACACAACATGACAGAGAGAGACAGAGAGAGAGAGAGAGAGAGAGAGAGAGAGAGAGAGAGAGAGAGAGAGAGAGAGAGAGAGAGAGAGAGAGAGAGAGAGAGAAAGAGAAAAAAGAGAGAGAGAGAGAGGGTGAGTGGAGGGTGAAGTGAAAGATTGACTTCAATGAAAAATGGAGAGGAAGAGAAAGTAAGTGAGGGATAGAGGGAGGTGGAGATTATCTTATTGTTACACACACACGCACGCACACACGCACGCACGCACGCACGCACGCACGCACGCACGCACGCCGCACGCACGCACGCACGCACGCACGCACGCACGCACGCACGCACGCACGCACGCACGCACCGCACGCACACACACACACACACACACACACACACACACACACACACACACACACACACACACACACACACACACACACACACACACACACACACACACACACACACACACACACACACACACACACACACACACACACACACACACACACACACACACACACACACAGAGAGAGAGATGACAGTTATTCTTCCAGACATGACTTCCTGAAGCAGAGACACATGGGACTGTTGTGGGTTTTACGACCCATAGTGCACTGTATGTGTGCGTGCGTGCGTGCGTTTACAAGGCCCTGGTTTTCTAAGACACAGACCATCAGACTCATAAGTCATAAACAGCTGCTTAAGGTTGAACGGCAAACAACAGCTTATATTATATCACATTATATTCTATTACATTATAATATATTATTACACACATAATTCATATTACATTGCATTACATTACCTTATACTTCCTTACATTGTGAAACGTGTTATTAACGTCACTTCTCTTCACGGGTCCCCCGATCCCGACCGGACCCGAGACCATCCGTGTTTTATCTCGGACCTCGGGTTCTGTTTATCATCGTGTATAATACCCAGTGGTGGAAGATATACTCAGATATTTTACTCGAGTAAAAGTATTGGTGGCACTTGCTATGCATCCTATGTGTATAACGCATCATGAGCATACTTAGAAGGCATTATAATCTGCTCACAACCCTGTATAATCAGATTTATAAGAGCTCATAAATACTCATAATGCTGTATAACCATAACCATAACCATAACACATTATAAGGCATGTTATAATGACTTATAAGTATCAAGTTTTATAATACTTCATAATTGCTGCCAAATTATTAATACTGCAATGTAGAAATACTCTTTCTAAAATGTATTAAAATCTTTTGAAAATAGACGAATCTACAAGAATGAGCTTGTAGATCGGCTATTTACAAATGGCCGAGACGTATGTAGGGCTGAAGTGGTTAATGGTTGTATTGTAATAATAATCAATTTACAATCTTCAAAGTAACTAGTAACTAAAGTTTTCAAATAATTTTAGTGGAGTAAAAGTACAATATTTGCCTCTGAGATGTAGTGGAGAGTAGAAGTAAAAGTACTGAAAATTGGAAATACTCCGGTAAAGTAAAATTACCTCAAAAGTAAAGTGCTTGAGTAAATGTACTTAGATACTTTACCCGAGTGGATCCGAGAAGACTCGTGCTCCGCGCTGATCGGTAGAGAAATGCGCTACAGTGTTTGTCAGTTCAGTGAGAGTTGAGAGCGCACAGACTCAGACCCCATCAAAACTATACCTCCATGAAATCAAAAATGTGCGCCGTGGCGTGTGCGATCATGGATTCCTTCTTAATCGAGGTGAAAACATGCAATTTCATGTCATATTGTCTCTTATTGTAGGCTGTTACGTAGCTGCTGGGTTCCATTATGGAGTATAACTGACATCTAGCATTTTAGGGTCCATAAAATAATAGGTTGGGTCTGTAATATCTCGTAACAAATCGGATCTTTTAAGAAAATATGTCCAGTCCACTCGGATCTTGGAGCTAATTTCACGGGTCCATCCGGGTCCGTCATTTGAAAAAGAATGTCGGAACCAGCTGGGTCTCGGAACCACAGGTCCATTAGGGTCCGGGTCAGTCATTTTGGACCCGCGAGGAGCTCTAATTTGCGGTGTGATGCCATGTCATTAGCATCTTGTCATTGTGTCCGTCGTATCAATTTGTGTCACTTCCTGTCATTTGTGGTCAACGCCCGTCATGTGCATCAGTCACTTTGCGTCACTCCCATGCATTATCGACAAGCATTTGGATCTGCTATTTTTGAATAGCCAACATATAAAGGGATAAAGTGGTTAAAATTATTGTGACGCTATGCGTTAACTACTTTTACTGGCGACATCCTGGAACCCCCGCGCGCATGTGACCCGCACTGCATCGTGCACCCCCCCAGCGCTCCATTACAGATTTTATGCCCAGCCAACATTATCAAGCAGGCTCATGCACTGTGCTGGCTGCAGTTTACTTTGAGAAGTGAGAACCACGTCGGTTCAGGTTGGTGCGCTGGTATGATCGGTCCGTCTGAAACTCAGTGAGAGTCTGAAACTCAGTGAGAAACGTTCCGCGGTGCAAAAACGGGTGCGATTAAAATGCGTCAAAACGCGATAATTTTTCTGTAATGAGTTGATCGAAATTAACGCAATAAAGTCCCGGCCCCGGTATAAATACATATTCATTTATATAAATGCATTATTTGTTAAATACATGAAAATGTTTAAGAAGCACATGCACACACACACACACACACACACACACACACACACGTGTGTGTGTGTGTGTGTGTGTGTGTGTGTGTGTGTGTGTGTGTGTGTGTGTGTGGGTGTGTGTGTGCGCGCGCGTGTGTGTGTGTCTCTTTATTGGTTTGCATCCCCTCCAGGTGCAGAGCACACCCAGCGCAGATGGAGAAGATTTACACACACACACACACACACACACACACACACACACACACACACACACACACACACACACACACACACACACACACACACACACACACACACACACACACACACACACGTTGTAACTGATATTGTAAATACCTTACATACATTACCTTTACATGATTTGACACGCACGCACGCACACAATCAAGGCAAACATTCTAACAAAAAACACTTAGGCAGTGGCAGCATTACACACTCCTTTCCTCTATTCCCTCTATTCCCTCTAGCCTCTGTGTCTGAGTGAAGAATGAATGAGCATTTCTTAACACTCGTTAATACACTTAAATACCCTAACACTAGGGGGCAGTGTTTGTACAATTACAGCACTTACAACAACTCAAGGTAAGTAAGTATTGTGTGAGTTTCTGTGGTCTTCTCTTCTAGGAAGAGTCTCTGTTTTTCCAGACGATCTTCACCTCGACCTTTCTGACCGTTCCATCTTCGCTAGGAAAGGTGTTGGTAACCAGCCCGATAGGCCAGTCGTTCCTTTCCACTTGGAGGTCTTTAAGAAGAACAACATCCCCTTCGTGTATGTTAGGACTCTCAGTCCTACACTTGTGTTGACCTGAAGACCACTAATGTACTCCTTCTTCCAGTGATCTCAGAATGTGGTTGCTGGGCTCTTGACCCGACGCCACTGACTCCTTAACACATTGCGTAAATCTACAGTTTTACAAAAAGTGCCATTGAGTGCCAACCGTAAAAAAAAACGTAGATCTACGTGAAGTGGTCTTTTTGTGGTTTAATAAACGATTAGCTCCGGTTATATTTTCTTTTCTCTGGACGACGAACAGTGTTGTGTTTACCAACGATCTGAAACCAGATCATAAGCTAAACTAAGCTATGATGGCCTACGGGGAGGGCCATGAAATACGACTACACCCAACGGATATGACGTCTGCAGCCCGTTTGGGAGGGGGAGAGAGAGAGAACGGAGACAGAGAGAAAACACTTAACTCTTTGAGTGCTGGCCGATCTGTCGTGTTTGTTTATAAACACGGCCAGACTAACGATTATAATGGATATAACAATTCTGTGACAGGTTGAACACGAAAATCGCTGAATATATTCTGGCACCAAATGTGTTAAGAGGTCACTGCTGTCACCTTGAGCTGGCTTCCCCAGAGGTAAGGTGTTCATCTGTGAACCTCTCTCTGACGTGGATGCTGTTTTCACAAGGCTTGAAGAAGCTGGAGCAACCATTCTCCAGGATACTGGTCTTGAAAGTGTTCACAGAAGGTCTGTGGGCTCCCCTGAGGCACACGTCTCCAATAATTACCCATCCTAAATCGAGGCGTTTGGGCATATGGCGCATTGTGTGGCCCGTTACACTGGTTTCGAACCTTGTGAACACGTATAATGTCCCTTCCAAGCAGCAGCAGGATCTCTGCCGAGGGGTCAAGAGGTGGTATCTTGGAAGCGATGGCTTTAAAGGTTTCATGACATTCAGTTTTACAACACATTAAAAGTCTTTGTCATGGTCCTTCAAACGTGTATAAAAAGTCTTAACTGAAAATTCCATTCAAGTGAGCCATTGCAGGTGTTTTTCTCTCACATTTCTAAAGCCTTTTCAACTGCAATGAAAAAAATAATCTTTGTCTGCGGGTGTCGCTGTTGAGGAAAGGATAGGTGATATCTAGATAGATATTTCCCCATTTACAGCCTCTATCATGAAGTCTGTCGCTCTTATATGCCAGAGCATGTTTTCAAGGTGTAAGGAGAGACAGTACCCTGAATGTTGAACGTGTCAAAGAAGGCGGACCTGGCCACTGACAAGTTACTCTGGTCATCCAGCATCACATACATATTTTACTTGCGTTCAGGATTCCCTTTAGGATACACGTACACCATTTTTGAACATGATTTCCTGTGTAAACCATCTCCACAGACGTCTGTGCAGCTGGACGTAGTTACAGTGGAGTTCTCCTCAGCTTGCTCCCCGCCATGTCTCTCTGAAGTGACGGCCTCTTTCTCCATCCAGGAAGGTGGACCGTCATGAAGTGCCAAGATGTGACGTTCACTGTTGCACTGTCTTACAGACTACCATCCGCTGTTCAACAATGCAACGGTGAGCATCTTTTGCTCCACAGTATGTGGAAGTGCAGCACTTGTAGCAAATGGAATGATCTTTGAGAAGCCTCTTCCTTTCATCCAAAGTCTTCATTCTGAACCCCCTACATTTGCTCAGGGAGTGTGGTTTCTTATGAATGGGCCACTGCCTGCCCAGATCTATAGAAGTTGTATTGCTGGGGAGTTTTATTGGCAGAGATGGGAATCCTGGCCTTCTACTGCTTGGCTAGCAGAGGCCTCTCAGCTTTGTGAGGTGCTGTGCTGGAGCCTTGGAGGGTAAAGCTGGGATCTGTCCTCACTTCTGCATGATAGTTGACAAAGTCAACAAAGTAAGAAAAAGGTGGGTAATGAACAAGATGTTCTCTCTACTAGTCTCAACTAGTCCCCTGAGTAACCCATCTATCTTGGAGGTTTGGTGGGAGCTTCTCCACAATAGCATTGATTCCTGTTGGTGAATTGAGGAAGCAAGACCTGTTAGATAACCTTCATTCTTTGCTGCTGCTATTTCAAGGAGAAGATCTGCAAGTTCTTGAAGCTCTCACTCTTAACGCTGCCATCTTCTGCAGCAGCTTCTAGCACCTCTTCAGCAGCTAATGCAGCTTTAGCTTTGCCCTCCTCTTTCAGTGCATTTAATGTTGCATCAATACGTGTTTGTTAACTTTCATCGTGGCCACAATGCGTGCTCTTCAACCTCCAAGTCTATTTTACGTTTGGCATATTCAGCTTTTGTGCATGCAGCTTCTGCCTTTGCCCGCGCTTCAGCAGCAACTTGGCTTGCGTGTGACTTTCAAGTACGATGTGTATGCCATGCTTGCATGTGACTTACTGGAACAAAGTGATGATGATGATGACGTTGATGAAGCTCCACACTCAGACTTGACCTCCAAGTTGGACACTCCGGTGACATCTGGAAAGTCTTGTTCTTGACGTATGGTTAATCTTTTTACTCTACCGTCCTTAGTTATTAGGTCAGCCTTGACAGGAAGTTAAACAATGGTATTCCATGCAAAGAAACACTGAGACCAAGCTTCAGATTCCTTATGGAAACTTTATATTGTGAAACTGTAAACAAACAGAAAAATACAGAGAAATTAATGACAATGAACTAACATACATATTGAACACTAACAAAACATTCATCATGGCATTAAATCAAAAGGGCCACAAACACCACAGAAAATTGCTGCAGAATAAGCCCTCACTGGACACATGTGCTAATCACACCAGGTGTGTCAATTAACCAAGAAAACTTTTACCATCATCAAATATATCCAGGGGTGCACATAACTGGTGCGCAGGTGCGCATGCGCACCCCAAATAAATAATGTGCGGCACATCAGACGACGCGAGGCGCTTTTGCGTACCAACAGCTGGGACAGGAATTTCCAAGCTTTTATTTTTTAGTAAAAATAAAAAATAAAAGCCTGGAGATAGAGGCTAGGAATTTACTTCCTGAAGCCACACTCACACAATCACGCTAAAGCACGAGTCGGCCCCATGTACAGCCATTAGGCGCAGGGGGAGGGGACGCATGCTGCATGTGATTGTGTGAATGTGGCCTCGCATCGCCTCGCATTACCTCGCTGCGTGCACGCAGCCAGCAGCGGCTGTTAGAGGCACTCGTCACCGATGATGAACGCACCGTAATGGTGCAAAATATGCCGTGAACGTCACAATCTGGCGGATAAAAGCAGCGCAGCACAGGGCACCAACCTGGGGGGGTTCACCAAACTGCGTGAGAAAAAAAAAAAACGAGATTTGGAAGCAGAGCGTCCTTTTTTTTTCTCGCGCAGCACCCCCCCGGTTGACAAAACTGTCCCGGTGGGCACCGTGCTGAATCACCCCCAAACGCCCCACCCCCCCCCCCCCCCCCCCCCCCTCGTTGACAAAACGGGACGGCCACATCTCCAGGTGCTCTTCTGAGTACTAGACCTAAAAAGTTATGTGCACCCCTGAATATATCCCCACAAGCATGAATAAAACCCCAAAGCCACATCAGACCAAGAAACGCAACATAAAAAACACAGCAAAAGTACTCTACTCACAGATTGTGCCGGAATCAAGGCAAACATTCCAACAAAAACACTTAAGCAGTGGCAGCATTACACAATCCTTTCCTCTCTGTGTCTGAGTGAAGAATGAGCATTTCTCAACACTTGTCTGCTTAAATACCCTAACACTAGGGGGCAGTGTTGGTACAATTACAGCACTTACAATTACAGCACTGGGGCTAAAATACAGGCACTCCCGCACTCCAGGAAGGCGGAAGTGCCGTTCTCAAACCCAAACCGTAAAAGAGTGACGCTAAAAAACAGTTAACGACAGAGGCGCACCGCCTAAAGCGGACTTGAACCACCGACAAGCAGGCCGCCAGGTGAGCGAGTCGGCGTGCAAAGAGTTGCAAAGTCTGCTTCAGCCTACTCAGCGCCGTTCGAGTTAATGTCCCGATAGGCATAACTCATATCCCCCCTAGACAACATGTGCCGTTGCTGGTATCCCTTACAGTCTAACGTTTGACCTTGGTGAAATCCGTCCCAAGAAGTCACCCGTTTGCCGTCTTGGGAGTGTGAGAATGTGTTGATTTTAGTGCAATCCTGAGGAACTTTTACTTTACTTAGATAATTCCAAAAAATAAAATAAAATCAATACTTCTACTCTACTACGTCAAGGTAAAATATTGCAGTTTTATTCCACTACAATTATTTGACGGCTTAAGAACCTAGTTACTTTCCAGTTTTAGGTTGTTATTACAAAATATACAGAACTACCTAAGCGCTATTTTACTCTTTGATTTTTCTAAAACAATCTGTATGTCTGTTATAATAAAACATAAATCGGATTGGATGTGTATCCCAAACTGAAAGTTTTTTTAAGTACATATTTCACAACACTCCATTAACTCAACCGCACTGGGGAATTCTCATGTCATCTGGAACAGAACTCAATCAACCCATCAATCAATCAATCAATCAATCAATCAATCAATCAATCAATCGATCGATCGATCGATCAATCAATCAATCAACCAATCAACCAATCAAACAATAATTCGTATTTGATATAAATCATATCAATCTGTGATAAATGATTTGGAACACATATGCACACCTGGACACACACAACCACACGCACACAGATACTTTCAGAAAGACAGACAAATACACACACGCTTACATCAACAACGCACGCACGCATGCACGCACACACGCACGCACACACACACACACACACGCACGCGCACGCACGCACGCACGCACGCACGCACGCACGCACGCACGCACGCACGCACGCACGCACGCACGCACGCACACACACACACACACACACACACACACACACACACACACACACACACAGGGCTACAGTGTTGTGTCTATCAGTGTGCTTTGACACAGTGCTGATACGGACCATGTGTCCTCACACACACACACACACACACACACACACACACACACACACACACACACACACACACACACACACACACACACACACACACACACACACACACACACACACACACACACACACACACACACAGAGAGAGAGAGGAGCAGTTATTGATGGAACAGATATGGAATGGGATATATTATGATGGAATGGGATACATTAGGCCGTCTGTTGGTTTAGATTAAGAGCCACTATTGTTTGATATTAAACCCTCTATTGTGTTCCGTCGTACAGTCTGTTCTGCTATATTAAGTCTGTCTGACTCTACAGTGTTCTGTCTGTAACATCACAGAGGTGAAGCACAGGGCAGGACAGGAGGACAGGAGACAGTGGTGGAAAAAGTACTCAAGTTGTTTTACTTAAGTATACGTATCAATACTGCAACGTAGAAATACTCTGTTACAAGTAAAAGTCTGGTAATCAAAATGTACTTGGCATCAACTTATACTTAAAGTACCAAAAGTAAAGGTACTCATTTTGCAGAATGTCCCGTTCCACAAGGTATCATAGTAAAACATTTATTAAAATCTTTTGAAAATAGCAGATCTACAAGCTCACAACGTGTCGCATTGCGACACGTTGTGAGCTTCTAGATCTGCTATCTTCAAATAGCCAAAGTTTGAAGAGGATTGAAGTGGTTAATAGTAGTTGTAATAGTAATCAAAATCTACAAAGTAACTAGTAACTAACTTTTCCAAAGAATTGTAGTGGTGTAAAAGTACAATATGTGCCTCTGAGATGTAGTGGAGTAAAAGTATAGAACATTGGTGATACTCCAGTAAAAGGTATCTCAGAATTATACTTGAGTAAATGTAAACCTCTTATATCCATATTTTAACTGTTTGTGTTTTTTCGTTAATGAATGCCCTACTTGATCATACAGCGTCACACAAAAGCATCAGCTCCATACAGCAGTACTGACTCCACTGTGAGGGTCAATGTCTCAGCTCCATACAGCAGTACTGACTCCACTGTGAGGGTCCATGTCTCAGCCCCATAAAGCAGTACTGACTCCACTGTGAGGGTCCATGTCTCAGCTCCATACAGCAGTACTGACTCCACTGTGAGGGTCCATGTCTCAGCCCCATACAGCAGTACTGACTCCACTGTGAGGGTCCATGTCTCAGCCCCATAAAGCAGTACTGACTCCACTGTGAGGGGCCATGTCTCAGCCCCATACAGCAGCACTGACTCCACTGTGAGGGTCCATGTCTCAGCCCCATACAGCAGTACTGACTCCACTGTGAGGGTCCATGTCTCTCAGCCCCATACAGCAGTACTGACTCCACTGTGAGGGTCCATGTCTCAGCCCCATACAGCAGTACTGACTCCACTGTGAGGGTCCATGTCTCAGCCCCATACAGCAGTACTGACTCCACTGTGAGGGTCCATGTCTCAGCCCCATACAGCAGTACTGACTCCACTGTGAGGGTCCATGTCTCAGCCCCATACAGCAGTACTGACTCCACTGTGAGGGTCCATGTCTCAGCCCCATACAGCAGTACTGACTCCACTGTGAGGGGCCATGTATCAGCTCCATACAGCAGTACTGACTCCACTGTGAGGGTCCATGTCTCAGCCCCATACAGCAGTACTGACTCCACTGTGAGGGTCCATGTCTCAGCCCCATACAGCAGTACTGACTCCACTGTGAGGGTCCATGTCTCAGCCCCATACAGCAGTACTGACTCCACTGTGAGGGTCCATGTATCAGCCCCATACAGCAGTACTGACTCCACTGTAGCAACGAACTTCCGCCTCTTGAGGTCTTCTCCCATATCAGATTTCCACACTCTCCTTATCCCATGCAAGGCATTCCAGACAAATGCCCTCCGGACCTTCGTGTCCACAGTGGCAATGATTTTGTCCTCTGTGTTACCTGTCAGTATACTTTTGTTTTCTTGGCATTGAGCTTGAGGCCGATCTTCCTGAAAAGTAACAGTTTTGGACATAAGTGGTTTCCACCCGACAATTTACTTGAGTAATGTACTTTAAAGCTGTGCCATGAAACTTTACTGATTTACCACAGATTTGAACACAGATCTCTCTGATTTCACATCCTAACTATATTAACCCATTAAGACCTGAAGCTGATGCTAAAAATGTCTTCTACGTCCTAACAGTTTTATGAAAGACGTAAATGTTGCTATATAGTGCTGCTCAAACGTTTTCATGTCAAGGACCCCCAAACTGAATAAAATATGGTTAAAGTGACACCGGTATATTAAACGTCTTGCTCAGGGACACTTTGACACATAGACAGGGGCACGGACCGAGAACCTGTAAAACTATGTCTAAACCTAACCTTATTCCTAAACGTAACGTCAGTAAAACTATGTCTAAACCTAACCTTATTCCTAAACATAACCTCAGTCAAACTAAGCCTAACCCTAAACCTTTCCCTAACCTTAACCAAGAATACAAGAACCGCTGGGGGCGAGTGGACCACGGAAAAAATGGGGGGAGTGTGTTTTGGGGCGAGCGTTCCGGTTACCTTTTGAATGGCACTCTTGTATGATGTAGTAGGGTATTCATTCACAAAAAAAGATAACATTTTGAAATATGGAGATAAGAGGTTTCCTCCCATCAGCGACGATACATAGGCCTTACAATGGCATGTCCAAAATAGGGACACCAGGTTGAGCGTGGTCGAGCCCCCGCGTTCAACTTGTCATCATGAATGACAAGCCGCTGAGGCCGTCGGCAGCCCGAGTCACACACAAAACGGTTTCCTAAACATTTCCAGGTTCCCTCAACAATCCTATCAGATGCCGCTCTGTATCGCATTAGAAACAACTCGACGCTCCAATAACTTACACATTTTTCACGGCGTTTCGATCCGTCACAGCGCTGCGGTGCGCTTTGATCCGACGATACGTTGAATCAAATAAACAGATGTCGGTTCTGTTGTTCCTGTTTCCCGAACTCCCCTCTTGTGTCTTTGAGGTGAGACGTTTTTTGAAACTTTTTTTTTTTTTTTTTAGATTTTTACCTCATGTGTACTAACCCCTTCAATCCGGGAACACGTCAAATCTTTGCTTCGGGGGGGCGGGGGTCCCTGGAACGGGGGGCGGGGGTCCCTGGAACAAAATATTTTACAAATGTTCGATTTCAAAACTATATATTCAAAGATTTTCACGTTTTTTCAAAAATCGCAGATCTACAAGCTCATTGTGCGGCACTCGGTGCCGCGCTATGAGCTTGTATATCTGCTATTTTCGAATAGCCAAAGAAATCTGAAAATGACAGAGATGCATTTCCGGAATGAATGGGTTAAATTGGTATTTTTCCGACACTTTTACATGCGTACTTTGTCATGTCCTTTTTGAGAAACATATGATTTACACATCAATTCATAAACGCCAGAAGCTCCTAGACATGAAGAAAATAGCCATAAATAACAGTATTAGACCTGGGTTATGGATTGACATGTAGCCATTTATGTCAAGGAAGCTCTGCTTCCAATTATTAATAACCTTCAAACTGGAGTTGCAGTTCATATTTGAACTTGTCCTTAGTAAATTTGACTTCTGTTACCTCTGTAAATGCACCACTCTTTCCCCTCTCTACACCAAAAGGCTTCGCCGAAAATAGCTAATCTACAATTGCATTTTCACAGAACATCCTGCCTGATCCGCCAGCCCAGCTCTGATCTCAACTGTAGTTTTTGTATTTTCTTCAGGTATAATTTTATATGAAACTCATTTACTAAATGATTAAATAAATGTAATTTATGTTGGCAGAGTTACTGTACCTGTTCTCTGCCAACATGTTAGCAATTTATCTTAGTATTAACTTAATGGAGGCCAGATCATGTGTTAAGGATTGCAGATTGGAGATAACTTTATCGCCTGTCACACGCAACTTGACATTCTGCTTTGACGAGGGCTTTAGCCGTGCACATCTAAAACACATGTACAAACACACTTCAACACACAAACACGCACGCACGCACGCACGCACGCACGCACGCACGCACGCACGCACGCACGCACGCACGCACGCACACACACACAAACACACACACACACACACACACACACACACACACACACACACACACACACACACACTTTAAACTTCAACTGACATAACTTCTAGAAATCATGAAGGCTATTTTGACCCTCTCTGGCTTATATTTTGTCCAAGTTGTTGTTAATAACTAAGCTACACTTGGTCCAGATGACAAGAATATGACTATGATTTAAGTGGAATTTATATTTATGCAGTATTTATATTACATGTGTTATTATTGTCTATGTCCTCTGACCTTACAGTGAGAATTTACTTGAGCTTGTAAAATTGTATTTCTTTTTGTGTGAAACACTTTTTTATGTGCTTTATAAGCACTTTGAAACTGAAGATGATGGCTAATGTTGATGATAATTGAAAAAAAAAAAAAGTGTCCGCAATGTCTCGCAAAATGGGTTCACCTGTCCCTCAATGGGCCTGTTTGGAGGTGGTCACCGTATAGCACCTCCTAGAAGCCCTTCAAGGACCCCTGGGGGTCCCTGGACCCCACTTTGGGAACCAGCAGACTAGAACAGTGGTTCCCAAACTCTTTAGCTCAAGACTCAAAAGAGAAATTAGACGTTTGACCGGGACACAAAATAATGCAACTAGCGTTAACTTGCGCGCTTGCAGATCTGCTATTTTCACTACTTCTCAAACATTTGTTTTCTAATTTATTTGATTATTTTTTATTTTACTCATGAAATCATCTTTGAAAAGTGTTTGAATTTGTTTTCAGTTCACGAAAATGTGTGTGTTTTTTTGTGGAAAGCTTTAAATAATAATAATGAATGAAAACATTTAGGAAACAAAAAATAAAGGGATATTTACTCGCGACCCACACAAATGGGTCCCAACCCACTGTTTGGGAAACAGTGGACTGGAGGGTCACAACACAGGGCCTACCGTACCAGCAACAGCTTTATTGCTCATGTAGCTGTGACTTATTGCAGGGGTTTGTATCTGTGACTTATTGCAGGTGTCGTCCATTGGATGGCTGTGCGATTGGATCAGTGATTCCACATCAATTTATTGTCCGTCACAAAAACACACATTCTTCTCCGACAAGGATCAGCAGCGCACATTTAAAACACATGTAACAACACACGCACACACACGCACACACACACACACACACACACGCACACACACACACACACACTTACATGCGCGCGCACGCACGCACACACACACACACACACACACACACACACACACACACACACACACACACACACACACACACACACACACACACACACACAGTCTCTCTCTCCGTCTATCCTCTCTCTCATTTCAGTGTGTGTGGGGGTGTGTATAATGTATTTGTCCTGTTGAACGGGGGGTGAACAGAGGGGGGAAGGGGAGGGAGGGGGGTCATAAGGCCATAAGGCATCAGAGGAGGATCACCCGGAGGTGAAACACAAACGTCGAGGCCTGTTTCTCCTCTTGTTGTGGTTTCACAACCCAAAGCACTAACGGAGACCCCTCCTGTCGTCGCATCCCCCCTATGATGGGGACAGCAGTAACAGCGAGGGGACAACAGTCACTAGGAGGGGACAGCGGTCGCTGGGAGCATTTTATTGTACAGTATTTAGATGCTATGAATTTGCAGATATACATTAATCTTAAACCTGAAGCCAATTCTACATGTCTCCTGCATCTCAACAGTTTTCTGAAAAACGTGTGTTTCTATATCAGTGGTGCTCAATCTTTTTCATGTCAAGGACCCCCAAAATGATATGTATTTGGCCGCGGCACCCCCATCAAAATATCTTGTTCCAGGGACCCCCCAGAAGCAAAGATTTGAGTTAAAAATGTTCGCTTTAAAAATATATATATTCAAAGATTTGCACACATTTTCAAAAATAGCAGATCTACAAGCTCGTAGCGCGGCACTTGGTGCCGCGCTATGAGCTTGTATATCTGCTATTTTTGAATGGCCCAAAGTGTAAAATAATGCTTTTTAGCTCAAATCTAAAAATGACACAGTTGCAGGTCTTAATGGGTTAAAATCAGCTCTGTTAAGGCAGGTACACATTGCAGGACCTTAAAGTGGTCGGGGGGTCATCTGATCGTTAAGCATAACATACTGCAAGAGTTTATTTCTTGAAATCGGCTGTCATAATGTCGTTGTGGTTTTCACAACACGATTGATCCCCGACAAGGGCTGACACACTGTAGGATAGTTCACTAGGATGCTATCTCCAGAGTCAGACCCAATACATACATTTGTGTTTATTCCAATTCATTTTAATCAACGTATCCCGTGATATGCCTCTCCCCCCCCCCCCCTCTCTCTCTCTCTCTCTCTCTCTCTCGCACGGCAAGTTGCCATGTCCGCTTATTATAAGTGACTTTGGGATTGTTTTTCTGTAAAGTTGCTTGAAAGTGTAGTTGCTTTTTTGGCCTTGTTTCCTAATGTTGTTTGAACCAGTTGTTCTCAAACATTTTCATCACAAGGACCCCCAAATTAATATTTGTCCGCAGAGGCGCAGACCTCCCCCTTCTGAAAATATGTTGTGCCATAGACCCCCATACAAGATCTGTGTGGATTTGTAAAATACTCCACAACCCCCCCCCCCCCCCCCCCCTAAATGTCTTCTTTAAAAATAGCCTATCTACAACGTGAGCTTGTAGATAGGCTATTTTCAAGTATCCAATGTATTTGTATATAGGCTTGAAGTGCTCATAGTCGCTTTTGTTGGGCTTGTTTTCACAAACTTGGTTGCTTATTTCTCTCGCAAAATCTGGCAACACTCACAGACTACGAGACACACACACACACACACACACACACACACACACACACACACACACACACACACATACACACACACACCGCTCACTCTCTGTGTCTTTCTCTGTCTCTCTATCTCCTCTATGCAATAGTCTCAAATAAACAGCCCCCCTTTGAGCACGCTTGCTCACTCTCATTCTGTTTTATAATAATGTTTAACTTAATACAGGACTGGACGGTAACTGTGTGGGGGATCTGTTTGTTGTGGTCAGGTCCACCGACCTTCCATAGCCACGGTGGCTGTAATGTGCTCTCATTGGCTGTAGCATGCATCTCCTCGCAAGGTGCTCGCAGCCCCGTTCATAGTGTATGATATTGTCTGTTGTCCTGTCCCAGACAGATCTGAATATCTAACAATTTAGTTATCTGAAAACGGTCGGAAAGCCGCCGCAGACCGGAGAATCGCGGCCACATCGTGTCGCGGAGCCTTTCACACACAGCAAGCATTATCTCGCCGATCAAAGGCCGATCTGCGTCAGGTCGGGAGGTTTTGTCGGCGAGCGCCAAAAAAGGTCGGCGACAGCAATATCGGACCTAATGTCCTGCAGTGTGTACCTGGCCTTAGTCAGTTGGCCATCTAGGAGTCAGGTGGCTTATAATTATGTAGGGCCCATCATGCGTTTGAATGTTAGTCTACTAGTCCATACCCGTCTGTGGATATGAGCACCCCAAGTATGTGCAGTTTGGGTTATGCGCTGTGCACAGACAGTATATCAGGGATGGAAAGTGACTTTGTACTTGGTACCCCTACAACAGTTCCAACACACGCACGTGCGCCTGTGCCGTTGCCACGCTGTGGACCCCAAGTGTACACACACCCGCTTATAAACAGTTCTAACACACACACACCCAACCACACACCCACACACACACACACACACACACACACACACACACACACACACACACACACACACACACACACACACACACACACACACACACACACACACACGGCACTGTTAGACAGCGTTCTCTGTCTAACAGTGCCCGTGTGCAGTTTGCAGTTTGGTCATTCATCCCATAGCTTGGGGGGGACGATAGCTCCCGTAGCCCAAACGCCGAATCTCCGGCGTTGACATAAAAGCGTTAATAAACAGCTTACATTTTGGGAAAGTTCAAAACGGGAGTCGTCATTGGTGCATATGCTAATGGACAATGGCCATGCGCAACTTCAGATCAATTGCTCCAGCCATTGAGGAGAACACAGAGGTTTCCTGAATTATATGTAGGATAATATACCCTCACCAGTCACTTTATCAGGCGTACTGATAAAGTGCACTGCTTTATCAGTGCTCTCTTATTGCAAATTTCTAATCAGCCAAATGGCCAGTAGCCTAATTCAGAAAATGCTGACTCTTTTTTTTTTTTACAGAGAATAGCATCAGGTAAGGCAATGTTTTTTTTCTCCAATCTTCTATCGTCCAATGTTGGTGAGCCTGTGTAAATTGTAGACTCAGTTTCCTGTTCTTAGCTGACAGGAGTGTCGTCTGGTGTGGTTCTCCCATGCTGCTCTAGCCCGTCGACATGATTCCAGAGATGCTCTTCCCCGCGTTACTCGGTTGTAACGAGTGGTTAGTTGAGTAACCGTTTCCTTTCTGTCAACTCGCACGCGTCTGGCCCTTATCCTCTTGACCTCTGGCATCAACAAAGCCCACAGAACTGCCACTCAACTGGATATCTCCTCTTTTTGTTCAGACCACTCTCTGAGACCGGCCCGTTTGGCACCAGGGGGTCCCCAGCCCCTGGTACTGCTATTACCAGCCCCTGGTAATAGCAGATCTACAAGCTCATAACACGGCACTGAGTGCCGCGCTATGAGCTTGTAGATCTGCTATTTTAGAAAAATCTTGAAAATGTGTGCAAATTTCAAAAAATCTTTGCTTCTGGGGGTCCCTGGAAGGACTTATTTTCAGGTGGGGGTCCGCGGCCACATACATATCAATTTGGGGGTCCTTGGCACGAAAAGGTTTGAGAACCACTGCTGTACATGGCTATATGCGTTGAGTTGTTACCGCGGGATTGGCTGATTAGAAATTTGCTAAGGAGAAGTTGGACAACTTTACATGATATATTTAAGCGCATATATTAAAACCGCATCCGTGTCATTTTAGATGTTAGCTATATATCGTGTCTGTCAGGTGGAAACCTCATAATATCCAAAACTGTTCTTTTTCAGGATGGAAATTCAAAAGTAGCAAAAGTAGCTGTAGTATGATCAAGTAAGGCATTCATTCACAAAAAAACACAAAAAGTAAAAAAATGGAGATAAGAGGGTTCTGCCTGACAGCAACAATATATAGCAACGTTTAGAAGGCATTTGTAGAATGGGGCCTCAGGTCTTAATGGGTTAATGTTCCCATGCGGTCCCTGGTAGACAAGGATACCGTGGCCACTGGCCCCATTGACCCGGGTGGGACATGAAACCTATGGATTTCAGCTCTAACCCATGAAGACCGGGAGCGGATACTGTTTTAGATTCTTAGCTATAAACATTATTTTATACTTTGGCTATTACAAAAATAGCAGATCTACAAGCTCATAGCGCGGCACCGACTGCCGCGCTATGAGCTTGTAGATTTATTTTTTAATCATGAAAATGTATGCATATCTTTGAATATATATATATATATTTTTTAAGCGAACATTCTTAACTCGAATCTTTGCTTCTGGGCGATTCTACAAATGTCAGATTTTTGGAGAAAAAAAAACCTATGTTGCTATAATCAGTGCTTCTCAAACTTTCTCAAGCCGCGGACCCCAAAAATGACATGTGTTTGGCCGCGGACCCCCATCTCAAAATATGTTGTTCCAGGGCCCCCCCCACCAGAAGCAAAGATTTGAGTTCAAAATGTATATATATGTATATATTTTCAAAGATTTGCACACATTTTCACGATTGTTTTTTCAAAAATAGCAGATCTACAAGCTCATAGCGCGGCACTCGGTGCCGTGCTATGAGATTGTAGATCTGCTATTTTTGAAGAGCCAAAGACATCTAAAGTGACACAGATGCGTCCCCGGACTGAATGGGTTAAGTTCGCATTGTGAGAGAAAGGAAGTGTACTTGTAACAGAGTAAATGTGTACACTGGGGAATTTGTACTTTGTTGTGAGCCTCAGGTTATGGAAGTTTCCGGAAGGTTCTGGTGCTTGTCAACGCAGAGACAACCTCTGGTCCTGCCTGTATAAACATGAGATGGCTAACATTTCTACAACCCCTGCACTGTGTGTGTGTGTGTGTGTGTGTGTGTGTGTGTGTGTGTGTGTGTGTGTGTGTGTGTGTGTGTGTGTGTGTGTGTGTGTGTGTGTGTGTGTGAGTGTGTGTGTGTGTGTGTGTGTGTGTGTGTGTGTGTGTGTGTGTGTGTGTGTGTGTGTGTGTGTGTGTGTGTGTGTGTGTGTGTGTGTATAGTAACATTTCTACAACCTGGCACCCTGGCCTTCATGTGGTCTGAACCACGTCCATTTCTTTATTTGTCAAAAGACTAAATAAAAGAGGCCGCAGAAAAACCCATCTGTTGCACCCAGTTTACTCTGAAATCTACTCAATGGACCCTCTCTCTGTTTCTGTTTCTCTCTCTCTCTCTCTCTCTCTCTCTCTCTCTCTCTCTCTCTCTCTCTCTCTCTCTCTCTCTCTCTCTCTCTCTCTCTCTTTCTCTCTCTGTGTTTTTTTTATCCTTTTGATAATGGTTTGAACAATGTATGTATTTTACATATGTTTATTATCAATAAAGAGGTCAAAGACAAATAAAGTTAAACATCTTTCTCTCTCTTTCTCTCTCTCTCTCACACACACACACACACACACACACACACACACACACACACACACACACACACACACACACACACACACACACACACACACACACACACACACACACACACACACACAGAGAGAGAGAGACACAGTTCAGTGCAAACCCATGTGTGATTAGCATCAACATATTCATGTATAAAAGTGACAACAACCAAAAACCACAAACCCACAGTTTATGTGACTGAGTTGTCTGCACACAGTCAACTCAACAATACACACCAGTGTTACAAACATGTTCATGTCCATTTAGAGAGTTCTTATACTTTCTCTAGCATAGGACTGGCAAAGCCACGCAGCAAGCATCTAGAGACGTTGAATAACTTTTGTTTGAAAAGCCCAGACTCCATTCCAGATGCCTCGTTACGGTTCAAAAAAATACTTCCAAAACGAGAATGGTGTGCTCAGCTGAGTGCAAATCTCTGCCAGCATGTACCTGCAGCCATGCAACAGTAGCATGACATACAATTACCAGTTTGTAACTGTAAGGAAGAAACCTTGTATAGCCATAATTCATCTTTTTATGGTTTATTTATTTGACAAATGAATGCCCTATGTTATACCAAAAGTATCAATACTTTTACAAGCTTGATCCATTCACTATAGCTAACTCTTCACCTATAATATGCACAAAAAAGGGAGGTGGAAGTGTCTGTGGTTTTCAACCACTGAAAAGGATTAAAGGGACTACACCATGAATTTTAACTTTTTCTTCTTTTTTGTGTGTTTTTGGTCTCCCCTACCTCTCTTCTATCCCCAAAAATACCCCAGTTTGAACACTCAGGCTTTCACAGCAAATCTGTAAATTGGTCTCAAAACAGGCCAAACTGATTTACACCCTGACGTGACGTCACGCCAGGGTACAATCCCTCCCGTTTTTCAGTTCCAACCAAAAAAATAAATATGTATATATTTTTTTTTACTTTTTCCACACAGAACCAGGAGATAACATGCATACAAACTGGCTCAATAGCACCCCGTGCCAAAGAGGACAATGTGGAATTGCAGGTGAAGGTGCTTTATAAGCCAGAGAGAAGTTAGTTGGAATGAATATATCTGAAGCTTTATTTAGGCTCACACCTTTTGAAAAACGTTTGAGGGACATAAACAATATGATATTAAATATTATTATTATTTTTTAAATGAATGGTGTAGATCCTTTAACAAGAGCCATGTGGCTAAATTATAACTACATTGGAACACAGGTCTTTTTCAGTTTTTTACATTTCCTGAAAACTAAAGGTTTTGGACTTACAAAGGTTCGCACTCAACAGTGAGGAGTTTCATATAGTCTCTACCATGCAGTAGATATAGAAACCTAGATACTTCATTGGCCGCTGCAGTTCATTAGAGCGACCTGTATCTCGGGCGCCATTTTGGAGAAGGAAGCTTGCCTTCTCCAAAATGGCGCCGGAGATACAGACGCCCCCAGAGCCAGCGGAGGCGTCTACCTTTATATGTCTACGGTCTCTACTGTGTAGCTCCCTCTCTCTCTCTCATGCACATTCATTGGGCCCGATTCACTGAGCTGTTTACGCCAGGGGTCTTCAACAGGGGGTCCGGGACCTCTAGGAGGTCCTCAGAGTTACTACAGGGGGTCCGCCAAATCTTTGTCTGATAGGACTTTTTATTTTACCGTAACCACTTGAACCCTGGCATCCATTTACTGAGGAGAACTTTAGCCAAACATAGCAGATCTACAAGCTCACAACGCCTCGCAGCTTGTAGATCGGCTATTTTTGGCAAAGAGGTGTAAGAGGTAAAAAAATAGCAGACCACGTAAACATAACATTTTTTTTCACAATTTTATACAATATAGAGGGGGTCCCTGCTTCATCTCTTTCTCAGCTAGGGGGTCCTTGGCCTGAAAACGTTGAAGACCCCTGGTTTACGCCCATACTTTGAACGTAAAGGAATTTACGCAACTTCCCACGTTACGAGTGTGATTCATCAAACATGATAAATATGAATATTTTCAGTTGAAGCATTTAGAGCCGAGTTATTAGATCTGTGTGGCCACGGTTCCTCTTATTGGACTTGCATCATGCCAACTCCAATGTCGCGCTATTCATTTATAACATTACTGACCACATCCCATGAACACATGTCTCACCATCTGACAAGGAAGGATGCAGTATGGCTGAAATCTAGCTGTGTCCAGAACAGATCCATTCCCCATTCTGACGTAGGATATCATGATATTTATTAATCCAATAGACACATTTCCCCTCAGTAATCAATAAGCTCTGGTCCATAATCGGATAGCAGCGTTCCCCTTCAGTAGGCTATGCCCTGGATTT
>NC_139959.1:34779076-34786576 GCF_963454915.1 Gymnoscopelus microlampas | reverse complement strand
AGTGCAATATATCAGCTACCTATTTCCTTAAACAGATGAGACAAAATAGCAAAATCAAATGAGCACGAGCTAAACAAATAAGTGTATCGACTAAACAAGATCCCCAAAAAAAATACAAAAATAAAACAAGAGTTCGTACAACTAGTCAACAACAAGTAGGCCAGGCAAAGAGGAAGGGTGGTGTTTCCTGAAGAGGTGGGTTTTCAGCCTGCGGTGAAAGATGGGCAGTGACTCTGCTGTCCTGACATCAGTGGGAAGTTCATTCCACCACTGTGGGGCCAGAACATAAAAAAGTCGTGACTGTGTCGATCGACCAGAAGGACCCTTGAGGCCCTGAGGTGGCCGACCGAAGTGGTCGGGCAGGGGTGTAAGCATCGACCATAGCCCGGAGGTAAGAAGGAGCTGTTCCTTTCACTGCCCTATAGGCTAGCACCAGGGTTCAATGACACAACAACTGATAAACAGACAGGGATTTTAGAAGCTAAAGAGGTGCTTCTCTTGCATTTTTAACCCGAGAGGCTATCTGTAATCATGGCTGTTGCATAGTTAGTCTGTAGTCTGCACGTAGATTGAATTCACTCCGCGCTGCGCAGAGGAATGTCAGAGACTGCCCGGCTTTTCTTTTTTTTTTGGCTGATGGTGCGTTCATGGTGCCTCGGAAACACAGGATAGGATGAAATACAACATGACAAACCGAGAATGAACGCATTCACAAAAACGACTTTGGGCTTATTTTCCTGTAAAGTTGCTTGTAAATATTCATAGTTGCAGGTTGCTTTTGTTTGGGCTTGTTTATCAAGTGTAGTTTCTTATTTGGGCTTGCTTTCAAGATTATTTTTGAAAATAGCTGATTTAATAGGGCTCAAGTGGTGAAACTGGTCGCTTCTTTTGGGCTTGTTTTCATAGACCTGGTCGCTTGTTTCACTCACGGAATCCGGCAACACCAAAGCTCGCTCGCTCACTCACACCAAAACAAAACGTAGCATAGCATTTTTAGCACTAGTCTAGTCGGGACCGACCGAGCAAGTTTGGTTTCTCATCTACGGGGTCGATAGATGTCCCGACCCGACGGAACGGCGCTATCCGACGACAAATTGTCGGCAGCACACGCTTTCCAACGCCTCCCAACGCTGAGTCAGCCCGAAGTCGGTGCGGTGGAGAGCTGCCTTAAGATTGATAGTCTGTTATGTGTTGCTATGTTATGTGAAAATGTCAATCGTATGTGAAGACGTCAATCGTATTAGACTAGGCAGGATTTCAGAAAATGTGCTTATTTAAAGTGCTGAAGGCAAATCGTGTTAATTTATGACACACATGTTTTTTAGGGGTATTAAGGTGTGCTGAATCCAAATCTGCTGTGTGTAAAGCTCAAAAATGGCTGCTAAGCCCTCAAAATGGACCATTTAAAGATGGCGGCCGCCACTATGCTGTAATATATTACAAACAAAGCATCTTTTTGACTAAACAAGGTAGAAACTTGATTTTTTTTTTTTTTTTTTTTTTTTTTTATATATGGGGAATCCAATTAAATATTTTGATTTGAAATCAAGTGTGAGGAAACTGCTTAAAAGCTCATATATATTGTGAAAATTGTCATTTATTGGTGAATATTGTTCCAACCAACTTTATCCGCTCCAAAGAGAAACGACTGTTCACAGTACAATTGTGTACACACACACACACACACACACACACACACACACACACACACACACACACACACACACACACACACACACACACACACACACCACACACACACACACGTGGTGGTGATGGCAGCTGACTGCTTCCCACAATCACCTGAAGAATGTCCTGCAGCACAGAAAGCACATGCTGCTGACATGGCCTTCATCGTATCTAGGACATCTCACAAACCTATACCATCCTGGACATTTTACAACCAACAGGCAAGCACAGTTAACCCTGAGAAAACTACAGTTGGGTACGCATCTGAACTCGATACACTGAACACAGTCGTAAAGCGAGTGATCCATGTTGCCAAAGCAATGGAACAGCAGCATGGTGTGGAGGCCTTCATATTGCCATGAACTTTCTTGGTATAATAGGACGACACATGGCTGATTCTGGCCTGAGTGAGCTATGGGTAGGGTGTGATCTCTTGGGAGCTAATGCTGCACAACATGTCATGGCAGGAAAGGGGTATGCACGTGCCATTAGGGCGCACAAAATTACTCTACAGGCTCTTTGGCAAGTATTACTCCCACGGCTCTATACTTATCTGGATGAGATTGATGTTACACTGAGAGCCGAACTGTCAGATGTCTGTACATCCATAGATGCCGACCACATTGCACAGATGATCGACAAACTGAATAGCAACAGATTTCAGCAGCCCTTGAAAGATTTTGTTGCAGCTCTTGTAGTTGATGACCCAAATGCTGAGTTCTGGTGGAACTATATGACTATGGTCAGAATCCTACTCTGCTTCACAAGAGCACAACGTGATGGATTATGGGATCTCCACCTATATGCATTCAAACGTATGCTGCTATTCTTCTTCAGGTATGATCATGTTAACTATGCCAGATGGGGTACTGTATACCTGGCTGAGATGTCAGTTCTTCCACCAGAGGTCCTCCTTGAGTTCCAGGAAGGCAACTTTGTGGTAAAACGCACTGATCGACACTTCAATCAGGTATCAGCGGACCAAAGTACAGAATGGCTAAATGCTACAGGAAAGAAGAGTGGAGGCTTATTAGGTATTACCAGAATAGCGTCTGCACTGAGTAGATGGACATTGTCATATAATCTGAGGACAGACATAGTTTCTCAGACAACAGCTTTGCTAGGAATGACATCAGGCAATGAAGATGATGAGTACACACACAATGAGTGCACAAAAAAAAGAATGGAGAAAGACGACTCTGATGAAGGCAGAATAGTTGTGTCATTGAAACAGCATGGTGTGTTTCAAGATGGTGGAGACACATTGAAAAACATGATCAACAAGGATGTAGTCACATCTGAGATCCAGGAATCTCTGCTTAATGCAGAAGAACAAGCACAAAGGAAAGTCTTTGTCGAGAAACGTCTATGTGAGCCTCCAGATAGTGACCAGCACCTGGCTCTGAAATCACCTATTCGAAAGAATAAGGCCAAGACATTTGCCTCTTTATATGAAGTTGAGCAACTTTCCAAGGGCAAGCAAAAAACTATCAAAGTGGATAGGAACATTCTACAAAGGCTCATTACAGCTTACAGAGCAGGGCGCCAGGTAAACCTTGAAAACATTCTTACACATGAACTCATGACCATCCCATTATCTTTGGCGACAACTAATGGTAGTCTACATTCCACAAACAAATCTGTGATAGTAAACATACTGACAGAACAAGTCCAAACCCCTGCAAAAGTTACACTTGATGATTCCAGCTGCCTGCTCATTGATGGCCAAGCACTCGTGATGGCACTAGGAAAGCAACCTGGCATTAGAACATTTGGTGAATATGCCAACATGTTTGCTGGAGCTGTTTTTAAAATGGGAGAACATTGCCAGAGGATTGATGTAGTCTTTGACAGGTATCAAGAGCTAACAATCAAAGCAGGCACAAGGATTAAACGCAAGCAGCGCCACCGACCAATACGTCGTAAAATAGAGAACGAGTCCGTTCCTCTTCCACCAGACTGGTCTAGCTTTATGGCACTCGAGGAAAATAAAGCAGACCTTGCTCTATTGCTTTCAAACCATCTGATCAAACACAGCCCAAATAATCTAACCATCATTGTATCAGGGGGGTTTGCCGAAGTGACTGTCAAGTCATCGGATCCAGATCTTGAAGTCTCTTCTCTAAGTGCTGACCACGAGGAAGCTGACACACGACTGATGGATTTGCATTGCATCCATGCTCAAATGGAAACACTAGTTGTGTCAGCACGAGATACAGATGTGCTTCTTCTACTTCTGGCACACTATGACAGAATGCAATGTAAGCGTCTCTACATGAAAGCTGGGACATCAAAGGCTCCAAAGTATCTTCCAGTACATGAAATTTGCATGTTGCTTTCTGCTGATCAAGTTGACACACTACTTGCCTTCCATGCTGTCACTGGTTGTGACAGCGTGTCTCAGTTTAGTGGCCACGGTAAGAAAACAGCCTGGCAGGTGTTCCAGCAACATCACGCAGATCTCATTGGGCTTGGAAAAGGCCCTCTCACAGTACACATAGCGAGATCAACAGAGAAATTCATCTGTAAGATATACGGTGTGCCTGAAGTTGATACATGCAATGAAGCAAGAGTCAAGTTGTTTTGTATAGGTTGTGCACAAGAGACTCTGCCACCAACCTCAGATGCAGCAAAGTTTCACATCATGCGTTCCCACTATCAAGCTCTTGTCTGGAACCAAGCACACTTGCCACATCCTAATCTTCCTCCAGTGACCGAAATGGGATGGATGCACCTGAATGGTCAGTTGGTGCCACGGCTGCTTTCTCTGCCACCTATGTCAAAAGCATGCAGGGAGATCACGTCATGCAGTTGCACAAAGGGATGTCTCAGCCAACGCTGTGGCTGCAGGAAAGTACGTATGGAGTGCATTGAAGCGTGTAATTGCAAGAAACTTGGCAACACCTGCCAGAACACTGAGGATGACTGGGACTAAGTCCATGTGTCTGCTGCCTGCAAATACAAGTCAGAAACACAAATTAAGGCAATTATACATCTTAAAGCAATTATGTAATAACAACCCAAAAAAAACAAATTAAAAAACATTATTCATTACCAAAGAGGCCAATTTTCACAATATAAATTATATAAAAGTGGTTCCTTCACAATTGATCTTATATCAGAATATTTCATTGTATTCCCCATATATGTAAACATAAAAAAGCAAATTTCAGTCTATTTTCTACCTTGTTTAATCAAACATATAGTGTTTTATTATGTTTCAGCATAGTGGCGGCCGCCATCTTTAAATGGTCCATTTTGAGGGCTTAGCGGCCATTTTTGAGCTTTACACACAGCAGATTTGGATTCAGCACACCTTAATACCCCTAAAAAACATGTGTGTCATAAATTAACACGATTTGCCTTCGGGGTTAAGATTTTTGGAAAACTGACCTAGTCTATATGTGAAGATGTCATTCTGTATTCCTGCTATATCTGCACCATACTGATGTCAGCACAGAGACAGATTGCATATGCAAACAGCACACGCTGTTACACATATCTGAAAAAAGAAAAGGCTGCAGTTCTTCTCGCATTTCAAGCTTTGTTGTATATACATCTTCCAACAGCAATAGCACAATGCTTCAGCTTTACTACTTTGTTTTAACTTGCAACGCAATGCAATGTTACAGAGCTCTGTTTATTCTGATTTAAGTGTCTTTGCAGCAGGTGGAAAATGTTAAAAACTAGTTTACCAATTGCAGAGAGGAGATGAGTGAATAATATAAATATAATGTTTCAATGTTTCTCTAAATCACAGATGTGATCTTGACCCCCCCCCCCCTCTCTCTCTCTCTCTCTCTCTCTCTCTCTAACCCCCGCTTTCATTTTTACTCTCCCTTTTATTTTCTTCCCGTATCTCTCTCCCCTCCCCTCCTTCGTCTGTCTGTCTGTCTGTCTGTCTGTCTGTCTGTCTGTCTGTCTGTCTGTCTGTCTGTCTGTCTGTCTGTCTGTCTGTTTGTTATAGGCATACACACCTAGAGCTGCTTGAAGATCAGTGGTGTAAAGTAATTAAGTACATTTACTCAACTACTGTACTTAAATAAAGATTTTAGGTATTTTGTTTTACTTTACTAGAGTATTTCCAATTTCCAGCACTTTTACTTTTACTCCACTACATCTCAGAGGCTTTTACTCCGCTACAATTATTTGAAAACCTAAGTTACTAGTTAGGCTACTTTGCAGATATAAATTATTTGTATTATTATTATTATTATTATTATTATTATTATTATCATTATAAATTCATTCATTTTAGCCCTATTGTATACCTGGCTAGTTTGGGTAGGCTACTCTTTAAAGTACATTTTGATACCAATACTTTCGTACCGCTAGCATCCCATTCCCGAGGAGAACTTTAGCCAACAATAGCTGATCTACAAGCTCACAAAGCCTCACGCTGCGAGGCGTTGTGAGCTTGTAGACCGGCTATACACTCCCTGCTTCATCTCTCTCTCTCTCTCTCTCTCTCTCTCTCTCTCTCTCTCTCTCTCTCTCTCTCTGTTTATTCAATCTATTTCTTCACTAAAAGGACAGAAGGAAAAAAAACAAAAAAAAAACAATAGTATGGAGTGCCGCTACCATGGAAACAATATCCACACGCCACACACACACACACACACACACACACACACACACACACACACACACACACACACACACACACACACACACACACACACACACACACACACACACACACACACACACACACACACACACACACACACGTGTTGATGCTCTCTCCAGCTGTTCCAGATGTTAAAGCCTCCGTCCATCCATCCTTCGTCCCTTCATCATCGTCTCCTCATCCTCCTCTCTCCTCTCCTCTTTCCCTCCATCCATCCATCCGCTCTTCAGCAAAAGGGGGTTTCCACCACAACACAACGTCACAGGGAGTCCCCACACTCTGTGTGTGTGTGTGTGTGTGTGTGTGTGTGTGTGTGTGTGTGTGTGTGTGTGTGTGTGTGTGTGTGTGTGTGTGTGTGTGTGTGTGTGTGTGTGTGAGTACGTGTCTGTTTTACTATGTGTGTGAGGACCACAGTGGTGGTCAAAGTACTCAAATGTTTTACTTAAGTTAAAGTATCAATACTGCATTGTAGAAGTAGGCTACTCTGTTACAAGTAAAAGTCTGGAGTTCAAAATGTTACTTGAGTAAAAGTACAACAGTATTGGTATCAAAATGTACTTAAAGTACCAAAAGTAAAAGTACTACAATGTTTGTATCGTATAGTGTAGGTCACAAGCTGCTTATATTTATTGAACATAAACCATCTATGACTTTACTAAAGTCCACGTTTGCACAGAGACATGTAGGACTGATGCTATAATCTTAACCCACTGTTTGAAGAGAAGTGTCTGCATAGAAAATCAGGGACACTCTGCTAGGTGTGAATGACGATTTACATCTCCATTGTTAACCTGAGAGACAACAGGTCTGGCCTTTGTCTTCACTCCCAAGCTTCGATATGCAGGATGCAGACAGATAGAGACAATGTTCAAAGGACTTAAGAGTTTGACCTTCTAGGTGGGGGGATTCTCACTGACCCCCACCCACATGTGAACCTACAGTATAAAGAGTCGACTGGAAATTGACTGGTTAGTTAGTACTGCCCACGCCGTGAGGCTGTCGCGATGCGACACGTGGTGAGCTTGTAGATCGGCTATTTTCAAATAGCCTAGGTATAAAATAGGGCTTAATGGTTACTGTATGTAATGTAATAATCTATATCTTTAAACTAATTAGTAACTATAGTTTTCAAATAATTGTACTGGAGTAAAAGTACAATATTTTTCTTTGAGATGTAGTGG
>NC_139959.1:34761576-34774076 GCF_963454915.1 Gymnoscopelus microlampas | reverse complement strand
TGGATGTATTCAGTCTCTCACCATCAGACCAGTTTTCCCCTCAAAAGTTTGCCAAGGATTTATAAAGCCCATGTTGATAACCAGCGGTTGAATGAAGACATACGGCTGTACATCTCATCACCAATCATATTTGGCAGGGGACCAGAGAAAACTACGGAGTCCGACATTGTCTTTGCGTATGTGCACTGACTCAACATTTATCTTAGTGATCTCTGATCTCTTAAGTTGTGTGTCATTGCCACCGCAGTGAATTGCAATTGTATCATAACATTTATGTTTACTTTTAGCCAGCATTTTTAAATTTGATTCGATGTCGCCCGCTCTGGCCCCGGGGATGCATTTGACTATGGTCCCTGGTGTCACTAACTTCACGTTTCTCATTATAGAACTACCAATAACCAGAGTTGTATTCTCAATGACATGCGGAGGGGGCGTGTGACAGAGTGGAGCTGACGTCTCACTGCTAAACTCAATGGGTGTAGCAGTGAGTGGGGAAAATCTCACAATGCTCACAATGTGCCGCAGCGCGATGCGTTGTGCACTTGTAGATCGGCTATCTTCGGTCTGTGACACTCACGTGCACCCATGATGACTTGTCTCAGTTCTACTGGATCTCTTTTCCTCTAGTCCCTCCCAAACATTTTAGTCTAGTTTTTATTTGTTGACGAAATTGTCAGTATATTTAGTCATAGTTTTAGTCATCATAGCTTTGTTTTTATTTAGTGTTTAGTTTTCTTAAGTGAAACAAATCAACACTGCCTAGAAGCATACCCTACTTTATCATCAGTTTTTAAATTAATAACAATAGCTTGAATTTATATAGCGCATTTCATGAACGCTTTACATATAATACAATGAACAACCAACAAACAAACAACCAAACAAAACAACAACTATTTGCCATAAGCCTGAGAGAATAGGTGTCTTTTCAAGGCAGCCATTAAGCCATTAAGACCGGGCCACGCATCTATGTCCTTTTTAGATTTGAGCTAAAAAGCATTATTTTACACTTTGAGACAATCTGAGCAAATCTTTGTTTTAAAGCGAAAATGTTTTACTCCAATCTTTGATTTCGGGGGGCCCTGGAACAAAATATTTTGAGATGGGGGTCCGCGGCTAAATACATTTGTTGGGGGGTCCGTGCAGAATGCAAGTGGCAGTAGATCTATGTGGCATTGTACTACATTTCTGAAAATGACTAATTCCTGTAACATTTGTGTTAGTGAAGTTATCCCTAAACCTAGCTCTAATATAAATAAGTATATGAAAATATTGATATAGCCTCGGAATGGTTTTAAAAAAGATTTTTGGTTTATTGAAAGCATGTGTTAAGATAATTTTATTGTGTTCTGGCTTTTAATATTTGTTTTCGTTTAGGGGGTCTTTGACAATTATGAAAAAGGTTGAGAACCACTGATATACCAACATATGCTTTTTAGAACACTATTGGGACTTAGAAGACATGTAGAATCGGCCTCAGGTCGTAATAGGTTAAAAGAGTCCAGCGTTGGAGCAGTCCAGTGCGAATTCAAGGCTTCATGGGGTGTGTAATTGATAGAAAATAAGTATTCTTTTTGGGTGAACTACTCCTTTAATGGCATGAAACTTCTTCTGCAACCAGCAGGAGGAGAAACAGCGACACCCTCTATAATGAGAACTGCAGCGTTTTCATCATTTCCGCATTGGCTTCATTTGCAGCGATGGGAGCCTGCCGCCTGGTTCCAACACAACACTCCCTGTGTGATATTTCACGATCCAATATGTCACGCTGTCACCTTTAATTCAACTCCATGTCACAGCGGCCCCTCTGTCCCCGGACAGAACACAGACCATTCATCATGTCAACCTGTGTGTCTCTCTGTCTGTCTGTCTGTCCCTCAGTAACGCACCCGTCCTCAAGAGGACTATCGAGCGATGAGTCAACATGGAGAGACAGACAGGGGCTTTCCCCAAATGTGGAGAGAGAGAGCGAGAGAGAGAGAGAGAGAGAAGAGAGAGAGAGAGAGAGAGAGAGAGAGATAGAGAGAGAGAGAGAGAGAGAGAGAGAGAGAGAGACAGAGAGAGAGAGAGAAAGAGCAAGAGAGAGAGAGAGAGAGAGAGAGAGAGAGAGAGAGAGAGAGAGAGAGAGAGAGAGAGAGAGAGAGAAAACAACACAACACAACATGTTTTCATTCAACTGCTCCATGGAGAAGGGGAGATGAAGAGGGGGGAGTGGTCATTATGAAAATTTACAGACAGGATGATTATCCACCGATGCGGAGCGTAACTTATTACACGGCTACTTAATAAATAAATAAATTGACCCAAAAGTAACAACAAAACAAAGTATTTCCTTGCTTAAGGCAATGAAAGTATTCCATAAGTATTGTGTTAACTTGTCCCCCAGCCGCTGGGCGGACAAGTTAACCTCGGAATACAAATGACAGTAGTCCATAAGGTAACCGGAACACTCGCCCCCATTATATATACCGCCGGATTTGCCTATAATACCGCCGGATTTGCCCTGGGGCGACTGTGTTTTGGGGCGAGTGTTTTGGTATTCTTTCGTTGGTGCGCCACGATAAACAAGGAAGTGCAGTGGATCAAATAGAATCACTTGTCGGTTATTGCATCGTCTATTTCTCACTTCAAATGTTTTCAAAAACATTCTTGAGAGCAACGTTTAGTTGTAAATGACATTGTTTGTTTTTTACATGGCTGTCATGTTGGATAAAGCATAAAACCAAGCAGTGCAGGTTGACATGAGCAGGTGTTATGAGTCTTTGATTAGACAGCGGTCTGTTATATAGCTCATCGGTCATTATCAAGAAATAATGACTGATGACTGACCAATCAGAATCAAGCATTCAACCAAGCTGTGTAATAAATGGATTTATGATTTAGGGAAGCATGATTATGAGATAGAGATACAAACACATTCAATGAATGATGTTAGTAGGATTATGGTTGATGCTTAATAGTCCTGTAGCAAGTCCTGTAGCTTAATAGTCCTGTAGTACCCCTACCCGAGTTAGAACAAAACACAACCATGTTTTTTCTTATCTTTAGGGTCTCCCATTAATGAAATGGATTGTTGTGAAATTCTATTTTGGGGCAAAATTAGTTTTTTGGGCTGTTCTTTAGCACTACCCCAATCTCTGAAAAAGGCAAATCCGAATAGGGCAAAGGTGACCAAAAATGCTATAACTTGAGAATGCTCACTCTTACATTCATCAAATTTGCTGAGGTATGAACCAGGTATCTACCCTACATCACCAAAGAGTCAGAATGTAATTTACCTAAAGAAATACTGAAATATAGTCCTTTAAACATACCTTTAGTTTAGGCGGAAATTGTACTTTTGTAGTGAGGACTCCTCTACTTTCCCTCATTTAGAAAGACAACATACATCTGGCCAAAAATCTAAAACTTATCACCAAGTGAGGATTGAGGATTTTGGCCAAATTGCCTCCTGTTGCCATCTGTCTTGTTAACACAGTTTAAAACTACTAGATGTGTTGAACCTCATAGACTCACATGACCATGACAAGTGCTGTTTGTAGTGTCACTGTCACTAGACTTGAAACACATGCAACTGAACGTAGTGACAGAGCGACATGGTGATCGTGAAGGCTCAGATAGGCATACCTGCCAACATTAGACTGTGAGAAATAAGCCCCCCCCCCCCCCCCCCCCCCCCACACACACACACACACACACAAAACCCCTTACAAAAGATAATAGAATAAAGACAAGGTTCTGTTACACAGACAAGGTCGTCAGAAGCAAATACTTATAGTAGACCAAAGTATTTTGGTGCATTTTAACAGGGAGGAAAATGATGGGTACATTATGGGTACATACAGTAGGACGAAGGCTCTATGTCCTCCCGGTGGGGGCTCCTCACTGGCAGGTGAGTCAGCAAGATACAACAGCAGTGAAAACACACAGGTGTGTGAGGAGGAATTATTGGCATAATGACTGAATTGAGGAGAAAAAGGGTTAACACAAAAAGAGACAAATATTCCGAATTGTTCACATTTGTTAAATTTTGTAGAGCGTACAAGTGTTTAAACTGATTTTGACGCTATATTATGATTTCTTTCTGGGGACCCCCTGGAACGCCCACAGGGACCTCTGGGGGTCCACGGACCCCACTTTGAGAACCACAGTTCTAGGGAGCGTGTACCAACAACGTGTATTAATGGAGTGTCTTTGCGTATCAATTCACTGTTCGTTTATTTATTGTGTTATTTATTGAATTGTGTGAATTGTGTGTGAAAAGTGTTGCCCTTTGGGACCCTCGATTAATACATAAAAAAAAGAGAAACACATTGTTTTAATTGAGCAAAGTTTGTTCCGTTCTAGCAAATGTTCAAACAGTCAAAGTAAAATAAGACAAAGTAAGCCAATAAAATAAGCCATCACACTGTAATAGGCACGTCAGTGGACCTGTACAGTAGGTCTGACACACACACACACACACACACACACACACACACACACACACACACACACACACACACACACACACACACACACATTTAATCATTTTATGTCCACATAAGTGATACAATACAAGGACACACACATTTACAAGGTGCTGTAACAAATGTACAGTCAGCAAATCTTGGACGATTACCCAAACAGCCCTCAGGGGTACAAGTAGCCTCTTCGCCATATTTTGCGGCTACTAATAGAAGAGATTGCACGTTTACAACCAACCTATGTATATTCCCTATAGGCTACCAAACATAAACACAAGTAGATTGCACCTATAACCTAGCTGATGGTATGGAAGAGCGGCTGGTAATTTAATGACTTTTAGTCATAAAATCTTCCTCTGAGCTAGAGTCAAAGGTGCAGGCCACTTCAAGAATGGACACTGATTTTGAGCCTTCATTGACAACAACATCCTCTGGTGTATTAGCAGAAAAGCATATCAGTTTAGATATGTCCTTTGTTGTGAGATCAACTATTCTGTTGTGGCGTGCTACAGATGTGCCACTTCAACACGTCACACGTTACTGTTCTTTCCCTGAAAGTGCCCTGAAAATGCATTTTTTTCCCTCCCTTTTCTGCCCTTAAAAATGCACTGTTTTGCCCCTGAAAAGAAGTTGTCACTACACACCCCCGTTTTTCCCTTCAACAGACATCCATATACATGAGAACAAAAGCATGTGTGTTGAAGAAGGTGTCAGACTCATTATGAGGCGAAAGGTGATTTGAAGAGGTCCTTGACCAGTTGCTCAAATTAATTAGCATCATAAAAGCAGTGATCATCAAAATAATTCAGCATTTTAAATGCCCTTCTTTGTCCCTCTTATTGCCCTGGGAATCCCCTGAAAATGTACTGTCTTGGCGATGGCAGGACATTTGAAGTTTTTAAATGGCACATCTGCGTAATCATTGTTCAAGCCAAGTGATTCACCTTATACTAAGCTCTGCTTTGTTTTCTAGACCATTGGTTCTCAAAGTGCGGTCCGGGGACCTCCAGGGGTCCTTGAGGGAGTTCCAGGGGGTCCCCCGCTAAATGATGGATAGTTAAATGGACCCTTATGGGGTCTGTAACTCTGAGAGTGTACAAATGTATTTGTATTTGCATTTGTACACTCTGTGAGTTAAATTAACATTGATTTTACAATATAAATTGGGGTCCCATAGAAATGCCATTAAATGGGGGTCCGTAGCCTAATGCGTGTCAAACTGGGGGCCCTTGAAATTAAAATGATTGAGAATCACTGCTAGAGCCGTACAAATCTTCTCTTATGGGGGTCTTTAGAGGCTCCGTGAGCACCCCAAAAGCACATCTCTGTAACCTGTTTTTTAGGACCCTAAAGGTGTCTAGTTATGATTTCTTCTTATTGCCGTTGTCAACTAATGTCCCATGGGGTTTATTTTTAACCCTTTCTGACACCTACCCCCAACCCAAACCATAACATGGAGATAACAGAGAATACCATAACTCTTGAAGTAAACAACATACAGCGACAAATGAACACATTTTTCTATTATCATTTTGACCCAAGGAATGCATTAAAGTGGTTATTATTAAGATTCAAGCACATCTTGACTCTATTGCAGGGCAGAAATAGCAAAACCATTGAAGTAAATGTTGAAATCACATCTATATTTCTCTTTGTACTAAATTTTTAAGGTGTATTCTTTTTTTTTTTACCACATGTGTTTTTAGGATCCTAATGGTGTTTAGTTAAGATTTAATCTAGTTAACCAGGTCATTTGTGGCGAAAACTCAGATTCTCATATCCTGAACCAGACAACATACAAAGACAAATAATCCCGATCCCTGTCTTGTCTCACCAGTACGTAATTGTAATTGTAGTTCACCTGTGTCATGTTCAGTTACAGCCAATCATGTTGGTCCAGTTAGTCTGTGTCTATTTAAAATGTCCTAATGTGCTGATTAGTAACACCACTCCACTCCAATGCTTGTTGTTTGGTAACTGCTACCTGTACATGCATCATCACCTCTCAGAACGATACAGCAAGATTTGATATCTCATGTAAGTATTTGTAGGTTAGACTAAAAAGAAGCAATGAAGAAAAGTGGAAAGAGGAGAAGTGATCAGACTAGTGACATGTATGAACCAATAGGAAAGAGGAAAAGTGACCAGACATCTGACCTGTCTGAACCCCCTCCCACTTGTATATTACACACTGCAAGTGTATCTGATGATCGCTTCATAAGTTTTAGTGCCATGAAACTTGATCCCATCGATAAACTGTCTCATTTACGTGATATACGTGACAGAAGACTAGCTGAGCCAGTTGATTCACCATCTCGCATGAAGGATGTTTGTGATCTACTGCCAGAAACATTAGATGGTGTCAACTTAGAGACAACTCGGTACCACATGAGCTGCTACCTGAACTTCACTTCAAAATTGGATCGACTGAAAATCTCAAGTGCTACTTCAGACCAGTCCTCTGCAACAAAGAAATATTCTCCTCGGAAGTCACAAACTACAAGAGCAGCAGCATCCACTCACTTTCCAAAATAATGCATTTTTTGTGACATGTATGAAATAAAGGTGCATGGAAAAACCCAGAGGACTGTTAAATTCCAAACATGGAAAAACAAAGAACCAGCATGGAAGCGTATCGAGCCCATGGCTGAAGCTCTCGGAAAAAATAGTCTGCTTCGAAGAATAAGGTGTGAAGATCTCTATGCAAAAGAGGTTCAATATCATGCGGCATGTCGAAACAATTTCAGTTTTGAATACTGCAACTATACCCACAAGATGGAGAAGGAAGGCACAGGCCAGGGCCAGGGCAGTAAGACTGCAGCACAGAGTGCAGCTTACAATGTGGTAAGTAAATATGTCAAGGAGCAAATTGTTGACAGTAATCACGTAGTACAGCTCAGCTTCCTGCTTCGCCTATATATCCTTGAGCTTGAGGAGCAGGGTGCACCCCACCCAGAATACCGATCAGAGAAACTCAGTAGTCTGCTACAGAATGACAAGGAGCTCGGCAAATGCTTGGCCTTTTCCAAGGTTTCGAAGAAAAAAAAAAAGATTATTTTTTACCTTAGTATACAGTTCTCATATCACTTTGGAGGATGCCATGGCGTGTGTTTATCAGCTTGGATCAGCTGACCAAATGAAGGATGCAGCCCTCTCCCTGCGTAACATAATCAAGAAGGCCTTCTCGGAGTCCAGTGTGCTGTCCTGGCCACCCACTGCAGGTGAATTACACAAGCGAGCAGATAAGCTGTTGCCTGAGGAGCTTGACAAGTTCCTCACCCCAGTCTTGTCTGGTGACCATGATTGTAATTGCGAGAAGACTAATCGACTTGTGCTGTCTATAGGTCAGGACTTGTGCAGAGCAGTGACAAATGGTGATTGGAAACTTCCCAAGCACATACTTTTATGTGCCACAGTCCGTCACTTGTACCGCAGCAAGCAGTTGACCACCATTCTGTGGAAACTGGGCCACTGCGAGTCATATCATTTTGGGTTGGAGCTGGAGACTGCCCTGGCAAAGGCCATTGATGAAGTGTCGACACACCTCACACCATCCATCATTACAGGGGATGGGAATGAGGTATTCCACAACGAGTGGGACAACCTCAACAAATTCACAACAAATGTCCATGGCTCAAATATAGTTAACAGTGCTGGCGGCATCATGGTGCAGGAGACAAAGCCTGTTGCCACAAGCAGTCAGGAGAGGACACTTCCTACATATGTCAGGGCCATGGACCGAAGACTGAAGCTGGACACACCCGAGACCCTCCCTCCGCTAAATATTGGCATCAGAGTTGGTCCCAAGTTCCCTGCAAATGCGTCCTTCAGCCCTCCAGCTGAGAATGACCAAGAGTTCAAGGCCTGTCTTCTTGTGTACTACATCTGGATGCTGAGCAGGTTTGTATGTTCCTTGTCATACCTATGCATTTGTTTGACTTCATGGTATAATTAATTGAAATTGGTTTATGCATTATATCAGGGTGATCTCAAGTAATGGCAAACAGAAGGTGCCGAGTCTGGGCGGCTTCATCTCTTCCACTGGTGTTCCCCCCCGAAAAAACTCGACTATCGACTATTACATGCCAGTCAACCAGCCCATCACACAGTATCAGGTGGTGCAGGATCTCCTGAGGCAGTCTGAGGAAGCTACAGCTGCGGTCGGTCAGAAGTACACAATCAACACCTTTGATCTGGGCGTGTGCATGAAGGCCCTGCCGATTGTCTGGAAGTTCCCGGAAAAGCACAAGAGCCACCTAGTCCTCCTAGGGCAGTTCCACACTGCCATGAACTACCTCGGCAAGGTAACTAATCAAAAGTGCCGTGGTTCAGGCTATGCTGAGATCCTCCTTGAGGCTCAGCTGGTCACAAGTGGCTGCCTGAAGAGTGTACTAATTGGAAAGGCATATGCCAAGGCCCTCTTCTGCTTCAAGACAGTCTGCGAAGCACTGGAGCGACTGCTGCTGAATGTTACATTGGAATTAGTCCTATTTACAGGAGGTCTGCACAGAATTTTCACCAACTACCCAGCCTATCAGCGGTGGTGCCGAACCACATCTGCACGAGCCCAGTACTTTGAGATGATGCTGGAGATGTGTGGTCTTATTGACGACCCAGAGTTCCCCAAGGCTGGGAAACATCGTAAGCTGGACACGGCTGAGATCAAGAAAAGTGAGGAGGCAGTGCAGTGCACCATCACTGCAATAAATAATTTCACCAACCCCTTCCAAATGACAGAAAAGGAGCGTCTCGACTCTCTGGCCTCTGGTGCTCCAGCATCCCTTGAGGTTGAGATTGATGTTCTCCGTGCTGAGGCTGTTGGCAAGGTTGCCAAGGAGGCATTTATCCGAGACCGGCTTCAAGATGGGGGCGAGAAAAGCTTCTTCAAGAAGCAAAAGCTGCTGACGATGGAAGCCTGCAACAAAACAGCCAAGCTAACATCCTCAGCGGGAAAGGTAACTCATGATGGGTTCTTTGCGAAGACAAACAAAGCCGCCATGCTGCACTTCCTCTTGGATGACAAGAGAGATGAAGTACCCTACCCCAAGGATGCCATCTTCATCCAAGATGGGAATGCCCTCTTTCATGCCCTCACAAACCTGCCTCTTACATTTGGCAGAATATGCCTGCAGGTGCTGGACCAGATGGTGGCCAAGAAGAATTTTGTTTTCTCCACTGACTCCTACCAGCCTGATTCCATCAAGGCACAGGAGAGGCTGAGGCGTGGATCTTCGGAGAAGTTCATAGTACAGGTCCAGCCACCAGGAAACCCCAGGACGATAAGTTATTTCTGGGCAATGAAGATAACAAGGGACAGCTCTGCCAGTTGATGCTTAAGGTCTGGGGGAGTAAGGAGGCAGCATCACGGCTGGCAAAATATGAAACAGCTGCTCTCATCGTGGAGGGAACAGCTCATCAACTCACGTCATTAGATGGAGAAGTAAGTTGGTTGATCATTACCTAGATAACTTTGGTGAGTTATTGTGTTAACATATTTGCCAAAAATATAACTTATCATGACATTGGGTGTTTTTTGCCATTTCAGGTTGAGGTCACTGAAATCCATGCCCTCCGGTCAGATCAGGAGGAGACAGACAGCCGGGTTGTGCTCTACCTGCATCATGCCGTGAAGCTGGGCTTCAAGTCGGCAGTGGTGAGGACCCCAGACACGGACATATTACTAATTATCCTGCATCACGCTGTCAACATCAATCTAGTCATTTACCTTGACACTGGCACAGGCAGGCACCGTCAGCTGATAAATGTCTCAGAGATGGCAACCTCTCTTGGGCAGCCATACTGTAGTACCCTGCTTGGGTACTATGTATTCAGTGGTGAGGACTGCACCAGTTCTTTCAAGGGCAAGGACAAGGTGGCACCACTCAAAAAGCTCCAGAAGAACCCCAAATTTCCAAAGGCTTTCAGGTTGGTGGATGATATATGTGTGTGTGTGTGTGTGTGTGTGTATATATATATATATATATATATATATATATATATATATATATATTGGTATGTTATGTATAGTGAATAGAATGCAAGATTTGGAAAGGCTAAACTTAGCAATTATCCTAACAATCTTTCTACAGTCAGCTGGCCGATGAGTGGATGTTGATACCAGAAGTGCAGGAGCAGCTGGAACCCTTCACATGCGTGATGTACTATCAAGTGCGTGAGACGTCCGTAAACCTGGCCAGGAGCAAGATGCTAAAGAAAATGTTGGGAGAAGATGAGACCCTCAACAGGAGGTCTAGAGTGGATTTTGCTCGCCTGCCGCCCTGCCAAGACGCACTAATCCCCCACATCCAGCGGGTGAACTATAGAGTAGCGTGTTACAAGCGGGCAGCTGAGCCAATGTTTTGGAAGCCTAAACCCTATGACGAGGGTCAGGGGTGGCAGAAGACGGAAGGAGGGATTATGGAGCTTGTCTGGTCTTGTGGGGCAATTCTGCCCCAATCTCTCATTGACCTGTTGGCTGCTGGTGTCATAAGTGATGATGATGATGAGGGAAGAGGATGAGGTGGAGTTTGATGATGAGATGGATGACACTGATCAGTGAAATTGTGTTGCGATTACTTAATACAATTATATTATGTCTAAATATGTTTTTCACCATTAAAGGATGGTTGTACCATGTCAGTGACAGTTCCATTAGATTCCTGGTGTTAAAATTATATGAAAAGGTAGGTTTATTTGTAATTGTACGTTGAAAATTAGAAAATCTGCGTTTTCGCCATTTGCGGACATCGATTCAAAATGGTTGCCAAATGAACCCCATGGGACATTAGTTGACCTGGTTAGCAAGATTAAATCTTAACTCACATGTGGTAAAGAAAAAAGAATACACCTTAAAAATGTAGTACAAAGAGAAATATAGATGTGATTTCAACATTTTCTTCAATTGTTTTGCTATTTCTGCCCTGCTATAGAGTCAAGATGTGCTTGCATCTTAATAATAACCACTTTAATGCATTCCTTGGGTCCAAATGATTTAGAAAAATGTGTTCATTTGTCTCTGTATGTTGTTTACTTCAAGAGTTAAGGTATTTTCTGTGGTAACCGTCTTCCACGTATCTCCATTTTATGGTTTGATTGGGAATAGGTGTCAGAAAGGGTTAAAATGAACCCCATGGGCCATTATTTGACCAGGGCAACAAGAATAAATCTTAACTAGACACCATAAGGGTCCGAAAACATATGGTAAAAAAGAATACACCTTAAAAGTTTAGTACAAAGAGAAATGTAGATGTGATAATTGTTATTTGAAAATTGTTCTGCTAGTTTTTGACTGTTTATGTCCTGAAATAGTCAAGATGTGCTTGAATCTTTAAAATACCATAATGTTACCATAATGTTATGTTATGGTTTGGGTTGGGGGTAGGTGTCAGAAAGGGTTCAAAATAAACCCATGGGACATTAGTTGACAACGGCAACAAGAAGAAATCTACTAACTAGACACCTGTAGGGTCCTAAAAAAACAGGTTACAGAGATGTGTTTTTGGGGTGCTCATGGAGCCTCTAAACTCCCCTACTATTGACTGTACCTCTGCCCTCGCTGACTGACCCTTTTGGATTTTGACCCTTTCAAAACAGTCCACAGATTGGACAAAATCACATTTTATTCACACTTTTAATATTAAACATGTTGATGTTTTCATCTCACAGCATGTGCTCATCAGGTTGAAAGACGTTCTCTGAAAAAAATGGATACTTTAACTCATTCAGTGCCAAGCAAATACATAAATAATTGCCAATAGTGCGAGCGATTTTTAATTTTTACCTCGATCTCCCAAAAGCTGCTAAACATGGAGGCTTTCACTGACTCTATTTAGTCACAAGCTCTTGTTAATACTTCAGTGGTTTGATATTTATAAAACCCACACACTTAAACACTTTCACTTTACAAAAATCTAACATAGCAGATGAGAGCTCCTAGATCTGCTATTTTCGCTAATTTTGTGTTACACTCTTCTAAGATGAAGTAGGGCATTCATTTATGGGGGAGAAAAACATTTTAAAAGTTGAAATATGGAG
>NC_139959.1:34746576-34756576 GCF_963454915.1 Gymnoscopelus microlampas | reverse complement strand
ACATCCAACACAGATGCGTAAATACTCTTCACAACAGCTACAGTATACGCTACTGCAACTGTGGCATCCAGGTGAAACACAACGTTAATCATAAAGGTGGACCTATTTTTAACTCTATGAGGTGGACACGTTAAAACGTTACCACTTTGAACTGAATAGCTCTATGAGGAGACGGCAAGATTCTCACAACTCATCAACTTTCCCACGGCTGTCCCAACCAGACGCACGGACGGCATCCACTGCCTAACTATACAGTATAACCTCCTGTGAGTGAGTAGTGGACTATCATTTATTGCCCTAACAGGTCAGCTGTCAGCTGATTAGAAAATGCGTTCAAAGACGCAATTGATTATTGAGAAACCATTACGCACACAGCATGCGCAAATGGTAGGTATATTTGTGCCAGCTGACCCTGCTATATAAAATGTGTATACTCGTTCATCATGGTTCATGTTCAAATAGCTCAATCCAAAATATAATGCTGTTGGCCTAAGTGTTAGGCTGTATTTAATGCATAAACATAATTATGACCGGTATTTTTTATCAGATATCCGATAAATTTGAATCCTTCCGGACATGCAGACCGGCAGATTAAAATCCTAGCGCGACCCCTGATACAGGTATAGGAATGGTTAAAGGGAACTGTTAAGGAATCGGAATGGTTAGAATCCTCGAGCCTCGAGCCCTATGGCTGACGTGCGCTATCGCTGTTGCACGCACGTGCAACTGCAACTCTATGTGAACTCTATGCGCTCACTTGATACATGCAAATACAGACAGAAAATACAACTTTGACTAAGTACATGTTATCAAGTACTGTACTTAAATACAATGTTGAGGTTAGTAGTAAGGAGATTGCTCTCTCTCTCTCTCTCTCTCTCTCTGTGTGTGTGTGTGTGTGTGTGTGTGTGTGTGTGTGTGTGTGTGTGTGTGTGTGTGTGTGTGTGTGTGTGTGTGTGTGTGTGTGTGTGTGTGTGTGTGTGTGTGTGTGTGTGTGTGTGTGTGTGTGTGTGTGTGTGTGTGTGCGCGTGCGTGTGCGTGCGCATGTGTACGTGTGTGTAAACAGACAGGAAGGGAAACAATAGACTTTTTAGGAAACACAATCAGCAACTTTTACTGAACCATGACAAGACAGTGTGTGTGTGTGTGTGTGTGTGTGTGTGTGTGTGTGTGTGTGTGTGTGTGTGTGTGTGTGTGTGCGTGCGTGCGTGCGTGCGTGCGTGCGTGCGTGCGTGCGTGCGTGCGTGCGTGTGTGTGAGAGAGAGAGAGAGAGAATAAATGTGTGTGAGAATTCACGTTTGTGTTTGAGCAGTGTTCTCGCTCTCTCTGTGTGTGTGTGTGTGTGTGTGTGTGTGTGTGTGTGTGTGTGTGTGTGTGTGTGTGTGTGTGTGTGTGTGTGTGTGTGTGTGTGTGTGTGTGTGTGTGTGTGTGAGGCAGTAGAGAGTGTGAAAGTTGAGAGTGATTTTTGGCCCTCTCTCTGTCTCTCTCTTCCATTGCGTCATTTAGATGTCTGCACAAACAAGGAAGTTGCAAAAGCTTCCTAATGGTGGATGTTGTAAAAAAAAAAATGTATTACATTAATCCAGCCACAGCATCAGACATTTTGAAACAATGTCTTTGCTGCAGTAATACCATAGATAGTCCTAATAAATATGGACGAAAGGGGCCGTGACGTCACCCATTGGTTTCTATACAGACCGTTTTGAAGCCACTATTTCAGGCAATTCCAATTTGGAACTTTGCGGTCCCAAAAAGTTGCCCTCCTCTTTAAAGGACAACTTCACCCATTTTCAACCTATCTTCATATGATTGGTCTTCACTAATGCTCATCATAAAATGGTACCATTTTTTTCTACTCACTCTGTGTCTCAAAGGAGGGCTGTCTACAGTTTGGAAACTACACAAAAAAGACAAAAGTCAGCGTGTTGTATATGGGATTAAGGTGCAAAATGTCAGTGCGTGTGTGTCTGACCTGGTACACTGATTGGTCCGGCTGTCAGGTGTGTCATCTCCTGTATCAACCCGTTGTGTTTCACCTGCGCGCACGCACACACACACACACACACACACACACACACACACACACACACACACACACACACACACACACACACACACACACACACACACACACATACACACACACACACACACACACACACACACACACACACACACACACACACACACACACACAAGATTAAGATTAAACATACACGAATAAACACACAATCATGTGCTCTCACACATGTGCAAGGCACACGCACGCACGCACGCACGCACGCACGCACGCACGCACGCACGCACGCACGCACGCACGCACGCACGCACGCACGCACACACACACACACACACACACACACACACACACACACACACACGTACAGTATGCCGTGTGTATCTGTTGATGATGTGTTGTTGTTTGTGACAACTTGATTGGTTGCAGACAGACGGCTAATTAACACACAGACGGACACATTTCCCATGGTTCCTTGCTACTGTGATGTGATTGGATGTGACAGGCACTCGTCTTGCGGTGCCTTTCATCTCAACGGTCCAACAACGCCAAATGACTTCCTACAAACATATCAAAACTCACATCCAGATGTAGCGTGGGAAATGTAGGCATCACCCCACTGTGAACTACAGGTTCTTCATGAGAGGAGTAGACATGAGGCCGTCATTTGCAGCCCCACAAACACGAGGGGGCCCCCAACTCAATTTTAAATGCTCCAATTTTTATTCACAGCAGCAAGCAGTGGGTGCATTTCTCCTTTCCAACATGTCGCCTTTCCGACGTTGACGAACCCTATACCTAACCCTAACCCTAACCTTAACCGCACGCGGAAGCCACTAGTCGGAGTGGTGAGATGTCGGAATGGAAGGAGCACCCCGCAAGCAGTAGCCCATCTCGACAACATTGTTTCTCACGTCAACCGTTTTCTCGTCAAATGATTTCTCTTATGAAATGTTTCCTTGTGTGAAATTATTTCTCGCCTGAAATGTGTCAGATGTTTTCCTCTTTTCATGTCAAATGTTTTCTCACATCAAAAGTTCTCGTGTCAAAAGTTTTCTTGTGTCAAATGCTTTGTCATGCCAAACCTTTTCTCATTGGTATCTGACGTTTCTCTTTCTGTTTACTCAAAATGACATGAAATATGCATTGATGTCATGCCACTGTTCTATCCCTTTCTTTCTCCCGCCCTTTCTTATCTCATGTTAGCTGGTATCACATGCTAGCTGGTATCTCATGGTAGCTGGTATATCATGGTAGCAGGTAGCCTATCTTGTGGTAGTTGGTATATAATCGGTAACCTGTTTTTAACTGCTGTACTGCCTTTGGCGCCTTCTTTTCCCCAGCGGAATAAATAAAGCTATTTTCGTCGAAGATATTTCATGTAGAGCAAAAACAGAACAGTCATTAATATAGAGCCCTGAGGGATAGTTTCATGACATACATTTTTTTTCTCCTTTTTTTAAATCTCAATTACACCCCAAAAAATGTATTTTGAACATCCAGTGGATTTTCTGTGGTCTGGGGTTTTCTGAATAATTACGCTAAAACAAGTGCTGGGATTGGCCCCTGGACTTTGATGGCACAGTCCATTAATTCCGCCCTCCACCCCTCCCCTATCCTTTGAGGGGCGGAGCAGAGGCGATGATTGACAGGCAAAATCCCTCAACAGCGACACTCGCAGCCAATTTTTTTTTTTTTTAAAGGCCTCAGAATACAGAGAGAAAAAAAACCTGCCATGACTCACTGGAGTGGAGTATTAAGTTAAAACATTTTAATACACGTTTGAAGGACCATGATGAAGACATTTAATGTTTTGTAAACGTGAATGTCATGAAACCTTTAAGTGTTAAATCTGTCTGTCTGACTATACGCGCACACGCGCACGCACACACACACGCGCACACGCGCACGCACGCACACGGTGATAAAGGAGAGGATGATTCATCCTAAGACAAGAGAGAGGCATGAGGAAGACTATGACCACCATGAACGACGGGCGGAGGGAACCACACATCATGTGTGTGTGTGTGTGTGTGTGTGTGTGTGTGTGTGTGTGTGTGTGTGTGTGTGTGTGTGTGTGTGGGGGGGGGGGGAGGTGATGGGTGTCAAAGCCAAACACATGTATCCTCCTGTGTGCCAGGTTGGCCAGATGATAATTTATCTCTCTCCTCTCTTTCTCTCTCTCCAACTTTCCATCTCTCTTTTTTCTTTCTTCAGTTCCTACGTCTTTCATCTCTGCAGATTCTCTGCTTTTCACACATCCTCTCTGTCTCTCTCTTGCTTTCCATTCTCTTTCATCCCCCTCTTTCCATACACCCCTCCCTGTCCTCCCCTTCATCCATTTCCATCGCTCGCGCTCTCTCTCTCTCTCTCTCTCTCTCTCTCTCTCTCTCTCCCCCCCCCCCCTCTCTCTCTCTCTCTCTCTCTCTCTGTATTTAATGCATAAACATAATTATGACCGGTATTTTTATCAGATATGAGAGAGAGAGAGAGAGAGAGAGAGAGAGAGAGAGAGAGAGAGAGAGAGAGAGAGAGAGAGAGAGAGAGAGAGAGAGTGTGTATGTTCACTGGAAAAAGAGTAATGAGTTAATCTTTTATAATAATTATATTTCTAAAGACTACAAACATTACACCCACCCTGCTAGGTAATCAGCATCAAGGGTTGGATTTGGTTTTGCGGGAATGTACTTGTACATCATGTGACATACTCAGTGGTGTAAAGTAACTGAGAACATTTACTCAAGTACTGTACTTTGAGGTCCTTTTTACTTTACTGGGGTATTTCTAAATTTTCTATACTTTTACTTCTACTCCATTACATCTCAGGGGATCAAATATTGTACTTTTACTCCAATACAATTTTTTGAACACTTTAGTTACTAGTTTGTAGATTTTGATTATTATTAAAAAACATACATTATTCACTTCAGCCCTATATACATTTTGGCCATTTGTAAATAGCCGATCTACACGCTCACAATACGTCTCAATGCGACACATTGTGAGCTTGTAGATCTGCTATTTTCAAATTATTCGTATACATTTTATACATTTGAAAACTTGTTCCGGACTTTTACTTGTAACAGAGTATTTTTACATTGCAGTATTGAAACTTTTACTTAAGTAAAAAAATGTGGTTATTTTTCCACCACTGGTCATACTAGTGTCATGTCTAGGGGTTGTACATCAAGCCACACTACAGAAACAGTAGATCCTGACCTACGGGTTGCATGGCTCGAGAACCGTTAGTTCCTGAGGCTACTTACTTACTCATCAGAAAGTGTGTGTTTGTGTGTGTGTGTGTGTGTGTGTGTGTGTGTGTGTGTGTGTGTGTGTGTGTGTGTGTGTGTGTGTGTGTGTGTGTGTGTGTGTGTGTGTGTGTGTGTGTGTGTGTGTGTGTGTGTGTGTGTGTGTGTGTGTGTGTGTAAGCGCATGTGTATGTCACTGTAAGTGTCTGATTAGCTGCATGTGTGTGTGTAACTCTATCTACTTGCTATGCAACCACTTATTCTATCCATATGGACACACTCACACACACACACACACACACACACTCACACACACACACACACACACACACACACACACACACACACACACACACACACACACACACACACACACACACACACACACACACACACACACACACACACACACTTTTTTGATTCACTTCACCTGCTCCAGTTCAGAAAAGCTTAGCTACCCGCTGTTTTTTAAGCATAAAAATATGACAAAAAACTACCAGACATCGTATATAAGCTTCATTCATGCTGGAGCTCAGCTCCAGGACCTGCCAGGACTTTCCAGGAGAGGCTCCGTTACCTCTAGAAGGTGTTCCGTCACCTCAAATGCACATACGATACCTTTCTTAAATTGATTAAAGACACTTAGGCATTTAGGGCACGGCTAAAGGGGATCCTAACAAATACACAAATAAACATACAATAATATACAAGAGATCATCAATACAGGAGTAACTGGCCTCCCGGCATGTGCACTTAAGCCTCTCCAAATGATCTAGAATGCAGCAGCACGATTGGTCTTCAACAAGCCAAAATGTCTCCCCCCTTCTCCGCTCCCTCCATTGGCTCCCAGTTACTGCCCACATAGAGTACAAAACACTGACGTTGGCCTACAAAGCATACGGAAAGCCTACAAGCCCTCCCGCTCTCTCAGATCAGCTAACACAGAGAAGCTGTCAGAACCCTCGCTAAAACATCCGGGACAACGCTCCACACGTCCCAGACTCTTCTCCCGTCTGGCTCCCAAACTATGGAATGAACTCCCTATTGCAATAGGCTCTATGCACAGCAGCCATATTGTGAAGACATTCACAGGTGTTACCAATGATATTAATGAAGGCTCTGTTCCATTTAGTGTAGCACAGTGGTTCTCAGATTTTTCAATTTCCACGACCCCCATAACTCTGAGAGTGTACAAATGGAACCAAATGGACCCTTACGGGTCCATTTGGTTCCATTGGTACACTCTCAGAGTCACACACTCGTAAGGGGCCATTTGGAAACCCCTTAAGGAACCATGAGGGTCCCTGGAGCCAAATTTTAGAGACACTTGGTGTAGCAGAGGTTTTCCAATGAGCCAACATGCACAATATCAGTACCCTGACTCTGTTTGACCAGAATGGAACAGAGCCTTCATTAGTATCATTAGTAACACCTGTGAATGTCTTCACAATATGTCTGCTGTGCATAGAGCCTATAGAACTGCAGACTCACTCCCAATCTTCTGTCGTAATCTGAAGACTCACCTCTTCAGGCTCCACCTCAGCCCGTAGCACTTGCCCTAGCCTTGACGATCTTGCAGGAGTATGCAAAGGCTAAAATGTAACTTAGATAGCATGTTGTTACATCCGGCGCGCCATGGAGAAGGCACGCGCTGGTACGAGCTCCGTAACATTGCAACGTTTTTCCCTCTTTTTAGTATTTTTTAGCCTTTTCTTTTTCTCCTACACCGTCGGGTGCCTAAGGAGTTATGATAGACAAGCACTTATGGACATCAGAAAAGCGATTGCACATAGAATTTCTGACTTTTTTACCAAAAAACTTCCACCCGGCTGGGTGGGGGGAGGGGATCCCTTTGTCCCTGGAACAGCTGGAACAACAACGCAGAAGCGACGCAAACAGCGACGGCGACCTGGCCGTCGCGGAAGGAGAGCAGGCGTCCTTGTTAAAACAACAAAACGTGGATACAAACCTGCACTGCCTTCAATCCTGCTAGCGAACGTTTGATCTCTGTGTGAATCTAGAACAGTGACCACGATGGACGACTTACTGGCGCGCGATAAGTATAACACCGAAACGAGGAATAAGTGCTGTGTTGTGCTAACGGAGACATGGCTAACGGAGCTAGCATCTGATTCTTCCATCACTCCTCCTGGCTTCACCGCGTATAGGAAAGACAGAGACCCTGTACTGAGCGGTAAGCAACGTGGAGGGGGAGTTTGTGCCCTTATCAACAACAACTGGTGCAAAGATGTTACCTACCACGTGACTTCAGCATTGTGATTGTAGCCGTTGTTTACATTCATCCTGGAGCTAACAAGGACACAGCCCTGAGGGAATTACACCAGGCTATCAGTGCACAAGAAAATCGTCACCCGGACTGCGCAGCCATCTCCTAGGCGACTTCAACCGGACAGACCTAAAAAAGGTCTTTCCCAAATTCCACCAGCACGTCACCTGCAGTACCCGTGGTGACAATATTCTTGACCACTGCTACACGCCCTTCAAGGATGGATACAAAGCCCTCCGCCCCCCACCGCTAGGAAGCTCTGACCACCACGCCATCCAGCTGCTACCTGCCTACAAACAGAGGCTAAAAAGGGAGCCGGTCGTTGAGAAGGAAATCCGAATCTGGTCTGAGGACACAGACGCTATGCTACAATCCTGCTTCTACCAGACTGACTGGGGGATGTTTAAGAACGCCGCTGGGAATAACATCAACGAACTCTCAGACTCAGTCACTGGCTTTATCAGTAAGTGCAAGACAGTTCGGATCTATCCCAATCAGAAACCATGGATGGACAGCGAAGTACGTGTACACATGCACGCACGGGATGCTGGTTTCAAATCTGGCGACGTGGAAACGCGTAACACGGCGCGCGCGGCCCTAAACAGCGCCATCAGGAAAGCGAAAAAGGCCTACACTGAAAAGATGCAAGACCAACTCAGCAATGGCAACATCAGGAGCACGTGGCAGGCGGTACACACCTTGACAGACTGCAAAACAAGAACCAGAAGCGAGGTGAACCCGCCTGCCTCCCTCCCCAACGAACTGAACACTTTCTATGGCCGGTTTGAGATCAGCTCCAACCGCGGCAGCCAAGCGGGGGCATCAGCAACACCAGCAGAGGAGAACCCTCTAATCATCTCGGAGAGAGAAGTGCGTACAGCCTTTGCACGGGTCAACATCCACAAGGCAGCCGGACCTGATGGAATCCCAGGCCGGGTCCTTAAGGCATGTGCAGACCAGCTGGCGGGTGTCTTCGCTGACATCTTTAACCTCTCCCTCTCCCAGGCTGTGGTCCCTGCAGGGTTCAAAATGTCAACCATTGTGCCCATTCCCAAAAAGGCCAGAGTGACATGCCTGAATGACTGGAGACCTGTGGCTCTCACCCCGATCGTCAGCAAGTGCTTCGAGAAACTGGTGAGGGAATACATCAGCTCCACGCTACCTGCCTTGCTGGATCCGTGGCAGTATGCATACCGCAAAAACAGATCCACCGACGACGCTATTGCCATGGCTCTCCACACCGTCCTCTCGCACATGGACAACAAGCTGCTGAAGGACAAATATGTACGTAGGCTGTTCGTGGACTACAGCTCAGCATTCAACACCATTGTCCCAGCAATACTTGACAAAAAGCTCAGAGACCTAGGGCTACACCCAAGCATGTGCGACTGGATACAGGACTTCCTGTCCAACCGACATCATTACCGCGTAAGAGCAGTGAACAAGGAAAGACTGCTTTCATGTATTATGCCCCACACAAATGGAACAAACTTCAGGATTCTCTGAAACTGGAGCGATTGGTCTCAATTGAGACATTTAGGGTGCTTCTCGATGACACACTACACAGTGATTGCACCTGCTTCATGTAACTCTATGTTTACTTGCATCTGTGACACTGTAATATGATTCAAATGTTTGTTGTTGTTTTTCATTGTATATGTATACTTTATATGCTGTCATCAGGGCGTCCTTGAAAAAGAGAGCTTGCTCTCAATGGGCTTCCCTGAATAAATAAAGGAGAAAAAAAGAAAGGTGGTGAGAATGGGCAGCATCACATCTGACCCCCTGACCCTCAACACCGGAGCACCCCAGGGATGCGTGCTGAGCCCTCTCCTCTACTCCCTGTACACGTATGACTGCATAGCCACACATGTCTCCAACACCATCATAAAGTATGCGGACGACACGACAGTGATAGGCCGAATCGTAAACAACGACGAGTCTGACTACAGAGATGAGATCAACTCACTGGCGCTCTGGTGCCGGGAGAACCATAGATATATATAAAGGCTAGATGACTCACCCGCGCTGCTGGCCAATGGAGTACGACGTCGCCACATGGCGGCCATCTTGGGACGGTCATTCATAACATTATGTCTATGGTGCATATACTTTGAAATAACCATAGCGTGCTCAATTTTCATCCGATTTTCAAACGGTTTGGTGTTTTGTAAACACCAAAGATGTAGTTATGATATTATTGTATTTTTAAAAAAAAACATGATTATAATTATAAGTATGCAGTATCATAACTACATCTTTGGTGTTTACAAAACACCAAACCGTTTGAAAATCGGATGAAAATTGAGCACGCTATGGTTATTTCAAAGTATATGCACCATAGACATAATGTTATGAGTGACCGTCGCAAGATGGCCGCGGTTGAGCTACGCTTGCGCCGCCCCTTGAGCCATCTAGCCTTTATATATATCTATGGGGAGAACAACC
>NC_139959.1:34716576-34741576 GCF_963454915.1 Gymnoscopelus microlampas | reverse complement strand
TTCCTTTGTATTTTTCTCGATTGCAGTCGTTTTTTCCTGCAGTGAAATGGCCATGTCTCTGCTAGATCTCCGTTTCTTCCTGCTTTACGGCAAAACAAGCCTCATTGAAACCAGGCCATAGCTCTCGAATGGAGGATCGCGACCGGACTATCCCCCCCCCCTCTACTGTAATGCGCTGATGTCCGTGAGGCCAGAGAGGTCACAGAGAATATTCCGTGATTTTTCAAAGGTACAGTAAAATCGTTGTTTTTTGCTGGCAGCAGTGGCTCACTATTTACGCCATTGATTTGGCAGTCAAAGAGTTAACAATGAAGTAGGACATTAATTTACGAAAAAAACTAAGGAGAAAAAACTATAGTTGGGACATTCAGGACATCTGGTGTTGGAGCAGGAGTTCTGACGGAAAAGTTGTGAGACAGAAGTTCTGAATGACATGTGAATGTGTGCTCGTATCATCTCCCTTTACCAACACTTGGGAAATGAGCACGTACTGTTCTTAACCTATCAAGACCGGGAAAGCATCATTTGTGTCATTTTAAGATTTCTTTGGCTAATCAAAAATAGCAGTTCTACAAGCTCGTAGCGCGGCTACGAGCTTGTAGATCTGCTATTTTAGAAAAATGTGTGCAAATCTTTGAATATATATATATTTGTAAAGCAAACATTTGAAACTCAAATCTTTGCTTCGGGGTCCCTGGAAAAACATATTTTGAGATGGGGGTCAAACACATCATTTTGGGTGGTCCATGACATGAAAAAGTTGAAACAATGAAAAAAATATATTTTTTTGGCAGCCGACCCCCATTGTTGTTTTTTCCCAGGGAACACCCCCAGAAACAAAGATTTGAGTAGAACATGTTGTTTAAAAAAAATAGGAGTATTCAAAGATTTGCACAAAATATTAAAAAGAAATTGCAGATCTACAAGCTCATAGCGCAGCACTCGCGCTAAGATCATGTAAATCTGCAATGTTTTTAATAGCCAAAGTAGGCTATAAGATAATGGTTATATAATCAAATCTAAAATGACACAGATGCGTTCCCGGATTGAATGGGTTAAGGGAGGCTTTCCTGGGCATCAGCTCCCCGAACGACAGCCAAAAGCTAAAAGTTTTGGAAAGCCCTCAGAAACAGACTCGCGCCATCACAGGTCTTATGCCGAAAAGGTCCTGGGGGCAGCCATGGGGCTCCATACTGTTCTGTTCTCACACGGTGTGCTTCTAGCAGAGTCTGCTCACACTGTGTGCGTTAGCAGTGTGCTCTCGGTTCTTACATTGTGTGCTCTTGACTTTGCCAGAAAGCTGTTTAAATCCCAACTTCACAGATTGGTAACCCCCCCTCCCGCACCTTCTCTCTTCAGGCAGGCAGGGGGGCTCACAGGGTCAGGTGAGGAGGAACTCAGAGTCACTGAACTGAAGAGATATGAGATATACGTACACCAATCCCAAATATGTGCACACACACTCCTATACCAGTTGCTTCTCAAACTTTTTCATGTCAGGGACCCCCAAAGTAATATGTATTTAGCCGCGGACTCCCATCTGAAAATATGTTGTGCCAGGGACCCCCCTCTCCCATACCACATTTGTGTTTAAAAAAAAAAAAAAAATGTAAACAAATCTACAAGCTCACCACGTGTCACATTGTGGCACGCTGTGAGCTTGTAGATGTGCTATTTTCGAAATGGCTATTTTCAAATATCGGATGTAGGCCTATATGGTTAAAATTCTGACGCTATATTAAAGGACAACTTCACCCATTTTCAACCAGGGGTGCTGCAGAATACTCGTACTTTTATCATATTTGGAATTGATCAGTATCACTTCAGTTTAACAACTTAAACCCTCTATACTTAGTAAAACGGACCACCAAACCTCCTTTTTGTCAAATGTTACCCTCAGAATAGTGATGCTGGGGCTCAAGTGGTTGAATGTCAACGATTAGGTTATTTTCAATCTGTCCCCAATGCTCTAGGCCAGTGGTTCTCCACCTTTTCAGGCCACAACCCCCCAAAACAATCATATTTGAACTGGCCTGACCCCCCACCCTGACAAGCACTTGACATTGTAGGAGTCGAGGCATTACATTTAGTTTGACTCGGTTCAACAGATAAATACAAGCTCACTTGCTAGGCATTGTGAGCTTGTAGATATGCTATTTACACATGTTTTTCCTCTCATGTTATTTGTCAATTTGGCCAATGTTTGACCCGTTTTTATAGTACTGTTTGTTCATTACTTTTGGTACAGAAATGGTCTTTTTCGTTTTTTCTTTCTTTTTAAGGTATTTTTCCACTAATAGCCAGTGGTGGAAAGTAACTCAATACATTTTGCTCAAGTACTGTACTTTCATACAATTTTTAGGCATTTTTACTTTACTGGAGTATTTCCAATTTTCAGTACTTTTACTTCTACTGCACTACATCTCAGAGGCAAATATTCTACCTTTACTCCACTATAATTATATGAAAACTTTATTATTGAATATTAGAAGGTTTTGTAATATTATTACAAAACCTTCATTAACCACTTCAGCCCTATATACATTATACACTTCGGCCATTTGGGTTACGGTTAGCGGTTAGGGTTAGGGTTAGGGTTAGGGTCAATGCGTCGCGATGCGATACATTGTGAGCTTGTAGATCGGCTATTTTCAAAAGATTTTTATACATTTTGAACTTGTGAAACGAGGCATTCTGCACAATGAGTACTTTTACTTTTGGTACTTTAAGCACATTTTGATGCCAATACTTTTGTACTTTTACTTTTACTTTTTTAAGTTAAATCTTGATTACCGGATTTTTACTAACAGTATTTCTACGTGATGGTGTTGATACTTACTTAACTAAGAAAATCGGTAGCACTTTACAATAATGACCCGTTATAAAGCATTTATAAACGTTTGTAAGTAGTTTGTAGACTATTAACAAATCATTAACAACCTGTTTGTTGACATTCGTAAATGAATACTAAAACCTTTATAACTACAGTTACAAATCATTTGTAAAGTATTAGTAAGTAGTGAACTATTCATGAATAAGCCATTTATATACATCTGTAAAAGATTATTAAATCATTTGTAACGATCCATTCTAAAGCATTTATAAACATTTATAAGCAGTTTGTAGACTATTAACAAATCATTAACAACCTGTTTATTGACATTCGTAAATGATTACTAAAACCTTTATAACTACGGTTATAAATCATCTATAAAGGTATTAGTAACTATTCATGAATAAGCCATGTATAATACATCTGTAAATGATTATTAAATCATTTGTAACTGATGTTACATAATATATACAAGCTATTGGTAGCTTGTTCATGTTTAACATATGCTTTGTTAAACATTCCTAAAGTATCTATACATCCTTAGTACATGTTATTATGTGCCCTATAGTAAAGTGAAGACAGTTCATCATTTACAACTGTCTGTTAATGTGTTTGTTCATGTTTAACATGCTTTGTAAAACATTCCTAAAATATCTATAAATCCTTTGTACATGTTATTATGTGCCCTACAGTAAAGTGAAGACAGTTCATCATTTATGACTGTCTGTTAATGTGGACTTTCTCCTTACCTGTTGCAAACTACCTGGCTTTCATGAATGCAGACACCAAACAATTACTAGAATTATCATTCATGTTAACCCTCTAAGACCCAGAGATGCTTCAGAGCAACAATTATATTTTATAAAGAAAGGAGTTTAAATAATTTGTTTTTCTGTTATTTTTTCACCTCTAAATCCTCATTGGGTCCTATTGTTTAGTCTTACAATGCCATTGGCCAGGATATTTACATATAAATACCCCCCACAGAGGCAAGAATCATCACAACTTGAAAATTCTCTGTTGGAACAGATCTCTTTTTTCTCTGGAAGATATTCCTCACAAAAACGTAAGTAATATGCCTGTAAAAAATGTTTTGGTGAACATTACAATGTCTAGAACATGTATATATGTTATTATTGTGAAATATATGTCCCAAATTTAAATTAGAGCATGATTCATACTTGTTGCTTTTGGTCAACGTTGGGCCCTCTTGGTTGCAAAATATACAAGGGTTCACCTGCTACTGTTCAGCCTTATATATAGTTTTCACAATAGATTTAAACAGTTATATGTGTATTTACATTACTATATATATATATATATATATATATATATATATATATATATATATATATATATATATATATATATATATGATAATTGAGCTGCAAGCCTCAGAAAATGTCCACCCAAAGTTTCTCTTTCCCCCTAAACAATACATATTCAACCAATATATTCCCTTGTTATTTCTCAGTAAGTTTAATTTTCTTTCGATACTACAAGGACAGTGGGACCAATGTGGTAATTCTTGGGGTGTTGTGGGGGTTGTTCATTATTCATTCGAGGGGTGGTGGGTACTTAGGGGCTTGTAATGATGATGACCAATCATCATCAAACAATAGGTTGCCAGACAGTATCGTATGACTTGTGAAATGTTGTCCTGAAGTGAGCAGTGATGTGTAAGAACTTAGCACTACTAAATGTACTAATGGTATGTCTTTATTTCATTTCAGAATGCCACAACAACAGAAAGGGTCTCGCTTCACAGCAAGGGATGTTCTGGATATCGTGATGAACGGAGAGAGTGATGTTGACATAGACATCAATGAGAATGATGAAGAGTCAGATGAAGAGGACTGTGGCGTGGGGTCCAAAGAAAACCAACCACCCGAACCACCCAGTGAACCCACTGACCGCCCAGCAGACATTCAGCTGCCCCAACTGACCAAACCCGCTCATCGCCGTGATTCAAGATATCAGTGGCTGAAGAAGGACTTCATCAGCCCAAATACAGACTTTTCTGGCCCACCTCTGACCTCTGAAGATGTGAGTTCTATCCAAACACCACTGCAGTACTTCCGCCAGTTTGTGTCCAAAGACATGATTGACTCTCTCACAACGAACACAAAAGGAACATCAGTCAACACAAGTCCAAAAGAAATTGAGCAAACGTTTGGGATGTATTTGAGAATGGGCCTTTCTCAAATGAATGGATGCCGGATGTACTGGGAAGCAGACACACAAAACGCGTCTGTAGCTGATGTGATGCCACGCAACCAATTTCAGTCTTTGTTGACCTCGTTACATCTGGTTGACAACTTGACCGTGCCAGAGAAGGACAAGAAGGACAAACTCTGGAAACTCCGACCATGGCTGGATTTGTTCAGAGAGAAGTGCCTACAGGTGGTTCCAGAAGAGCACAACTAATGTGCAGGGTCATATTGGGTATAGATCAGTTTGCATCCTTTTATCAATGCAAATCAGTGAGTTGGCCAGGCAGTATTGTGTGATCACTGACAATGGTTTAGGTTATTAGGTTTCTTTACTACATATATTGTACTGATTTTCATGTTGTTCTTTTAATAAAATTGATTTAAGAATATGGCTTATTGGTGTTATTATTCATAATGTATACTGTTCTGAGGCCAAATATTATTCATAATTGATCTGAGGCCAAATAATAAACCATATAAATGAATCATTAAGTTGTTTTAGTGAAGTAATTACACATTTGCCATGTTATCCATAAAAATGGCCTATAGGAAATTTTGCTACCTGATGGACCCAACGTTGCTAAATGTCAACATTTGCATAAAAGCTTACCAAAACATTTTTTTTTAAAAAACATTATATTTTCCTCTTCAAAATACTCCTACAAGACCATCTGAAAGGTTTAATTTTTTTTTTTGCAAGTACAAATATATCCGGGTCTTAGAGGGTTAAGCAAATGATGCGTAAGACATTCGTAAAGAGTATGTAAACCATTTGTGGTGTTAGGGACAAAAAAAGTCACTACAAAGTACTACCAATCAACTCTAAATTGCCTGAAACGTACTCCTAACAGGTTTTTGGGGGGACGATTTTGGCCTCCACACTTAGTGATAATTTCGGATTTAACTTTCGTTTAGGTGGTGACCAACTTTCGTTTCGGTAGTTTGATTACAAAATGTAAGTTGTGTAAAAAATAATCTGACTATACTAAGTTGTTATTTGTTTGTTTAAGTCAGGCTATACTCTACTCAGAGTCATAAGTTTACAAAATGTACTAAAGTACAGTGAACGTCTGTGCGGTTTGTCTTCATCACTGAAAATAACGTACATGTAAACTGATGTCATGTGCAGTTGGGGTGAAGAAACACAACCATTTCACTCCTAATAATACCTATTTGATTTGACATCCTGACTTGCTGCTGTAGCTGAGGCTTGAACCTGTTACCTGCGGCTCACTAGTCAGTGACTCTATCCATTCACCTATAGCTGTTTCCTTAGAATCTGTGGTTCTGAAAAGTTTTGTTGTCAACCCCCCAAATTGACATGTATTTGGGCAGTGGACCCCAATGTGAAAAGATGTAGTGTCAGGGCCCCCCATGAAAAAGATTTATATTTATGCTGTAACACATTTTTTTTAAAGTTATTTGTCTTGTTTGTTGTTCAAGTCAAAGCACCAGGAAGGCTGTACTTGTCAGCCATCTGTTAGCTCAATGGGTTGAGACGCAGTATTCATGATCCAGAGGCCATGAGTTCAAATCCCATTGATGTCTTTCCTATGATTCTTTCCTTTGCAGACTGGCTTCCAGAAGATCAACACTACCAGCAAGGCTATATTTGTCATCCAACTGTTAGCTCAATGGGTTGAGACGCAGTATACATGATCCAGAGGCCATGAGTTCAAATCCCATTGATGTCTTTCCTATGATTCTTTGCTTTGCAGACTGGCTTCCAGAAGATCAACTGAAAACAACCAGGAAGGCTGTACTTGTCAGCCATCTGTTAGCTCAATGGGTTGAGACGCAGTATTCATGATCCAGAGGCCATGAGTTCAAATCCAATTGATGTCTTTCCTATGATTCTTTCCTTTGCAGACTGGCTTCCAGAAGATCAACTGAAAACTACCAGGAAGGCTGTACTTGTCAGCCATCTGTTAGCTCAATGGGTTGAGACGCAGTATACATGATCCAGAGGCCATGAGTTCAAATCCCACTGGTGTCTTTACTGTGATGCTTTCCTTTGCAGACTAACTTCTAGAAAAACAAGTTAAAACCACCAGGAAACCTGTAACTCTCAGCCAACAGCTTAGCTCAACTGGTAGAGCGTCTGTCCAATAACATGACTTGACTTGACTTGAGTGGGTTCGATTCCCACTCGAGTCAAGTGTCCCCGGTAACTTGAGGCAACGGATAAATTGACTGATATCCTTAGTGATGCTTCCCTTTGCAGACTAACTTCTAGAAAAAACAAGTTAAAACCACCAGGAAACCTGTAACTCTCAGCCAACAGCTTAGCTCAACTGGTAGAGCGTCTGTCCAATAACATGACTTGACTTGACTTGAGTGGGTTCGATTCCCACTCGAGTCAAGTGTCCCCGGTAACTTGAGGCAACGGATAAATTGACTGATATCCTTAGTGATGCTTCCCTTTGCAGACTAACTTCTAGAAAAAACAAGTTAAAACCACCAGGAAACCTGTAACTCTCAGCCAACAGCTTAGCTCAACTGGTAGAGCGTCTGTCCAATAACATGACTTGACCTGACTTGAGTGGGTTCGATTCCCACTCCGAGTCATGTGTCCCCGGTAACTTGGGGCAACGGATAAATTGACTGATATTCTTCGTGATGCTTCCCTTTGCAGAATAACTTCTAGAAAAACAAGTTAAAACCACCAGGAAACCTGTAACTCTCAGCCAACAGCATAGCTCAACTGGTAGAGCGTCTGTCCAATAACATGACTTGACTTGACTTGAGTGGGTTCGATTCCCACTCGAGGCAAGTGTCCCCGGTAACTTGGGGCAACGGATAAATTGACTGATATCCGTAGAATAACTTGTAGGAGTGTGCTGGTTCAAATCCAGTTCAACCCAGGACCGATCGGTCCTGGGTTCGATTCCCACTAACGTCAAGTCCCCGGTAAATTGGAGCAGCGGATAAATTGACTGATATCCGCAGAATAACTTGTAGGAGTGTCCTGGTTCAAATCCAGTCACCACCTTAGAAACCGAATCTGGCCAATTCGGTCTCAGTTACTGAGATAGATAGAGGGTGTGTAGAGTAGGCGGAGTAGAGTAGTCATGTTATTCAAGTCAAGTCATGTTATTGGACAGACGCTATGCTGTTGGCTGAGAGTTACAGGTTTTCTGGTGGTTTTAACTTGTTTTTCTAGAAGTTAGTCTGCAAAGGGAAGCATCACTAAGGATATCAGTCACTTTTCCCGTTGCCCCAAGTTACCGGGGACACTTGACTCGAGTGGGAATCGAACCCACTCAAGTCAAGTCATGTTATTGGACAGACGCTCTACCAGTTGAGCTAAGCTGTTGGCTGAGAGTTACAGGTTTCCTGGTGGTTTTAACTTGTTTTTCTAGAAGTTAGTCTGCAAAGGAAAGCATCACAGTAAAGACACCAGTGGGATTTGAACTCATGGCCTCTGGATCATGTATACTGCGTCTCAACCCATTGAGCTAACAGATGGCTGACAAGTACAGCCTTCCTGGTAGTTTTCAGTTGATCTTCTGGAAGCCAGTCTGCAAAGGAAAGAATCATAGGAAAGACATCAATGGGATTTGAACTCATGGCCTCTGGATCATGAATACTGCGTCTCAACCCATTAAGCTAACAGATGGCTGACAAATACAGCCTTCCTGGTAGTTTTCAGTTGATCTTCTGGAAGCCAGTCTGCAAAGGAAAGAATCATAGGAAAGACATCAATGGGATTTGAACTCATGGCCTCTGGATCATGAATACTGCGTCTGAACCCATTGAGCTAACAGATGGCTGACAAGTACAGCCTTCCTGGTAGTTTTCAGTTGATCTTCTGGAAGCCAGTCTGCAAAGGAAAGAATCATAAGAAAGACATCAATGGGATTTGAACTCATGGCCTCTGGATCATGTATACTGCGTCTCAACCCATTGAGCTAACAGATGGCTGACAAGTACAGCCTTCCTGGTGCTTTGACTTGAACAACAAACAAGACAAATAACTTTAAAAAAATGTGTTACAGCATAAATATAAATCTTTTTCATGGGGGGCCCTGACACTACATCTTTTCACATTGGGGTCCACTGCCCAAATACATGTCAATTTGGGGGGTTGACAACAAAACGTTTCAGAACCACAGATTCCAAGGAAACAGCTGTAGGTGAATGGATAGAGTCACTGACTAGTGAGCCGCAGGTGACAGGTTCAAGCCTCAGCTACAGCAGCAAGTCAGGATGTCAAATCAAATAGGTATTATTAGGAGTGAAATGGTTGTGTTTCTTCACCCCAACAGCACATGACATCAGTTTACATGTACGTTATTTTCAGTGATGAAGACAAACCGCACAGACGTTCACTGTACTTTAGTACATTTTGTAAACTTATGACTCTGAGTAGAGTATAGCCTGACTTAAACAAACAAATAACAACTTAGTATAGTCAGATTATTTTTTACACAACTTACATTTTGTAATCAAACTACCGAAACGAAAGTTGGTCACCACCTAAACGAAAGTTAAATCCGAAATTATCACTAAGTGTGGAGGCCAAAATCGTCCCCCAAAAAACCTGTTAGGAGTACGTTTCAGGCAATTTAGAGTTGATTGGTAGTACTTTGTAGTGACTTTTTTTGTCCCTAACACCACAAATGGTTTACATACTCTTTACGAATGTCTTACGCATCATTTGCTTAACATGAATGATAATTCTAGTAATTGTTTGGTGTCTGCATTCATGAAAGCCTGGTAGTTTGCAACAGGTAAGGAGAAAGTCCACATTAACAGACAGTCATAAATGATGAACTGTCTTCACTTTACTGCAGGGCACATAATAACATGTACAAAGGATTTATAGATATTTTAGGAATGTTTTACAAAGCATGTTAAACATGAACAAACACATTAACAGACAGTTGTAAATGATGAACTGTCTTCACTTTACTATAGGGCACATAATAACATGTACTAAGGATTTATAGATACTTTAGGAATGTTTAACAAAGCATATGTTAAACATGAACAAGCTACCAATAGCTTGTATATATTATGTAACATCAGTTACAAATGATTTAATAATCATTTACAGATGTATTATACATGGCTTATTCATGAATAGTTACAAATACCTTTATAGATGATTTGTAACCGTAGTTATAAAGGTTTTAGTAATCATTTACGAATGTCAATAAACAGGTTGTTAATGATTTGTTAATAGTCTACAAACTGCTTATAAACGTTTATAAATGCTTTAGAATGGGTCATTACAAATTATTTAATAATCTTTTACAGATGTATATAAATGGCTTATTCATGAATAGTTCACTACTTACTAATACTTTACAAATGATTTGTAACTGTAGTTATAAAGGTTTTAGTAATCATTTACGAATGTCAACAAAAAGGTTGTTAATGATTTGTTAATAATCTACAAATTACTTATAAACGTTTATAAATGCTTTATAACGGGTCATTATTGTAAAGTGCTACCAGAAAATCAAGTACTTTTTCCACCTCTGCTAGAGCTAGTAGCTCTAGGCTATTAGTGGATAAGATGGTTGGTTTTAGTGTCCTTTCCCACACGCGGGAGCCCGGCATTAGGAGGGTTAGCACTAGCGGAGGCTTAAAAAAACATTTTGCCACAAAGTTAAATGAAAGAAACGTCAGCGTGCACACAGTGTGTGCTGCTGCAGGGAAGGAACACTCTGCACTGGCAGGAGCCACGGAGCGTGAAGTTCAGGTGCAGAGAACACCGCGTCTCGCCTTTGAACTGGGGAGACATCAGGCTCAGGAAACGCTATATCCACAAGTTTCCTAGGGAGCTTACAGGGGAAACCATTATGGGGCATCACATCCTGTTTCACAGTCATTCAATTAATTGGAGTGATCCGTGTCAGTCGACGGAAATGTGGGGCCGTACCGTACCGGGGCACTTATGGGCTCTAATGTAGGCTGACAGCGCATAGCGGGGTCAAGTCCGGTCCCTGGCGATCTTTGCTGCATGCATGTCTCTCCTGTCCATCTCCACTATACACCAGTGAAACTAAGTACATTTACTCAAGTACTGCACTTAAGTAAAATGTTGAGGTATTTTTTACTTTACTGGAGTATTTCCAGTTTTCAGTGCTTTTACTTCTACTCCACTACATCTCAGAGGCAAATATTGTACTTTTAGTCCACTACAATTATTTAAAACTTTAGTTACTAGTTACTTTGCAGATATACATTATTATATTATAAAACACACATTAACCACTTTAGCCCTATTTTATACACAGGCTATTTGAAAATAGCAGATCTACAGTACAAGCTCACAACGCGTCGCATCGCGACGCGTTGTGAGCTTTTAGAACTGTTATTTTCAATCATTTTAGTACTTTTACTTTTGGTACTTTAAGTATATTTGATGCCAATACTTTTGTACTTTTACTCATTGTTACTCATTGAAAACTGCATTGTGGTATTGATACTTTTACTTGTCAGTACTTTTTCCATCACTGGCTACACGATCGCCCTCTGCGCAGCTGATTCAAACGGCTTTTGACACTACAGCTCTTAGCTGTAGCCTAACTCCCGTCCTGTGTTTCAATCTCAGCTTGATTACTGCCAAATAATATGGTCGAATGCCACAAAGAAAGACTTAAGCAAACTCCAGTTAGTGAAGAACAAGGGAGCACGGTTTGCTCTCCAATGTCCATGTCAGAACTAACCTCAACACCATGAGACAAAATGACTGCTGCATTGCTACTCTGAACATGAAAGGTTTTACAATCCAAAACCCCATCATTTTGGTACAGTCAGCTGAAACACAGTTTAGAGTCATATACATATTCCTCCAGGTTTCCACTTCCCAAGGCAAACACCAATTATTTAAAACGCACAGTAGAATACAGAGAAATGGAAACATGGAACTCTTTACCACTGCTAATGACCAAAGTGACACAGAAATCACTATTCAAAAAGATAGTAAAGAGACACCTGGGAAAATATTCTTGTAGGATGTTCTAGATTGTTTTGAACCCATTAAGGCCTGAGTACGATTCTACAAATGTCTTCTAAATCCCAACAGTTTTCTGAAAAAACGTACATTTCTATATCAGTGGTGCTCAAACTTTTTCATGTCAAGGACCCCCAAAATGATATGTATTTGGTCGCCGACCCCCGTCTCAAAATGTTTTGTTCCAGGGACCCCCAGAAGCAAAGAATAGAGTTCGCTTTAAAGAATATATACTCAAAGATTTGCACAGATTTTCACGATTTTTCAAAAATAGCAGATCTACAAGCTCGAAGCGCGGCACTCGGTGCCGCGCTATGAGCTTGTATATCTGCTATTTTTGATTAGCCAAAGTGTAAAATAATGCTTTTTTAGCTCAAATGAAATGCGTTCCAGGTCTTAATGGGTTAATGCATTTTAATTAGTCTTATATGTGTTCTTAAGTTTAATGTTATATGTTCTTTATGTTTTGTCTTTTTAAATGTATGTTTTAAATGTATGTAATGTTTTTATATGTGGACCCCAGGAAGACTAGCGGTGCTTTAGGGGACAGCCAATGGGGATCTGAATAAATACACAAATCTTACTGGCTGCTAAATGATGCTTGGGACTTCAGCGCTGTCACAAGGGCGCCGATACCGTGGGTGCCTCGGGGCTGAAGCACCCACCTGAAATGAGGAGCACCCACTGGGTGCTGGTCCCAAAAAAAAAAAAAAAAAAATATATATATATATATATTTTTTATTTTTTCAAAATCAGTAGTGGTGGGTGCCCGGATTTACAGTACCATAACCATTACAGTAGCTACTAGCTGTCTAACTCGGAGATCCACTCATTGGTGGGGGGGGGCGCCGCGCGCGAGTATGAGGGGGGGGGGGGGTGCACGCGCTCATACTCGCAGTCAACGCGCAGCCGCTCGTACTTGCAGCGCGCTCCCATTTGTTTACGTTTTGCCGGCTCTAGACAGTCTTCACCTAGCAGGTAAATTAACACAAAGTTCACAAACTAAGAGAGAGAGGCTTGCCTTTACTGCACTAATAGCAAGATGAAGCCACCAGCACCTTCAGCAAAGAAGAGATTCACCCAGCAGAAACTAAATTTCTTCAAACCCGCCGAGCACAGTCAGATCCGCCGCGGCGAGCAGCAGCGGTAGGCGTGCCCGTGACCCGGCCAACAGTGAGGAGGAGGAGGAGGAGGAGGAAGCGGAGGATTATAGGATAGCACAGCCAGCTCCGCTGCTGGTGGTGGTCGTGGTCGGTAAAGTCATGAGTGAGTCTGAGTTGACATTCATTGTTGTAAAATCATACCAGTACCACTGTACTATTGGCAAACTGTTAATAAAGTACCCAAAGAAAAAGAATGCCTTTTCTTTCGGCCGCGGGTGGGGGGGCGGGGGAGTTTAAACATACTCAGTTCAGAGTAAATTTTGTGTACTGAATAAACCGAATTAACCGAAATAAAGTTACAAAACCCCCCCAAAAAAGTTAATTATCCGACCCAAACCCGCGCGCGTGCATGTGTGGCAGGTTGGGCACCCGCAGGTGTTTATAAATATCGGCGCCCTTGGCGCTTGATAAGAACCATTGATAATTAATTTCAATCAGCTGTGTGGAGGAAGATCTTGTAGGGTAAAGTAGGCCCTTGGTTCTCAAAGTGGGGTCCGGGGACCCCCAGGGGTCCTTGGTGGGGTTCCAGGGGGTCCCCAGCAAAATGTGATAATATAGCATCACAAAAAATGTTACCTTTTATATTTTAGCTATTCAAAAATAGCAGATATACAAGCTCATAGTGTGGCACCGAGTGCCACGCTATGAGCTTGTAGATCTGACATTTTTGAAATTTGTGCAAAACTTTGAATATGTTTATATATATATATATATTTTTTTTTTTAAGCGAACATTCGAAACTCAAATCTTTGTTTCCGGAGGATCCCTGGAACCAAATATTTAAGTTGGAGGTCCACTGCCAAATACATTTCAATTTGGGGGTCCTTGACATGAAAAAGTTTGAGAACCACTGAAGTAGGCAGCAGACTAATGACCTAATGTGACCTCTTATTTTATTTGATCAATAACCCCACCTTAAACTGGCGTGCATGTGGACCGTGCGTGTTTACATAGACAGCTGGCCCATTTGCAATATCAATCCTTTCTTTTTCCATCTATACATCCACCCGTCCAGCTAGCCTTCATCGCTCCATTCCTTCGCTCCCTCCATCCATCCATCTCTTCATCAAGAAATAAAAAAAGGAATTCCATCTCTTTTCATCTTTCTCTCTCTCTCCATTATGCTAACCATCATCTCACTAGAGACATGTCACGTCACATCAAAGAACACGTCTCTCTCTCTCTCTCTCTCTCTCTCTCTCTCTCTCTCTGTGTGTGTGTGTGTGTGTGTGTGTGTGTGTGTGTGTGTGTGTGTGTGTGTGTGTGTGTGTGTGTGTGTGTGTGTGTGTGTGTGTGTGTGTGCGTGCGTGCGTGCGTGCGTGCGTGCGCGTGCGTCGACATATGTGTGTGTGTGCCGACATATGTGTGTGTGTGTGTACACTGTAAATGACCCCACAAATGAGAGAACAAGCTGAATACTGAATATGAATCAGTAGAGGGGAGATAGAGGGAGAGGTCAGAGTTCACAGCCATGTTCAACACACTCACACGTTTCATAATGAACCACAGAAATATGTATATCTTAAAGAAATTAGGTAGCCTAGGTATAAAAATGTTGTGTCAATAAAATACAGATGTACTGTATTTATTCACTGCAATGTGAGAGTGCTGACTAGTCCCCCCACGCCCTCCTCGCCTAGCATCAGGGTCTGGAGCTCTGCAGTGTTGTTAGTAGCTGCCAAAACTAGGGTTTTAGGCCTTTAGGATTTTAACGATTGTGGTTTCTTAAAGGGTTAGTTCAGATTTCTGGACTTAAAGCTGTAGGAAATACCTGCCATTAATGTAGTGGTTGCAAAGGTATCAATTGAATGCCCGAGTCCCATGGTCAGAGTTCTGGTTCGGTTTTGATGAATATTAAGTAGTTCCGGTGATTTGGTGGGGGCCACTCATTAAAAATGAATTAATCAAAACTAGCGTCATTCGTATTGTTGACCTATTTCTACCATATTGCGCAGGTTTCGTTCAACTTTGACCCCTCTGTCACATGGTACCGTCGTCTTTAGTCTTTTTGGAGATTAAAGAGCACGACATATGTTTACAGGGCCCTGCAAAAAGTTAGCAAAGGCAAGTAAGAGAATAAAAGTGTTTTAGCTTTGATTTTAAAATAACTGAGAGTTGTAGCAGACCTGCATCTTTCTGAGAGTTTGTTCCAGGTGCATAAACACTGAATTGTGTGTGTGTGTGTGTGTGTGTGTGTGTGTGTGTGTGTGTGTGTGTGTGTGTGTGTGTGTGTGTGTGTGTGTGTGTGTGTGTGTGTGTGTGGGTGTGTGTGTGTGTGTGTGTGTTTGCGGCGGCTTTGGGTTACAGCGTATGGACCTCAGTGTAACCTATACTTCCCATCAGGTCCCCGTACACATCAACTACCTGTCAACACATCACACTTCACACACACACACACACGCTCACGCACACGCACACGCACCCGCACACACATAAGGACACAAGGACACATCACTAGCTAGTGTTAACGAGTCACTGACAGCTATAGTCTAGAGAAAACTGCAAGTTCATTACCATTCCGACACCTCAGTGTGTGTGTGTGTGTGTGTGTGTGTGTGTGTGTGTGTGTGTGTGTGTGTGTGTGTGTGCGTGCGTGCGTGCGTGCGTGCGTGCGTGCGTGCGTGCGTGCGTGCGTGCGTGCGTGCGTGCGTGCGTGCGTGCGTGCGTGCGCAGAGGAAGCAGGTGAAATTGAAGGTGAGCTGAAGCTCTGCAGGTTCCTTCACTTCAAAGACATAAATATACTGACTGATCTACTGGATATATAAGAGAGAGAGAGAGAGAGAGAGAGAGAGAGAGAGAGAGAGAGAGAGAGAGAGAGAGAGAGAGAGAGAGGGGGGGGGGTAGAGAGTCATAGACAGCGGTGTAGGGTCATGCACAGTGCAGAATAACATAACATACTGGGGTCAGATGGATACCGTAGAGATAAAAGACACTAGGGCTTTGATGACTAACCCTCCATATAGACCGGGCAAACGCACGCACACGCACGAGTGCAACTTATAGATGGCTAGCCACTTTCAGAGCCATCGTGTAAAGCCACGAAGCAAAACTAATCAAAACTTACCTAAAGCTGGCTTAGGTAAGACTACGAGATAATCGGGGTAAAAACAACTCTCCCGAGTATCGGGGGGGACATGCCCTACCCCAGCCTAGATCGGGAGCAAAACTCGGGCATAAATATCGTCTAATGTTGAGGGTTCAAAGATCCAATCTGAACCCTTCCGAGTTCCTCACAGGACGGTCGGGGCCGCTCCGACCGTTTTCAAACATGTTTGATATTTATCTGGATCGCTACTGTATGGAACGACACAGCGGGGGTCCGAGAGAAAGACGCCGCTGTGCCGAGACACACGCACGCACGCACGCACGCACGCACGCACGCACGCACGCACGCACGCACGCACGCACGCACGCACGCACGCACGCACACACACACACACACACACACACACTACATACCGTCAGGTTGTTTATGTATATGAACAATCAGGTGCAGCTGCGGTGGATCTATCTATCTATCTATCTACAGTATCTATCTATCTGTGTCTGTATTCACTGACGGAGGAATAGATTAATAGGTAGGCTACTATAACACAATACATAGATTAAACTGTCCTCTGAGATGTAGTGGAGTAGAAGTAAAAGTATAGACAATTGGAAATACTCCAGTAAAGTAAAAGTACCTCAAAATTGTACTTATGTACAATTTTGGTGCAGTTTGTGCATGTTGGTCGCACAAACTGCACCCTTCACAGTTCTTAAATCCATTGATTTATGAAAATGTTGCAAGGGAAGTCTCTCTGTGCCATGCCACTACAGCAAGTTCAAGCCTGGTTTACTTTTTTTCGCGATAGTTTAGAGCGGATAACATTATGCAATATATACAAGACCACCAGTGCCGCGGATGATATACACACAAAACGTGCACACGCGCACACACACACACACACACACACACACACACACACACACACACACACACACACACACACACACACACACACACACACACACACACACACACACACACACACACACACACACAGGGGGGTCCCCAGTAAAATTAATGCTTTACCACTTCAAACCTGTACATTAGCTGGTTTCATAATAGCAGATCGATCTATAAGCACCGAACGCGTCGCAATGCGATGCGTTGTGAGCTTGTAGATCGGCAATTTTTCAAACATTTTAGCAACACAAATATTGTGTGGGGGTCTCTGGCACACAATATTTCAAGATGGGGTTCTGCGGACAAATACATATTCATTTGGGGGTCCATGACATGTTTGAGAAGCACTGGTTTAAACAACATTATAGGAAAGAAGTCCAACAAAACGCAACCCACAAACCACCAATATTTACAAGCAACTTGACAGAAAAAAACTGGCCCACAGTCACTTATATTAAGTGGACATGTCAACACTGACCGGTGGATGTCCCCAAGTTATGTATAAAGCCACAAGTCTGTCCAGTTGTACAGTAGTAGCCACTAGCCAGCTGAGAACCTCACCATAGGTACCCAGGAGATCAGTACCTGAGAGGTACTGCTATGAAACCACACCCCTCTGTGGGTGTGGTTTTGCCTTGGAGGGGGGAGTTTAGCATTATTTTTTCCCCACTGTGCAATACAGTAGCTGGACAGTAGGTGGCAGGGCCGAGCAACTATTGGTTGTTTACCTACTAGTCTACTTGGGGAATTCAAATATCCCTTTAACTATATTCTACAGTTTAACCCAGTGATTCTCAACCTTTTTCATTTCAATTTCATTACAGTATGTAGTCTCATATCTATTGCTTTATTTAGGCATTTTGTATCACAATTATTTATTTTAATAATAATAATAATAATAATAATAATAATAATAATAATAATAATAATAATAATAATGGTTAGTGTGTTCTGTAATTGTATTCAAGATCTACAAAGTAACTAGTAACCAAATGTCATTGTAGTGGAGTAAAAGTACAATATTTTGATGATGATGGGATCATTTGCATCCATTGTGGATGTGTGACTGTGTGAAGTGGTGTAGTGTTTCACTATATCAACTTGAGTCCCACTGAAAATCCCTAAACTCTCTCTTTCTCTCTTTAAATAAAAAAGAGAAAAATGTTAAATGAAACATTGTGTTTAAAATAACTTCACATATCTCTTTCTGCCTTTCTCTCATATCTGCCCCTCTATCTCATATACAGTATCTGCCTGTCTGTCTGCAAATGTACTTTAAGTACATTTTGATACCAATACTTTTGTACTCTTACTCAAGTACATTTTGAATTCTGGACTTTAACTTGTAACAGAGTATTTCTGAACCCCCACCCCTGCCCAGAGCTCCTCAAACGCAGCTTGTGAAATGGGACATTCTGCACAATAATAGGCTACTTTTAGTTTTGGTACGTTTTTTTGGGGGGCTGGCGACTCACGTTACTTTATTCATTATTACACGCACACCTGTTGTTTAATGCGTGTGTGTTGTTAGTAAGCCACTAATGTTCTATATATTTATAATATATGAATTCCACACAACAGAGCATGTCAGTATCAGTGACAGACAGCGGCGGTGACCGCTATTCCAAATGAAATTCTCTCTCTCTCTCTCTCTGAGAGTGAGAGGCCGTCAATTATTAGAGTCTATTTGACTGTGTGGGTGTCAAAGCCAAACAGGTTATGTCTTTTTTGTATACAATAGCCCCTAGCCACTAGCGTAATCTCTCTCTCTCTAAAATGTAGGCATTTATCAGATGCTCTTAATCCAGAAAGATTTACAGTACAGTTGGCACGGTAAACACAAGGTAATTTCAAATGCATATAGAAACTAGAAAGAAATTTCCTACGAAAATTTAAGTGTGCCTGCGTTGGCTGGGGGTTTTGTCGCCGTGGTACCGCGAAACGGTGTAAAAAGTAATGCGGTAAGTGGGCCGGTCGTCCCGCACGTTTTGATGTATACATTGGCTGGGTCGTGTGAACCGTGTGGGAGGAGTAGCATTTTTATCCCCTCGGGCGGCCAAAAAAGTAAAGATAAAAACAGCAAAATAATTTTTCAAAAATTAATAAAAAATAAACGGAAAGTCAAAAAAGGAAAATTAAAAAACAGAAAAATTATAGGTAAAAATGAGAATCTAAAACAACATTTGAAAAAAATGTAATAATTTTTAAAAATATATAAACAATTACTTAAATGGGTTTGAGTGCTTGTTTCACCCACTTCTGAAGGTCTGACGCAGAAAGTGCCCATTATACTATTGTTTGCAGTCCCCCATTTAGGGGGGGTAGGCAAAGTTTCGGAGCATTTCGGGAAATTTTCAGAAACCGGAAGTGAATATATGGTTTGAGTGCTTGTTTCGCCCACTTCTGAAGGTCTGACGCAAAAAGTGCCATTCCTACAATTGTTCGCAGTCCCCCATTTAGGGGGGGTAGGCGAAGTTTGGGAGCATTTTGGGCAATTTTCAGAAACCGGAAGTGAATAAATCCACTTCCGGATGTGACGCCTTAGTTTGCAGATCCCTATTTAGGGGGGGTAGGTGAAGTTTCGGAGCATTTCGGGCACTTTTCAAAACCGGAAGTGAAATATCCACTTCCTGTTGTGACGGATGTGTTCGCAGACCCCAATTTAGGGGGGGTAGGCGAAGTTTCAGATCATTTTGGGCACTTTTGAAACCGGAAGTGAAGAGGTCCAAGTCCGGGTTGGACCATCGAGTTGCATCCACTTCAAAAAGTGTTTTGGTGTAAAAAAAAAAAAAAATCGAAAAAAAATAAGTTCAAAAAAAAAAAAATAAGAAAAAAAAAAAATGTCGGAAAAAAAAAAATTAAGAAAAAAAAAAAAAGTTCGGAAAAAAATAAAGTCCATGACAAAGTTTGGGGGCGGTACCATGCTGCAAACAGAAGTTATGGCCATTTAAAGCCCAGCCAATGGGAAGACAGAGGGGGTGGAGCTTCAACACAGGAAGCTGATTGGTGGTTACAGCTGCCACATGGATTATAGCAGGAGCCCTAGAGTCTCTGGGTGGTTTCCCCCCCTCCCCGTAACCGTTAACATGGGAGTGAATGGGGGAGTGAGGATGATGATGGTTAACATGGGTGTGAATGGGGGATGATGATGAAGAGTAAAGCAAGTGAGAATGAGTCTGAATTTGGGACTGAAAGGGGGCACGGCTACATGTTTTTGCCAATAACGTGGGCGTGGTAACGCGAAACGGCGAAAAAAGTAATGCGGTAAGTGGGGCGGTCGTCCCGCCCGTTTTGATATATACATTGCGACTAACGAGTAAACCGTGTGGGAGGAGAAGCGTTTTGCGCGGTACGTGCGGCCAAAAGGGGCGGAGTTTCGCTGTTTTTTGCTAATAACGTCGCCATGGTAACGCGTGACGGAAAATCGTTTCCGAGCACATTCATTCCCGACCAAGCCGCACGTTTTGATGTATATATTGCGGCGTTAGTGTAAACCGTGCGGCAGTTACGGACGGACGAATTTTGTTGCGTGAAATAAAATGTATTAATAAATCCGGCGGATTTCAAGAAGTGTTGCCTTGCCATTAACATGGCAGGCACACTTAATAATAATCTAGGATCATAGGTAAACCAATATGAAATATGTATAACTATAAGAATTATTTTTGCATATTTGTATCTTTAGATGTACTTGTAGCTATGTGTGATTTGTATGAGTATTTACGATATCAGTTTTGAATGTGCACGATCACAATGGCAAATACCCCCCTGTCTCTCTTGCCTGCGGGGATAAAAAATAATACAAAATAAAAAAGAAGAAATAAAGAAAGAAGCCAGAGCCCAATGCCAGCGGTAGTAATTTAACAGTAATCATAGTAGTCATTTAAATAAGGGAGAGTTGGAACGATGGAACCAAACCTTAATTCAGAACAGACACCAGACTGTCAGCACAGGATCAACTACAAACGTCACTCTGGGGTTTAAAAACATACCAAACACAGACATGACGTCTGTCAGCCATGTTCACGTTGGTAAACATTACAAACCAACAGGACACAGGCGCCAGAAGAATATGTTTCACGCTCTGTCACTGACGGTTCCACTACATCAGTGGTTCTCAAACTGTGATTTTGGAAGGCGGCCCCCCAGATGATTTGACAACATTGTTTTCTCTCACAAACCAACATACATAAGCAGTGGTGGAAAGTAACTAAGTACATGTACTAAAGTACTGTACTTATGTACAATTTTGAGGTATTTGCAGTTTACTTAGTATTTCCAATTTCCAATACTTTTACTTCTACTTCTACTCCACTACATCTCAGAGGCAAATATTACACTTTTACTCCACCACAATTATTTGAAGACTTTAGTTACTAGTTACTTTGTAGATTTTGATTATTATTACAAAACACACATTAACCACTTCAGCCCTAAAACAAATTAGGCTATTTGAAAATACTACAAGCTCACAATGCAGTTTGAGTTTGTAGATCTGCTATTTTCAAAAGATTAGTATACATTTGAAAATATTTTGAATTCCGGACCTTGTAACAGAGTATTTCTACATTGTAGTATTGATACTTTTACTTAAGTAAAACATGTGAGTACTTTTTCAACCACTGAGTATAAGTGTATACAGGGTATCTGCACATTTCTAAAGTTACAATTTAAGGACTTTTACGTTTATTACCTGAAAATGTCAAAATATACTACTACTCTATTACTCCTACTCCTAATAAGACCATTACTGCATCAAACTTTATCAACAAACTATACTATAAAATATGGTCAACCGTTGGACAAATTGTCAATTAATAAGAAAGACAGAAAATAGCCAATCTACAAGCTCACAACGGCTCAGTACATGTACTCAAGTATTGTACTAGGGTACACTTTTGAGGCATTTTATACTTTACTGGAGTATTTCCAATGTTAAATACTTTTACTTCTACTCCACGACATCTCAGTGATACAAATATTGTACTTTTTACTCCACTACAATTATTTGAAACCTTTAGTTACTAGTTACTTTGTATATTTGGAGTATTATTACAAAACATACATTAACCACTATTAAGTTCTTCATACATTTTTGAAAACTTGTGAAATGGGACATCATTTTGGTAAATGTTGATGCCTATACTTTTGTACTTTTACTCAAGTCAATTTTGAATAGAGACATTTCACTTGTAACTTTGTTAGCTTTAGTTAGCATTTCTACATTATACCTAGGTAAAACAAAACAATAGCCGATCTGCAAGCTCAGGACGTGTTGCGAAGGCAATGCGTGCTGAGCTTGCAGATCGGCAATTTCCGACAGAGCATAAAGGACAGAACTGTATTGTTGTGTGTGGCAGTGACAGCTAAAATGGTTCCGTCTGTGTGCAAACTCTTGCCAGAAGATGCGTGGTGGAAACCCATGGATGGTTGTTTTTCCCCCCTCCACGGTGCCAGAGCAGAGTTGTGGATTGTCCCAGAACCAATTGATCCCTCTGATCTGTTCACTGTCCTACGCGTCCGGGTCACAATCTGGTGACATGCTCTGACCCACTGCTGACAGCACGCACACTGTGACTATAGGGTCGGTGGCAGTGGTGGGAAAAGTACTCAAATGTTTTACTTAAGTAAAAGTATTAATACTGCAACATAGAAGTACTCCGTTACAAGCAAAAGTCCGGAATTCAAAATTGACTTGAATACAAGTGCAAAAGTATTGGCAATATGTACTTAAAGTACCAAAAGTAAAAGTACTAAAATGTTTGAAAATAGTAGATCTACAAGCTCACAACGCGTTGTAGATCAGCTATTTTCAAATAGCCTAGGTTTAAAATAGGGCTAAAGTGGTTAATGTATGTTCCACCACGCAAACTCTTGCCAGAACAGTGAACGTGCAGAATATTATACTATTCTGCACGTTCACTGTTGCTGCTGTCTTCATTTCTTCTTATACTTTCTCATTAGTCCATTATTCTCCTCATTCTTATCTTGTGTACCAAGGCGACACTTCTTCGATTATGCAATAGCTGTTGTACCCGTTGTAGCAACAATTGCTAGACCCTCTCAGGGGCCCTGATTCAACCACATTTTGACTATGCTAGCACCTCCTGGTACTCCAACACCTCAGTATCACTGAAGACTAAGCTTCAAACCTCCCAAAACAAACTGATTCGGCTACTCCTCGGATTGGGGCCCATGACCCACCTTTCTCCCACCCATTTTGCCAGCCTAGGCTGGCTCAGGGTGGAAGACAGGGTTAAACAACTACAAATGGGACTGGCCTTCAAAATTGTAAATGAAAATTTGCCCGATATGCCCCCTATTCCCGCATATCTGAGTAAATACCTCCAAAAGGTTAGTGACACCCACAGTCACAATACCAGAGGGAGCTTTAACAACAATTTGGTACCACCCACCCATAAAACAAACATGGGCAAATTCTCCTTCTACAGCACTGCCACCCAGGATTGGAATGGGCTAACCCCATCCCTCAAAAAATGCAGTTCGCTAGCTGGGCTCATTTAAAAGAGCCTTAAATAATCACCTTTCAGGAGGCCAAAAGTGGAGGTAGTACCATTTTCCCGTTAGACATAATCATACTTTTTTGTGCCAAGGACTCCCAACATTATATGTATTTGGCCGCGAACAACCATCTGAAAATGTTGTGCCAAAAAAAAACATACAAATTCAGCAGATGTACAAGCTCGCAGTGCGGCACAAGCTTGTATATCTGCTGTTTTTGAGAACCACTGTTCTAAATACTATGTGAACGTAACTGTGAGCTACCTTGTCTTGTAAAACGTGTGTGTGTGTGTGTGTGTGTGTGTGTGTGTGTGTGTGTGTGTGTGTGTGTGTGTGTGTGTGTGTGTGTGTGTGTGTGTGTGTAAAAAGTTGTACACACCCCACAAACACATTACAATCTCCAGGAATAGATATTCAAACAAATAAACAACACGCACACAAACAGGTGTGTGCGCACGCGCACGCACGCACGCACGCACGCACGCACGCACGCACGCACCACGCACGCACGCACGCACGCACACACACACACACACACACACACACACACACACACACACACACACACACACACACACACACACACAGAGCGTGGGATACAGCTAATTACTGGAAGCCCATGCACATGTGGGATGTGAATCAAATCCTCCATGATAGACAGAGCCCACATGCTGCTTTGAAATGCTATCAAACCACAACAATGCGTGTGTTTGTGTCAGAGAGAGAGAGAGAGAGAGAGAGAGAGAGAGAGAGAGAGAGAGAGAGAGAGAGAGAGGAGGATAAAAATAGACAAAGGATAATTGCTCCTAGATCAGGACTTGGCGGAAAACTGAACACACATCTGTTAATGAGAGTTACAAGACCCACCTGTGTGTGTGTGTGTGTGTGTGTGTGCGCGTGTGTGTGTGTGTGTGTGTGTGTGTGTGTGTGTGTGTGTGTGTGTGTGTGTGTGTGTGTGTGTGTGTGTGTGTGTGTGTGTGTGTGTGTGTGTGTGTGTGTGTGTGTGTGTGTGTGTGCGTGCGTGCGTGCGTGCATGCGCGAGCGTGTGTGTGTGTGTTTGAATTGAAGAGTAAATTCACTGGATTCATGTCTAATGTGTATTTGGTGCACACATTGTAATTGATAGAAAATATGTATTTTTGGCGTGAACTACTCCTTTAATGGGTTATAACCTCAAAACAACAGGGATCTGTTTGTGTGGTTGCTTACTGTACATGCAATCAGTGTGTGATCAATGTTTGTACACAAATAGGTACCTGAAAGATACATTTGGTATCTTACCCTGCCGTAGTTTTTAACTGAACTGTCAAACAGACTACAAAGGCAGCCTAGGGTCTCACCCTCCTTCAACTG
>NC_139959.1:34696576-34711576 GCF_963454915.1 Gymnoscopelus microlampas | reverse complement strand
AATCTGGGGGAAGAATGTGGAATGTGTGGAATATGTTTGAATCATTCTAACGAGTGGTGGAGAGTAACAGAGTAAATATACTTGAGTATAGTACTTAACACATTGGGTGCCAGAGGTTTATTAAAATATTATACGTTCAGTGCCTGCATTTCTTCCATCCACTTACGTTGATACGTTTCGTGCTGTAGAAGCCCCGACGCGGAAGTGCATGTAAACAAAGCGTGCGTGCGAGACGGCGGAGGGTCCCGACTAACGCCTGGAACAATAATATTTCTAACGCGATCCTCCATTGCAGAGTGATCGCCGACCAAAAACGGCTCACTTCCACCACGTTAAAAAGAAATGGAGATATTAAGCTTTTAGTCAAGGAGATAACATTGGAAAGGCCGACCGGAAGGATTTTTGACATGGATCCACATCTGGCCTCTCCTTCTCAGAAACTCCTTGGATGATCCCAAAGTTTCGTTAGAGCGCCCCACGTGGGCCCCACGTACAAAAATAAAATTGGGTCAAAAACGGTCCGGACAGTTTACGGCACTCCTCGTTTGGATTATGAAAAACGGTCCGGACTGTTTATGGCACTCAATGTGTTAAGTACAGATTCTGAGAATCTGTACTTTACTTGTATTAGATTGTATTACAGTATTAGATTGTTTTGATACTTGCTGTAGTACTCAGTACTTTTAGGTTGGCTGTTTTTTTTTCTTCCCTAAAATGCAATTAGACACACCTCTGCTCTCACACTAGCCGTGTTTCTGGCTTCTGTTTACTTCTACTTGTATTTGTACTTTAAGTATTTTTGAAACCATGTACTTTTACTTTTACTTTTACTTGTACTTATAAGTATTTTTCAAAGCATGTGCTTTTGAATACTTAAGTATATTTAAAAGCAATGGCTTTTTTACTCAATGTTACTTGAGTAACATTTTGACTGAGATACTTTTACTTGTAGTGGAGTAAATTTGACCAGGAGTATCTGTACTCTTATTTAAGTACTGGGGTTGCGAACTTCGTCCACCTCTGATTTTAACAACACAAAGGTTATATGGGGGTCCCTGGCACAAAACATTTTCAGATGGGGGTCTACAGCCAAATACATATTAATTGGGGTCCTTGACATGAAAATGTCAAGGACCCCAAGAACCACTATCATAGACTATTGGGGGGAAAAAGAGGAAATAAATCACTTCCCTGCCTTAGTGTCAAGTGGCAAAGGCCATGCACAATCCACCCTATCACACACACACACACACACACACACACACACACACACACACACACACACACACACACACACACACACACACACACACACACACACACACACACACACACACACACACACACACACACACACACACGGTCAGCTGGAAGTCATCTCAGAAGAAGGGATGAAAGGAGAGAATTGAAAAGGAAGGAAGGGTGGAGACAACGAGAGACAGAGGGAGGAAGCGAGGGAGGGATGAAGTCACCGAGGGAGGGAGAGAGAGAGAGAGAGAGAGAGAGAGAGAGAGAGAGAGAGAGAGAGAGAGAGAGAGAGAGAGAGAGAGAGAGAGAGAGAGATGAACTTTTTCCAGGCCTATACTGTAGCAATCATACAGTGCAATAGTGAGGCTCTTAACCCATTAACCTTTCACTGCCAGATTTATTTCTGGCTGTGTTTGCCCAATGCCAGCAATTTTCGTTTTTCTTATCCTTTCAACTGGTCACAGAAAAATCACATTCATTATGATCGCTTGTCCGATCGTTAATAAACACACACACTATGTGTTTGCCTCGCCCAGAGAGAAATAAATACAACTGCGATGGCCCTCTTGCCTTCTAACAGCATGTGAATATACCATCTCTCGCCACCAATGCACGATGTCCTTACCTTTTCAACCGGCCACAGAAAATGTATATCTTGATATTGATATTGATATATATTTTAGATTTCTTTGGCTATTCAAAAATAGCAGATCTACAAGCTCATAGTGTGGCACAGAGTGCAGCGCTATGAGCTTGTAGATCTGCTATTTTAGAAAGATTGTGAGAGTTTTTGCAAATCTTTGAATATACGTATGTCTTGTTTTTTAACCCATTAAGACCTGGAACTTTGTAATTTTTAGACTTGAGCTAAAAAAGCATTATTTTACACTTTGAGCTATTCAAAAATAGCAGATATACAAGCTTGTAGATCTGCTATTTTTGAAAAACCGTGAACATGTGTGCAAATGTTTGAATATATATATATATTTTTAAGCGAACATTTTTAACTCAAATCTTTGCTTCTGGGGGGGCCCTGGAACAAAATATTTTGATGGGGGTCCGCGGCCAAATACATTTATGGGGTCCTTGACATGAAAAAGATTGAGCACCACTGATATAGAAACATACGTTTTTCAGAAAACTGTTGGGATTTAGGAGACATGTAGAATCGGCTTCATGTCTCAATGGGTTAATAGCCAAATAAATTAAAAAAATGACACAGATGCTTTCCCCGGTCTTAATGGGTGCTATGTCCTAAGACAGGCAGTGTAACAAAAATGACAATATTTCTCTCTGGAATCCAGCCAAATTAAATGCAGGGCCTGAACTCCTACAATTCCAAGTGCTTTCCAAGTACAAATATGATTATTTTTGGGGGTCGCGCCCTGAAAAGGTTGAGAACCACTGCTTTAGGTGCCCTCAGGGCGAACACTGACCAGAGTGGTGTAAAGTAACTAAGTACATTTACTCAAGTACTGTACTTAAGTGCAATTTTGAGTTACTTTTACTTTACCAGAGTATTTCCAATTGTCTATACTTTTACTTCTACTCCACTAAATCTCAGAGGCAAATATTGTACTTTTACTCCACTACAATTATTTGAAAACTTGAGTTACTAGTTACTTCGCAGATATACATATATTACCTAGGCTATACCTAGGCTATTTCCGAACATTTTAGTATTTTTACTTTTGGTACTTTAATACTTTTGTACTTTTACTCAAGTACATTTTTAATTCCGGACTTTTACTTGTAACAGAGTACTTCTACATTGCAGTATTGATACGTTTACTTAAGTAAAACATTTGAGTATAAAGTTGAGTATTCCACCACTGCTCTAGGTGTCCTCAGGGCGAACACTGACCGCCTCGAGTCAGAAGACGGGTTGTCTAACGTTGGAGTAATGTATTGAGACATGTTTTGGTACAAGTTTTTTAATGAACCAAATCAACAGCCAAAAAAACTTTTCTACAGGCCTGCAAATCTAATTTCAAAAATATCTCCAGGAATTCCATGACCGGTTGGAACCCTGGATGAATGAAAAGGAATGGAGGTGGAGAGAGGACATAGAGACATTCCTATTGAAGATTTGTGTTTGTTTTTATAATCGACGATAATAGATCAATGAGTCTGAACAACTGTTGCACAACTACAACATTCTGGTAATCGATATTGTTCAAAAGATCTATGGAATCTCCACAAGACATGAGACCAATATATAATAATAATAATAATACTAATAATAATAATAATAATAATAATCATCATCACCAATCATTCTGAGATCAGCTGATAACAGCCTTCTGAACTTCAGCTGAACCTGTCAGATTAGCACACACACACACACACACACACACACACACACACACACACACACACACACACACACACACACACACACACACACACACCGTGTGTGTTGTGATGTTTTGTCCTCATATGACCTTCAGAGCTTCCTCTTCTTAACGGCCTTGATGGGAATGTCTATCTGTCTGCCTGTGTGTGTGTGTGTGTGTGTGTGTGTGTGTGTGTGTGTGTGTGTGTGTGTGTGTGTGTGTGTGTGTGTGTGTGTGTGTGTGTGTGTGTCACCTGGGAGACATTTGGCCATGCAGACAAACATCTGCTCAATTTTTCTGTTCTCCTCCCATGTACACACACACACACACACACACACACACACACTCTCTCTCTTTCTGTCATGCAAACACACTCCATTTTCATTGACTAGACACACACACGCACGCACGCACGCACACACACACACACACACACACACACACACACACACACACACACACACACACACACACACACACACACACACACACACACACACACACACACACACACACACACACAAACAAGCAGCACATGTCACAAGGCAACAGGGTTGGACGAATGTTTTGTAAAACTGTCCTGTGCGTATGCGTGCGTGTCTTGATACACAGTCAGTCAAATATCATATTAAAATAGGCCCTAGGCTAGAAATTTAATTAAACATTCCAGATAACTCTCATGTTTCTGTAATAATAAATATAATACTTTCTTTAGACAGACAGCAAAACACACATACAAAAAATATGGGATGAAATAATACCGTACATGTCCGGCATCAACACACTGCCACCTGCTGACCATCTGATGAAACAGCACATGTCCAGCGGCGGCAAGCATTCGCTCTTGGAAATGAAGCCAATACGGAAGTCTTAAAAACACTGCAGTTCTCATTAATGGCCTGGAAGGTGTCGCTGTTTCCCCTACTTTGCGTGCAAAATAATTTTAATTCCATTGAAATCAATGGTGACATGACTTGACTTTACACATGTGTTTACCCTCGTAAACCTTTTCAATCGCTAGTTTCAAGTCTTTTTCCCACAGCAACATATGTTTTTGTAAATTATGCTCCCATCATAATTTTTAAATTGATGAAGCAGGGTATGTTCTATTATATATTTTTTTTACATCAATTTGTTACTCTAATCTTTGCTTCTGGAGGTCCATGGCACAACATATTTTTGAGATGGGGGGTCCACAGCCAAATACATATCATTTTGGGGGTCCTTGACATGAAAAAAGTTTGAGAACTACTGGTCGCGTCGACATCATCAACGCTATCTGCTGATCGAACAAACTCAATCTCTAAAATCTTCGTGAGATGAGTCTGTTTGATCAGAAGATGGTATTGTTTCAAACTGTAAACATTTTAACTCATTCAGTGCCATCGACGTGTAACACGTCCTTGTTTGCCAAAGAGCAAAGACGTCCAAACCGTGTTTTCAGTGCTTACCCTAGATGGTGTTGTTCCCCAACCTATGAGCGATCATGACTTCTGGAGAAAAGTAGATCCGGAAATTACGTGATCACAACAAACCCATCCCTGTTCGATCTAATCTTAACTCATTCCCTGCCAATGACGTCTTTTGACGGCTGTTTTTTTGTAAGCCCACACAGCCAATGACGTCTATCTGTCTGTTGACATTTAAAAACTATTTATTTATTTTTTCACACAGAACCAGGAGATAATGCGATCCAAAGATGTACTGCTGCATTCACTTCCTGGTTAAAATATTGGGCAAATATTCTGAATCTCTGCTCCTGTGTTTTACCATGTATTTTTGAGCGAAACATGCTATTTTCAACTGGGTATAACAAGCGAACAGTGAAACCCTCCGTGATCAGGGTATCGATCATACTGGAGATAAATATTCTGTGACTACTTGAAAAGGTAGGAACATCGCAAAATCCTGGGAGTCTTTTTTGGCTTTTTTTTGTGGCAGTGACAGTTAGAAAAATACATTTGTGACTGCTACTGGTCAAAAGTGCCTCATGTCGCCAGGTGACAATCAGTAGATAATGGAACATTTAGATCGATTTTTTTTTTTGTGTTTTTCGTTTTTTTTCATATTAACACAGTTCGAATGTTGAAGAAGGCTTGTAATGCAAAAGCTAGTCGTTTTAGAATCCTTAAATGGTTACATTAGTATAGCAAAGTAGGCTGCTTTTTTGCGAGTTTGTCTGTGTTTTTGGGGGTGGAGAGACACTTGGCCGAGATTTAGCATAGTGGTTTCGATTGGTCGCTAGCTAGGCATTGTACTCCGGTTTCACTGCCTGAGCCGATGGTCTGAGCGCGCAAGAGCCAGTGTTGCCAGGTATTGTTATTATAAGTTAGCCCCCAAGATTTTATTTGAAAATAGCAGATATAAGCTCCAGTGGTGGAAAAAGTACTCAAAGTCTCTACTTAAGTAAAAGTACCAATGCTGCAATATAAAAATACTCTGTTACAAGTAAAAGTCCAGAATTCAACATTTACTTAAGTAAAAGCACAAAAGTATTGGCATCAAAATGTACTTAAAGTACCAAAGTAAAAGTTCTAAATTTGAAAATAGCTGATCTACAAGCTCACAACGCGTCGAGCTTGTAGATCTGCTATTTTCAAATAGCTGATGTATACAATAAGGAGGGTTAAAATGCTCATGTGGCCCATAGTCGCTTATTTTGGGCTTTTTTCCCTAGACCTGGTTGCTTATTTCTCTCATAGAATCTGGCAACACTGGTCTCTGGAGTTATAGTGTTGTTGTTTAACTTTGGGACGGTGCATAGCGAAAGTTGCTCTGATCTGCCCAGCAGAAAGGATTATTCATTCATTTTCCTCCGTTTGTTTGATGACCCCCCCCCCCCCCCCCATTTTGAGCTATACCAACCTTTTAGCTAAACAGGCCGCTCGACGTTCGTTTGTATTCCACAACGTGTAGCTAGGCTAGGCTAGATAGCATAGCCTCGTTAGCTCATAGTGGCGAGTGTCTTGCCTGAACTACAGCCCGTACATCTACATAAACGTTCAGATTTCAAATATAAAGTGCTTAACCTATGGCCACGGATGTTAAAATTATGTACGGGCCCACATAAGTACACGTATCTTCTGTATTGTTCAATAAAAAGCATTTTAATATGATCGGTGGACATTTTATCCATTTGCTTTCGACTACGCGACCGCATCGGTTGGGAGGTGTATTGCACTCTGATACATTATAACTCTATGAGAAAATGGCCGCCGATCGGATCAAAATGCCTTTTATTGAACAATACGGAAGATACAGATACTTACACCCACCCGAAATCAAGTGTAACATCCGTGGCCATAATGTAAGCACTTTATATTTTAAATTTGAACGTTTATGTAGATGTACAGGCTGTAAATGAACAAAGTGCAAACGCCATGTTGCAGTTCAACAAAGACGTCACGTCACGACGACGTGAAGCTGTTTGCAGTGGTGGAAAGTAACTAAGTACATTTACTCACGTAGCCTACTGTACTTAAGCGGTGCGACGCATTGTGAGCTTGTAGATCTGCTATTAGGGCTCAAGTAATCTGAGTTCCCAGAAGTTTTCGCCGGCTGGGCTCAAGTGGTGAAACTGGTCGTTTCTTTTGGGCTTGTTTTCATAGACTTCATAGCTTTCTCTCACAGAACAACACCAGCAACTGGATTTTATCAATACATTGACTTACATTGGCTATTTGAAAATTGCCGATCTACAAGCATGCATTGTGAGCTTGTAGATCTGCTATTTTTAAATAAATATTTTATTAAATCTATTATGATGATGATTACTTATGCCTATTTTTTAGAACACAGATCCTCTATGGGGGTCCCTGGCACTAAACAGAGTGGACAGCTGAAAGGTGTCAATGGGGGAGTGATTAGAGGAGTGGCTAGGCTGAATAAATTACCCATTGTTCACGCCCATTACCTGGAGCTGAGAGGTCCTCTGAAGTGACAATTCTTTAGGAGGGATTATCTCAGTTTGCACTATTATAGTTAACCAGATTCAAATGAACACATCTTCTTCAAATATGTTCCGATTTCAATGAATGATACATCATATGAAAGCCTATATTCTGTACTTTAATAATATGTAAAAAAATCAAAAATGAAAAATGCCAACATGCGGCATAAAGCACTGTACCCAGTCACATTTGTTGAGAGGCTTTCTTGTTTTTTCTGCATTTTTGGCGAGAACACGCTATATTCAACAGCCAATAACTAAAGAACGGAGGGGTCGCGGAAAAGGAACTTTATAATAATAATAATAATAAAACTTTATTTATATAGCACCTCTCAAAACTGTGTTACAAAGTGCTTCACAAAGAAAACAGAAAAGAAAACAGTAACAAACGAGAAAAAGGATTAAAAGCAATGCAGAAAACAATGCAGGAATGCACAGGTACAATTAACTTTCATACAAATGCAAAAACAAAAAACAAACTGTGGAGATAAACTAGTATAATTGACTAGGAGTGGGGATTAAAAACAAATCTATAAAAATGGGTTTTAAGGAGGGATTTAAACCGAGGGACAGACTCAGTGAGCCTGATCTCCAGGGGTAGGGCATTCCAAAGAGTAGGGGCCCTGAAGGCGAAGGCCATACGACCTTTTGAATTTAACTGACCTTTTGGAATGGCCAGGAGCGCTTGATTTGAGGATCTCAAACTACGAGTAGGCATATAGGGGGGGAGTAGGTCGGAAATACAGGCTGGAGCGAGACCTAGCATAGCCTTACATGTAGTGAGTAGGATTTTAAAAGTGATTCTGAATTCAACTGGTAACCAATGGAGGGATGCTAAGATGGGTGTGATATGGTCAAATTTTCTTGTACCAGTTAAAAGACGGGCCGCAGCATTCTGAACCAGTTGAAGACTATTGATGGATTTTTTGGGAGGGAGGAGTACAGGGAATTACAGTAGTGTGAAAGTGAAAAGATGAAAGCGTGAACAACTTTTGTCAGATCAGCGGTGGTAAGGAATGATTTAATTTTTTATATGTTTCTGAGGTGATAAAATGAGGATTGAACGACCTTCTTGATATGATGCTGGAAGTTGAGGTCTGGGTCGAAAGTGACACCCAGGTTTCTAACCGTGGGTTTGAGGTTTGGAGCAAGTGGACCAAGGTTGCTTTCAATCTGGGCTCTGGCGAGGGGGGGGCCAAAGACCAGAACCTCTGATTTATTTTCGTTAAGCTGGAGGAAGTTATCAAACATCCATTTTTTGATGTCGGCTATACAATTATGGAGGGTGGCTAAACTGTCTTTGTTGTCCGGGGTTATTGGTATGTACAGCTGCGTATCGTCGGCATAGCAATGGAATTGAATGTTATAGCTGCGGATTATGTTGCCTAAAGGGAGCATGTATAGGGAAAAGAGGATAGGGCCGAGGATCGAGCCCTGGGGGACCCCACAATGTAAGGGGGCTAGGGATGATGATACATTCTCCAATGGCGACCGAGAAGTGTCTGATACTGAGATAAGAGATGAACCAACTGAGGGCGATACCCGAAATGCCCACGACTGTCTCCAGCCGGCTAATGAGCACCGTGTGGTCGATGGTGTCAAAGGCCGCTGTTAAATCCAGCAGCACGAGGATGGAACATTTACCTGATTCTGTAGACAGCAGGAGATAATTCGATACCTTCAAGAGAGCTGTTTCAGTGCTATGTATCGGGCGGAATCCTGACTGAAATTTTTCAAAAATATTATTGGTACTCAAGTGGGTTAGTAGCTGATTAAAAACAACTTTTTCAAGGACCTTGGATAAAAAAGGGAGTTTGGAGATGGGCCTGTAGTTGCTCATAGAGGAGGGATCTAAATTTGATTTCTTTAACAGAGGGGTGACTATGGCAGATTTAAAAAAGGCAGGAACAGACCAGGAGGCTAGGGAGGTGTTAACTAAAGATAATATGTGGGGACCAACAGAAGGTAAGATCTCCTTCAGAAGTCGGGTGGGAATGATGTCCAGGTTACAGGAGGAAGACTTCATATGGGAGATGGTTGAGAGGAGGGTTTCTAGGGATATCAATTCAAAGGAGGAGAAGAAGCCAGTTGGGGAACCCTGAGAGTTGGAGGTAAGTACGGGGGGGTCGAGTGTTGGCCATCTGAGATCTGATCAAATGAATCTTATCTGTAAAAAAGGTTAAAAATTGCTCACAGTGCTCAGAAGAGGTAGGCATATCGAGATTTTGGGGAGCACCAACAACACGTTCTATGGTTTTGAATAGGGTTTTGGCATTGAGATGATCGTTAGAGATCAGGGTGGAAACATATTTGGTTCTTGCATCTCTGACAGCAATGTTGTAATTTCGCATGAGATCTTTAAGAAGCTCATAGAAAACAAGTAATTTGGAGGATTTCCATTTTCGTTCAATTTTTTTTTGCTCTCTTTTAAGAGCTCTAGTGTGGTCAGTTAACCAGGGTGAGATTTTATTGGGTAAATTAATCCGGGTTTTGAAGGGGGCCACGAGGTCTAGTGTTTCTTGGCAGGTTTTGTTAAAATAAGTGAGTTGATCGTCGATGGGATGGTAGGGAGCTGGGGCAATTGCAGTCGTATCAAAAACAGTGCTAAATTTACTGGCGGTTAAGGGGTTAAGGATGCGAGACCGGGTGGGAATAGGTGTTTTCCTGGAAGGAGGAGCAGACATCAAACTAAAAACAACACTTTTGTGATCGGACAGACAGAAATTTGCAGTTTCTAAATTAGAGATATCCACATCAAAGGACAGGACTAAATCAAGAGTGTGACCTTTGTCAACTTTAACACAGTCCAAAGAAACTTTCTCTGTCTGTTTGTCTGCATGTCTGTCTGTCCGCTGTCGGCACCTCTCTCACCTCAGCGAACACCACACTGCACAGTCATCCTCACATTTATCGATTTTGAGCTCAGAGAGTGTAATATCTGCGTGTGATATCTGTACTTGGCTTTCCGATAACGAGCTGTCATTACAGCTGGGAAAATAGGTACTTTTTGGGTCCAATACCAGCCTCAGTATGTCCCCGGGCTTTACGGTCAAGGTCGGTGACAATGTAATCACAACAAAGGTGAGGCTACCTAATTTGGTTGTATTTTGGAATAACACACTTTCAGGTGAAATAATTGCATCACAAGTGATCACGAAAGTCTCCTTGTTTATCAACAATCATTTTGATTGCTTGCACCTCATGGTTCACTAGTCACAAAACCAGTGGTGTACCAGTAACTAAGTACATTTACTCAAGTACTGTACTTAAGTACGGTTTTGAGGAACATTTACTTTACTGGAGTATTTCCAATTGTCTAAACTTTTACTTCTACTCCACTACATCTCAGAGGCAAATATTGTACTTTTACTCCAGTACAATTATTTGAAAACTTTAGTTACTAGTTAATTTGCAGATATACATTATTACATTACAAAACATACATTAACCACTTAACCACTTTTATACCTAGGCTATTTAAAAATAGCCGATCTACAAGATCACAATGTGATGCATCGCCACGCATGCAACACGTTGTATGCATTTTACTACTTTTACTTTTGGTACTCTAAGTACATTTTGATACCAATACTTTTGTACTTTTACTCAAGTACATTTTGAATTCCGGACTTTTACTTGTAACAGATTATATCTACATTGCAGTATTTATACTTTTACTTAAGTAAAACATTTGAGTACTTGTTTCACCACCGGATACGACTACTACTAAACCATAAACCCAGGACTCACCTAACCCAAGCTCACTTTGCTAGGCTGGGAAGGATGGCACAAGGTGGTATTGATACTTTTACTCAAGTGAAAAACAATTGAGTACTTCTTCCATTACTGTATTTACATCAAATGACAGCATTTGCAGACCTGCCTGTGTTATGAAGAAGATTAACAGTTTCACTGCACTGACGTTAGACTGCGTCAACACAACACCCCCACCTCTCATCACTGTGTGTGTGTGTGTGTGTGTGTGTGTGTGTGTGTGTGTGTGTGTGTGTGTGTGTGTGTGTGTGTGTGAGAGAGAGTGTTGTGGAGAGCGTTTAGGTTCTTCTGTTCCCTGTTTGACACATTAACATTTTCATGAAGCCTGTTTTTTCTCTCTCTCTCTCGGTCTGTCTACTCTGTTCTCGCTCTAATAACACACACCATGTGGACATTCCCTCAATTCCCTGAAAATTCCCTCTTAGGCCTACAGACGTGTGTGTGTGGGTGAGTGTGTGTGTTTTAATAAGTATGATTGATTAGACAATAAAGATTTTGACTGTTCAATATGTTCTCACACTTATGACACATAACACACGCAGACACACTTACACACACACACAAACAGACAGACACACACACCCCTTCATGAGATATGTCAGGTAACAAGTCCTGTGTCATTATATTTTAAACACATTGTTTTACGCTGAAACGGACATCCAGAAGACAACTCTCTCTCTCTCACTCTCACTCTCTCTCTCTCTCTCTCTGCGCTGTGGTTCCATAGGAGCTGGTGTGACGTCACACTACTAAGCCAATAAATGTGACAATAAATTCCGTGGGGTTTGTGAGAGGCTTCCTGTCCCTCCGTTGTAGCGATGGGTTTCAGAACCTCATGTTCACAGTGTTTCTACTGGCTCCAGCCGTGCAGTGGTGGGCAAAGTATATTCTAAGTATTTAATACAAAGTACAAATTAAAAAGTACATTTTCTTTTTGATATCAATGTACTGCCGCATTTATTGACATTTGGAACATTTCCCCCCAAATTGTGAATAATTTCATAAAATCTTCAAAAATAGTGAAAATACTATAGCAGATCTACAAGCTTGTAGATCTATCTAAGGGCTTTTACGCTAATTCCCACGTAACAAGTCTGATTCATCAAAACAATAATTGTCCGTGAATGTTGATGGATGTCCGCTATTTCTCACCTCTGCTCCGAGGCAGACTTACCTGGGACCAAAGCTTGCGTATGTCATTAGAATGCCTTATTCTTCATACAAAACCAAATTACAGTACCAAACCTCAAATTTAATATGTATGTGCCCAACATTTGTCAACACATTTTTTTTAAAAAGGAAAAAATATGTCAAACAATCTATTGCTTGTATTTATTTTATAGCCATGATGCAAATTCAACCGATTTTTATTTTATTTTAAGTTGACGTATTTAGAGCCAAATTATTAGATCCCTCAGTGTGTATGCCGTGTGGCCACAGTTTTGCCTATTGGGCTTTCATGCCAACTCCAATGTCGCACTATTCATACATAATATTTACCACATCACATGAACGCCGTCTTACAATCTGATGAGGATACAGGATGGATGAAATGGATGCAAATCTAGTGTCCATTTCCAATTCCGAGGTAGGACAGTGGAGGGTTCGTCCAAAGGACAGGTTCCTCTCAGTAATCAATAAAGCTCTGATAAGATCGGATATTGGCGGATTCCAGCTTCATCCTTTTACCTCGGCAAAGGTGAGTGAGCAATCATTCAATAGAAAGGGCTTATACTATAATATACATTCCAAGTTGTATTAGCCTTTGGTTGTGAGGTTAAACGTTGTAAACTAACTTCTAATAGGCTCTATTCATAGCAGCCATATTATGAAGACATGCACAGGTGTTACCAATGATACTAATGAAGGCTCTGTTCCATTCTGGTCAAACAGAGTCAGGGTGCTGATATTGTGTGCATGTTGGCTCACTGGAAACACTCTGTTACACCAGTGGGTCTAAAGTTGGGGTCCAGGGACCCTCACGGGCTTCCAAATGGCCCCTTGCGGGTGTGTAACTCTGAGAGTTACGGGGGTCGTGGAAACCACTGTGCTACACTAAATGGAACAGAGCCTTCATTAGTATCATTGGTAACACCTGGGAAGGAAGTGATAATATGGCTGTTGTGAATAGAGCCTATTCTCATTACACGTGACAGTTGACTGTTTAATTTATTAACGTTCACTTGCGCTGATCTACAAGTTGTGAAGTGGGTGCGTCCCGCCGCGTTGTAAGCTTGTAGATCTGTCCATTTTGAGGAGTGGCGACGTTTTTCTTCCGACATAGGACGTTTCCGGTTGCCTATTATAGTCTTAAATGGGGTGTGGAGCAATGCCAATGATTCTCCACGTACTGAGTACTGTACTTAATACAGTACTCAAGTAAATATACTCCCGAGCACCACTGCCATGGTGGCGTCGTGTTCTACTGCCTCCAGCCCTGATGAGCCAGCTTTTCCACACTGGAGGTTTTATTCATTCATTCGTTCCACTTCACTTCAATATAAACGCACTCAGCTCTCAACATGATCCACGCAGGTGCACACGCACGCACACACGCACGCACGTGCGCACACACACACACACACACACACACACACACACACACACACACACACACACACACACACACACACACACACACACACACACACACACACTCACACACACACACACACACACACACACACTCTACATGTGACAGGCAAGGTGCGGTCAGTCTCTGTCGGCTGGCTGTCATCATGTCAAGTGCATGTTCAAACTGTCACTGGGCTACCGGTCACACACACACACACACACACACACACACACACACACACACACACACACACACACACACACACACACACACACACACACACACACACACATATATAAATGAAGTCCTCACGAGTATAGTGTGTGTGTGTGTGTGTGTGTGTGTGTGTGTGTGTGTGTGTGTGTGTGTGTGTGTGTGTGTGTGTGTGTGTGTGTGTGTGTGTGTGTGTGTGCGTGCGTGCGTGCGTGCGTGCATTTGCGTGTGTAGAAGTTGTACAGACAAGTTCTGATGTAACATCACAGCTGTAGTCATTGCGCGCCGTCTCATCCAATCAGACGCTGCGAAACACACCTTGACAGTGACATAATAAATGACATCACCTCCCGACCACATGTTGGACCCGGAGTGCTTGAACAGGCGGTACAATGACAGCCGTGATGTTCCTGTTGCGTCACAACCGGTGTTGCCAGGTTTTATGAGAGAAGCAGTCGATTGAACAACTTTAACTCTGTATGCATCGGCTATTTGCAAGCTCACAAGCGTGTAGATCTGCTAACAACACTGCAGAGCTCAAGACCCTGATGCTAGATAGGAGGGTGTGGAGGGCAGCGATGCAGACTGCACTCTCGCATCGCGGCATCGTAGATCTGTTTTTTTTAATATTAGGAATAACTTGGAAACATTTTAAAACCACTAATCTTGTAGGAAAACAAAACAAAAAACAAACCTATGGCATTCTGCTTAAGAGTCAGAGACGGACCAATCAACATGCTTCCTGAGTGGTGAGGTCACGCAGCCTACAACACACACACGCACCCCCCCCCCCCCCCCCCACACACACACACACACACACACACGCACGCACGCACGCACACACACACACACACACACACACACACACACACACACACACACACACACACACACACACACACACA
>NC_139959.1:34646576-34691576 GCF_963454915.1 Gymnoscopelus microlampas | reverse complement strand
AAATATTAAAAATATTTTCTGAAAAATCAAAATATTGATTTTCACCAAAAATTAAGGAATCGCGCAAATTAAGGGATTAATTCGCACGTCCACACAACCATGAAAAGGGCTACGCAAGAATCTTGGACACAGTAATGATGCATGGGTTCTGGTTAGAAAATGATTGGAAATATACTGCGTTGAAATCAATTGGAAAGGACTTCCGTTTATACCAAAATAAAGTGTTTATTAAGATAAATCCTATGTAGATATTAAAACAACCAATGAAATGGGGAAAAGAACAATAGATCAATAACTCAAAAGATGATGAAACTGGTTAAAATCTCAACAAAATACAAAATCACAGATCTACAGTTCAATCAGGTCAAATCAGGAAATGGCCACATTTTGATCTACTAAAGGAGAAAGAGGGATTAAAGTCATAAAAGAAAAGAGAAAGATCAATGACTAAAAATAGCTAATCTACCCTTACACTACACTCAGGTTGCCACACCACATGTGAATGCATTATGCTCGCCTGGTCCATTGGGATAGGAGAGGAGATGATTCCATTGTCTCTGGGGGAGAGACCATGAGGCGTTGGCTAGCAGGTTTGGCTAGCATCCGGCTACCTCACTGCGTCACGCAGTTCTTCTCAGTCTCCACTCAACTTGGATTGAGGAGACAGTATGTGTGGCTTTTGGCCCACGTGTAGAGAGGGAACAGTTGGTCGTGGGCATCTGGTAGCGGTTCAGCAGTCCTCAGTCTCCATTCAAACTCGGATTTGAAGAGACAGGATGTGTGGCCGAGGGCCCACGTGTAGAGTAGAGGGAGCAGGGCGGTTGTTCCGGGTCAGCAGGGCATCTGGCTTTTGCTGGCTGGAGAGCTGGACGTAGGCTGTTGGCTCTTCTCGTTGGGGGGAAGGAGGACTCCGATCCACCCTTGTAGGAGAGAGAGAGGCACGGGGGAATGTTCACCCCGGAGAGATCGTCGTGGGGGGGGACGTGGCTATCGTCTGCCCCTGGGTCCTTTGAGAGCGTTGAACTGGGAGCCACCCAGCATGTAGAGCAGGAAGAGGGGACTTGGTCAACCCTTGGATCGTCGAGAAGCGGTGGAAGAGAGAGAGTGGGAGAGGGGACTCCGTCGACCCTCAGGACATCAAGAGTGCAGTGGAAGAGAGAGTGAGAACTGGCTGAGCAGTTCTTCTTATAGGCAAAAGGAGGGGTCTCCTTCTTGGCCCATTGGGGGGGGTGTTGGAGGCAGCTGGGTGGCAACCTCCTTCCTTACAATATGAAAACTAAAACTTCTCTGCTAACTATCTTAGGAACTTCATATTAACACATTTGACTGGATATTGGGAATCACAATGAAATTAGAATTCTCTAGATATTAAACATGACGGCATTATGTCAAATAGAAAGCAGGTAAGCATCAAAGTGTAATTAGCATGGAAGCATTTACATTTTACATCACCAAAGTTCATATTAGTCTTGTGGTCATAATACAGGACAATAAATATATATTTTGAAGTCACAGAACATAATACATAAGCCAATTTATTCAAAGTTCTTGTTGCTCATTGTCTTGTGCTCAGTGAGTCTGTGTGTGTGATACTGTGTGTGCTTGGCAAGACATTCGTTGCATGTCGTAAAAATTCCATCCTTATCTCTTAAAAGATGCCGGACAGAGAGAGAGGTAGAGAAAACCAAATAGTATCTGTGTGTCTTCTGGCAAAGACATTCCATGGGGCAATAAATGTTTGTCCTTATCTCAAAGCATGCAGTCTCTATTAGTGGGCTTGTTGGAGTTTGTGTTTCCTCTGAAAGGAGGGGGGGGGTCTTTTATGATGAACCCCCGGGTCCCTTTGGTTATGAACTAAAAACAATATTAATTTGCTTTCTATGTTCACACCTGGCGGCCTCGGCATTATCATTACAGACCTCCCCTTGTTATCAATATCAGACGAAACGAAACGTTGACGTCACGACCTTTGATAACACAAAAGAAAATGTGAGAGGACAATAATATAGAAAGCATAGCATTTGCATTCACATGTCAATGGCAACTCTTTCATTAAGCTGATCTAGTGACCCTGGATCCGACTGCTTGAAAGAAAATTGCCTATTAGGCATTGTTGTGTCCTATTTTCTGAGAGGTTTTTAGGATAATCACAAACACACCAAGAAAACATTATAAATCAGAGAACAACAAGGGCAAACTCCTAATATATATTGGGGTATAATTTTGAGGAGTAATGTGGTAGCACTTGTTGTGACTTTTAGATGTGAGAGCTCGTAGTTGCATGAGCCCTCTTACTAATCTCTGCTTTTGTGTACCAGAATTCAATTTGAGCAGTGAGCTCAATTTGCTGACATGAAAGGTGTCGCTTCATAATACAAAATATTCCATCCGTTTTTCTTTTCTACTACGGCTTGCTGGAATATATATATATACACTGGGTGACCTTTTTGGCTTGGTTACACAAGAGCAGATCGGAAGTCCAACATGAATGCTAATTCTCTGAAAGAGTTTGGTTGGTTGTCCACTAGGGTAAATCCTGATTTACTTGGATGATAAGGAAATGGATTAGTCCTAGCCTGGATAATAAGTACTTACTTCCTGTTTAAGACAACCAATTCTTTGTAAGAGGTACAGGTTAAAGTTTGTATGGTTTTTAACTAAGGTTAAGAAGTTGCAGTAGATTTGAGAACCTATGTAACAAGGGTCTTGCTCCTCCCCTTAGTCATATCCTGTGTGCAGAGCCAACAATTTCTATATAGCTGAATTGACTGAACAACACTACAAGTCTTAGTTAGTCCAGTTCCTGTTAACTGGGTTCTTGTAGCAACCATCATACATCACTATCAGTGTAATACACTTTTGGTAGGGCAAAGAGAGGAAATCTCACTAAACGTGGGTGGAGTTACAGTGTACCTTGTTAATAGCATGCTTTTAATCCACCTAGGGTTAGTAAACTATTCAAGCACACAAACCAGACAGTGTTCATTATCATAGAATGACTGAGGAGGTTAGTTAAGTGAGACACAAAATGAACTTGTTAAGCGCCTTGGATAGAGGCCCATGTTATTTTGAGTAACCTGATCTACCCTTTATGAACACATTTGACTGTTGACTCTTTACTATTTTACTAGTTTGATGGGGTGCATTATACATTAGTTTGTACGCCAATGCAGTTTTGCTGCATGTCTATAAACATTGCAACCTGTTAACGCAAATGTTTCCTTTTAAACACAGGGCAGGTCACCTTTGGGTTTGCACAAGGAGACACAAATGCACAAAAAGTTTAAAATTTGACAAAAAGTTTGAGACACCTCTGCGCAAAAAGTAAAAATTTTGACAAAAAGTTTTAAATTTTGAAAACAACAGATATATATAATCAACACATGCCTTCAGCTATTTCTGCCGGAGTAGCACTAATAGTGATGTGGCGATGGTTTAATTTAGACACTGGTGTCTCAAGTTATGGTTTCAGCAACCTTTGTCAGGTTTGTCTTAACCAATGGCCTAGCTGGGCACGGGCACTAAGTAGCTGTGACTTATATAGCACATTGTCACTTGTTTAGGGAGAGATCAGAGTTTTTGTTTCAGTGTGTTAACTGCAACCATACTACAGTAAAGAACTACAAACATGGCGACCTCTAATTAGTTACCTAAAGTCAATATGTCTATTTGGGCCCCATGCTGTCATGGCTGTTGAGCCTTGGTCCATTGTCAAATAGGTTTAGTTAGAAAATAATTTACACATGGTCTTGGGGTCACCCTGGGGGTCTCTCAAGATATCATTAGATAGGCAGAAATGATCACCTTGTGACAGCATTCAGCACTGCTGTCCCTGAATTGTGTCTAACAGACTTGATCAACAGTTGGCAATCTTAGGGTGATATCATTGTTTATGACTGACCCCCTTGATGAGGAGTTGATGAGTCACGGAGGCTTGACGTAGTGATTGATCAGCGCCGCATTATAATGTCACACCTGAAATTGCCAAGTTTTGTACCACCTAAGGGTTGGGGTCTGTGCAGTGGCTTAGCATAGCGAGCCACTAGGTAGACATGGGCGGGAAACAGAGTACCAGTGGTCAGGGTGTCTGCGTAGACGTGGTGGGTCCCCTGAGGGCCCACATTGTAAGTTACGAATAGCAAATGGCACGGGATTAAGACGCCACGTGCAAAATGTCAAATGTGCTTAATCTATTTTGAGCTTCAACCATTCATTAAGCTTTTGACCCATAAGGAGAAGAGCTTTATTGACAGGAGCTACAAAGAGGGAGACAAAAAAAATAAAAATAATAATAATAATAATAATAAAAATAGCACTAATGCGTGGGTTCAATCTTAATTGGACATAGTAACGCTTTGATTAAACCTGTTAGCCTTAGCATAGGTCGTCAGTATCATCGTACAGCGCCTAATCTGAATAATATTGATACTGAACAGTTGCATTAACAGATGCATATGGGAAGGTATGAATTGGATTCCATAAATTGTTCAACTTGACTAACAATAGAGGATTCATTCTGGCTCAAGCCAAGATACCATAGTTGACTATAATGTTGTAATCACATTATGTAAAGTCTAACAAATCGAATGCAAGTATATTAATCCTGGACGGATCATTCTTTGACAATTTGTTTAGGACTGACATAATTGTATTCTCAAATTGGAAGCCCAACCATAAATATTTGGTAAAGTATAATATGTAGTATATAATAAGGATGTTGTTTATTTAGGGTTACAACAAATAAACAGGAGGATATACTTCCATCCTGCTTAAAATAGATTTTTGTACACATAAATTTGTATTAACTTTGGTCAATGATAAATTTGGTTGGATTATACAACATGCGGAAAGTCCATGGCATTACCTGATTGAATGTTTTCATTCAATGGATTATAATAATAATGATAGGTAATGTTCAAAACTGTTCCCACTTCATCACAGTCCAGTATCAAAATTATAGTAGCAGCAGAGGTACCATTTAAAACTAGATTGTCTGTTAGATTCGGTTTCAATCCCTCCGTTCGGGAGACACTCAGATTAAACACACTGTGGCCTTCGCCCTGTCAGTCAGGAACAGGTAGAAGCATGTGTTTTAACTAACACCCTGGTCAGCTTAGCAGCATTGACAAAGCACTGCAGCCAGGGGCAAACAATATAGACAAAATGTACATCTTACAGCTGCGTTTTGGGACAGATAGCCAGAAAGTGGCTGGAAAAGCAATGCCACCTTCACGCTGTGAGGGAAGGTGGGGAACACTGTTTTGGCGTCAATGGTGCGTGTTACGACCTTGGGTGTATAGGGATTACAACTAATTTCAATCAATTATGAAACCACAGAATAAGCGTGTATCAGTCTGCAAAATTTTCTTGGAGAGCAGGCAATTAAAAACAAAAACCCTTCCATTAGCCGAGAGCCTTTTACAACAGTCCAAACTTATTGTGTCGTTCTAAAAAGGTTTTACATTTTGAAAACAACAGTTTGTGAAGTGGCGTCATTTGAAACATACATTGGAAGTAGTCACAGTGTTTTGTTTTCATCAAGGTGAGCTAAACACGATTAGGCCTCCTCCAATTGTCACGGACTCGGCTTGAATTTTGTGTGGCCGCGTGTTCGCGTGCCTTTCTTTGCCGTCGTGATTCTTTGGGGATCTCAGCGGGGAGCTGTTTCACACACTCAGGGTTCTCATGTTTTGTGCCAGAGTTATCCCGTGAGGGAGGGCGACCGCGGTCGTTTGAGGAGGACCGAGCACATCTCCAGGAGGGAGTTTGGTGGTCGTCCCCCCTGTATAGACCGTAGTCGTCCTGTCTCCTGGGCTGCCCTCGATCGATTTGGGTGTCAACAATTTTACAAGATGCACTGTGAGGTTCATTGTATTCTCTATCAAAAGCTTCCCGTGCTAGTTTGCGTAACTCAGCGGCAGGCTGTTTAGAATTGGTTCCAATAGGGATGTGCTTTTTAATGGAAGGGTGTAAATTATTCAAGAACAAATTCTTGAAATGTTCATCTTCCTCCATATTCGTAACATTTTTGTTACCAAAAAATGCAATCCTCAGACGGTTATAAAATCGATTAACTGCTTCACCTTCGTGTTGACAGACGGACACGGCGGACAACAAACCTCCTAAGGCTCGGTGATCAGCAAATTCATCAATTATAGCTTGACACAGAACGGACCAATTTGCTCGGACCTCGTCTGTCTGTCGCCTGATAAAACCAGTTACCTCGCGGTTTGCGGTTCGATAAATCAATTTAACCTTAGTATCTGTGTCTCTTACACCACATTCTGTTAAGTGATATTCTATCTCCTCCAAGTAAATGTGGGTGTCTATAGATTCACCAGGCTTTGGGTCGAAAGGTTGGATGAATTTCGCAACTTTGGCTAAGTCGATATTACTCAGCGGATGCGCCGGCTGGCACCCCCCCGTGGTTTGAGGTAGGGGTACTGGTGCATTCAATGCGGCATAACCACAGGCATATGGCTCGAGGGCAGGTTGCCCGGCCGCCGGAGGTATGTTCTGAAAAGATTGAAAAGACGGTAACATGGCGGGCAAGCCAACTGAGGCATGTCCTTGGACATAGTGTTCAGCTTGAGTGGGTGGTCTGTCTACCAGAGGCTGCTGCTGTGTTACAGGGTACTGATCATAGTGAGGCTGACCAGAGAGTGCCTGTGATTGGCCTTGGAGGTCATGGAACCTTTTAACAAAGTCATTCTCACTGATCCAGTTACCTTTCTCTAGGATTTCAGTTCTATCCCGCAATTGAGTGACACTGTCTTGTGCTATTTGTAACTTGACACTGTTTTGCGTGAAGTTTTCTGCAATGAGCAATTTTAGTTCAATGACAGTGTGTTGCAGTTGACCAATTTGCTGTTTGGCTAAGGTTATCTCACCATTTTGTTGCGTTTTCGCTTGCTCCAGTCCTATGTTAAAGTTCTGGAGCATGGTGATGTGCCCTGTTGCCGCATTCAGTATAGCTGTCTGCTGTTGAGAGGCCTTTACAGCTGCATCTAACATGGCAGTTTGCTGTTTTATTTGGTGTTGTGCCACTTCTAACTGAGTATTTTGCTGGCCCAAATCGACTCTCAGCGTTTTGTTAGTTGGTAGAGCACACCCAGTCTGTTCTATGTTGGTTTGACCTTTAGCTGTTTTAAAAGGTGCAACCAGGTGACATGCTACAGTTTGACTCATATCTCTATCAATGTCAAATTGAGCAGTGTCTTGCAGTTTAGGGTCAAAGCTGTCTGTTAAAAACTCCATGGCGTGTTTTATTGTGTATACAACTGAGTGTAACACGTGACGGAGCCCTTTTAAAGGATCTACGTATATCAAAACTAACCCCAATATCACTGTTAACAATGTTATTAACTGACCGACTATATCGGAGTAGCTGAGGGGAGTGGAGGGCTCAGACATCTTGTTGCGTTACTCGCTCTTTCTATGACTAAATCAGTTAGACTCGACAGGGAAGTCTCACTTATGGGAAGTAAAAGACAAGGATAGGATCACTCATGCTGTTACAACATATACTGCAGGTTAGTCTTAGAATAGAGTTAGAACGAGAAACTATACCCAAACTCAAAGTGTATTAATCTTTAAATAACCTCGGCCATTTACTATAAAAGTGTTTACACTGCTAAAGTAATGGACTATTAGTTACTACAAGACCGTCACTAGAATGAACAAAACCCAAGTGGCTCACTGGCCTGTTGTCTCTGCCTGTGGTTTTATGACATGCAAGATAAGGAGGCTTCCTCGCCCCCCCCCTCACTCTGTGCCCGTTTAAGGGGTGTTCAAAAGGGTGGGTGCGAGGTATGTGTGTGTGTGTGTGTGTGTGTGTGTTGGAGGCTAGAGACAAATGGAGGCCGTTTATGGCACTAAAAATGTCTTCTTCTAGTTGTCCCACACACACCACAACACTTTCTCTACACCCTAGGTGGAGAGGTGCTTTAAACTATTAATTTAGTTTAGCTTACTGCTATGTGTCACTAAATTACAACTGGAGCACAAGTCTGCTTGTATCCGGTTACAAAAATAAATGTGTCACAGTTTCACTTTTACCTACCAACTTGTTGCAGTTTAATTATTGGTAGTTATTGGTTACACTAAGGATTAGTGATGACCTTATTTTTTTGTTTTTACTCTACAGGAAGTGAAGAATGCTGTATTTCAAACTTCCTCGACATGGAGAGGGTCATCCAGTAATTACAATATCGAACTAAATTCAATGCAGATATATTAATCAATGTATCAAATGTAGGATATTTTACTATTACTATTCTAGTAACGGATTTGTTCACGCCACTAGTGTATACACACGGAGGGAGACTCCATGGACTTAAATTTAGCACTTTGTCAGATCGCTATTCCAACAGGCTTGATGACTCAGCGTAGCTAGAGTCAAAAATATAGTATTACACTATATGATATGACAATACATTATATTATCATGAAGTGAGGTGTCACACTGTTGCTATCACTAGGCTCTCATCACTAGCAGCAAAAAGTGGGTAAAACTTTGACAACGAACCCTAACTCACAAGCTTTGTGTATTCTACGAGTTGGCCACCAGATGACGCCAGCATGCGTTCTCTAAATATCTGTGGGGGTTGGAGAGAAGGGGCACGGTTAAAGTGCCTTTGTTCTCTTACCACCACAGGGAATTAGATGTTTGGGAGGGAGACCTATTTTAAACAAGATTTTCTCTGGCAATTTTTCCAATATTTCCGATATTTCCAGTTATTCTCTAACCAGACATCAGGGACTGTGCCTCACAACGGGGCACCACTTTATGTAGCGGACATGGCGTAATAACTATGGGAAATATTAACGATAATTATGAAAATATTAAAAATATTTTCTGAAAAATCAAAATATTGATTTTCACCAAAAATTAAGGAATCGCGCAAATTAAGGGATTAATTCGCACGTCCACACAACCATGAAAAGGGCTACGCAAGAATCTTGGACACAGTAATGATGCATGGGTTCTGGTTAGAAAATGATTGGAAATATACTGCGTTGAAATCAATTGGAAAGGACTTCCGTTTATACCAAAATAAAGTGTTTATTAAGATAAATCCTATGTAGATATTAAAACAACCAATGAAATGGGGAAAAGAACAATAGATCAATAACTCAAAAGATGATGAAACTGGTTAAAATCTCAACAAAATACAAAATCACAGATCTACAGTTCAATCAGGTCAAATCAGGAAATGGCCACATTTTGATCTACTAAAGGAGAAAGAGGGATTAAAGTCATAAAAGAAAAGAGAAAGATCAATGACTAAAAATAGCTAATCTACCCTTACACTACACTCAGGTTGCCACACCACATGTGAATGCATTATGCTCGCCTGGTCCATTGGGATAGGAGAGGAGATGATTCCATTGTCTCTGGGGGAGAGACCATGAGGCGTTGGCTAGCAGGTTTGGCTAGCATCCGGCTACCTCACTGCGTCACGCAGTTCTTCTCAGTCTCCACTCAACTTGGATTGAGGAGACAGTATGTGTGGCTTTTGGCCCACGTGTAGAGAGGGAACAGTTGGTCGTGGGCATCTGGTAGCGGTTCAGCAGTCCTCAGTCTCCATTCAAACTCGGATTTGAAGAGACAGGATGTGTGGCCGAGGGCCCACGTGTAGAGTAGAGGGAGCAGGGCGGTTGTTCCGGGTCAGCAGGGCATCTGGCTTTTGCTGGCTGGAGAGCTGGACGTAGGCTGTTGGCTCTTCTCGTTGGGGGGAAGGAGGACTCCGATCCACCCTTGTAGGAGAGAGAGAGGCACGGGGGAATGTTCACCCCGGAGAGATCGTCGTGGGGGGGGACGTGGCTATCGTCTGCCCCTGGGTCCTTTGAGAGCGTTGAACTGGGAGCCACCCAGCATGTAGAGCAGGAAGAGGGGACTTGGTCAACCCTTGGATCGTCGAGAAGCGGTGGAAGAGAGAGAGTGGGAGAGGGGACTCCGTCGACCCTCAGGACATCAAGAGTGCAGTGGAAGAGAGAGTGAGAACTGGCTGAGCAGTTCTTCTTATAGGCAAAAGGAGGGGTCTCCTTCTTGGCCCATTGGGGGGGGTGTTGGAGGCAGCTGGGTGGCAACCTCCTTCCTTACAATATGAAAACTAAAACTTCTCTGCTAACTATCTTAGGAACTTCATATTAACACATTTGACTGGATATTGGGAATCACAATGAAATTAGAATTCTCTAGATATTAAACATGACGGCATTATGTCAAATAGAAAGCAGGTAAGCATCAAAGTGTAATTAGCATGGAAGCATTTACATTTTACATCACCAAAGTTCATATTAGTCTTGTGGTCATAATACAGGACAATAAATATATATTTTGAAGTCACAGAACATAATACATAAGCCAATTTATTCAAAGTTCTTGTTGCTCATTGTCTTGTGCTCAGTGAGTCTGTGTGTGTGATACTGTGTGTGCTTGGCAAGACATTCGTTGCATGTCGTAAAAATTCCATCCTTATCTCTTAAAAGATGCCGGACAGAGAGAGAGGTAGAGAAAACCAAATAGTATCTGTGTGTCTTCTGGCAAAGACATTCCATGGGGCAATAAATGTTTGTCCTTATCTCAAAGCATGCAGTCTCTATTAGTGGGCTTGTTGGAGTTTGTGTTTCCTCTGAAAGGAGGGGGGGGGTCTTTTATGATGAACCCCCGGGTCCCTTTGGTTATGAACTAAAAACAATATTAATTTGCTTTCTATGTTCACACCTGGCGGCCTCGGCATTATCATTACATCTTGTTTCCCTGGTTGTTTTTTATTATGTATTATATTTTGTATGTTCTGCCTAGTTTCTGTAGTTCTTTGTTTAGTATTGTGGTCTTGTAGCTTTGTAAAGTGTCCCCGGTGTTGTGCATTAATGTTGTAGTATTGTTCCTATAGTGTTTCATGTTTTCATTAGTTATCTACCTGTCTTGTCTAACCAGTCCTGTGATTTGCAAGTGTTTCCACCTGTGTCTTCTTAGTCCCCCAGCCTATCCCAGTGTTGATTGTCTGTTGCGTTCACCTGTGTCTAGTTAGTCATTGTCTATTTATATGCCCTTACATTTTCAGTTCCTTGTTAGTTAGTAAATGTAAGTCACAGTGTTGTGTTAGCTCCTTTTATATTCCTAGTATTATGTCTTGCTCCTAGTTATTCCTAGTTTCCTCGTGTTCCTGTGTTTGTTTCCTGGTCCTCTGTTTTAGTTAATACTTCTACCTGTCATGTGTATGCCTTGTCCTCTGCGCTTGGGTCCTACACCTCTTGACTCTGATCATGACAGATCTGCTATTTTTGAAAAATCGTGAAAATGTGCGCAAATGTTTTGTTTTAAAGCAAACATGTTTAACTCAAATATTTGCTTCTGGGGGTCCCTGGAACAAAATATGGGGTCAGGGGCCAAATACATATATTTTTGGGGGCCCTTGACATGACAAATGTGAGCAACACTGAGCACCAACATATGTTTTTACAACAGAAATATGAACTAACAACTTTCCAAACCTTTTTTGTGAGGGGTTTATTTGACTTCCAAGTGTCTCAATAAACAGACAGGCAGCTCGTCTCTGCCCAGAGACACACACAACATTGACATCCCACTGAGAGAGACTCATCTAACTGTAACTTCAGAACTCCATCACCGACACAAAGACATACATGAATCTCTAAAGAGTCTGTAGAGGTTTAATACATGCCAAACCACACACAAACATAACCTGTCATCACCGGAGGAGAGGGGAGGAGAGGAGAGGAGAGGAGAGAGGCGGTACAGATGATTCAGGTCATGGTGACCTTGTGAGACTCCTATAGAGGAGCATATAAGGAGAAGAGGAGAGACATGGCAGTACACACTCGTGCAATATCCAACACAGTGAGTAATTGCATCAGATGTTGTTTTCACTGTAACTTCCCTTAATTGAGTTTCAAGAACATAAGGACATAAACACATCCACACATCCCTCTGTTCAGGGATGGAAAATAATTAGATACATCAAGTACTTAAGTACTGTGCTTCAGAGGTAATTTTACTTTACTTGAGTATTTGAAGTATTTGATACTACTCCACTAGAGTAAATCTCAGAGGCAGATGTTTTACTTTTTACTCCAATTTACTACAATTATTTGAAAACTTTAGTTACTAGTTTGATATAATATTACAAAACATACATTAACCACTTAAGCCCTATTTTATGCTAAATGTCAATACGAGCTTGTATGTCGGCTATCTTTGAACAATTTTGAAAAGTATAATTATTTGGATGTCAGTACTTGCACTTTTACTCAAGTACATTTTTGAATATTTACAAGCACTTTACTAGTATTTACAAGCACTTTACTTTACTAGTATTTCTATATTCTCAGTACTTCTTCCACCACATGTACATAAAACCATTCACACATCCATCTGTGTCTCTGAACCCAGGGAGACATGGAGACATCTCTCATCCCTCTGTCTTCCCTCTCTCCACCATCCCTTGTTCAACCAGAGAGAGAGAGAGAGAGAGAGAGAGAGAGACATCACTCCATCTCTCTCTCAGAGGAGATGAGATGCAGCCATCCCTCTGTCATCCCTATTTCCACCATCCCTCTCTCTCTTCCTTTTCTCCCCCATCTCTCTTTAGCAGAGAGAGAGATTTAGCTATTCCTCTCACCACCGAGAACACGTTCAGAGGAACATTTCTGAGACTGCCATTCCGAAGTTCTGAATGACGTCAGTTTGCAGTTATATCACCTCCCTTTACCAAAACCTCGGAACTTTGTTATATTTATATTGGGAGGGACTGAGAATATTCATGAACACGGCGACAAACAATAAAATGAGATATTGCAGACAAAAAATAAAAAATCTTTTTGCTGCCATGTAACCTCAGACAACGAAGACCACAACAAAACAACACAAAGACCACAACGATATAAAGTGCACACACAGAACCAAACTCTGTGTCTGTTAAAAACTGACAAAGATTACAGTTACAAGAGATTCGGTAAAAGCACAACAAGGCAACACAAAACAATGTAAGTAAACAATCCACTTTGTTTTCTGTGTTAAGACAGACTGAAACAGGAGCATAACAATGCATAATTTCTTTCTCTCTCTTTCTCTCTCTCTCTCTCTGAGGGCTTGGGTCGAGGTGGACGGTGTCCAGACCACAGTGAGAGACGCGCGCGCGTGCACACACACACACACACACACACACACACACACACACACACACACACACACACACACACACACACACACACACACACACTAGCTTAACCCTTTAAGATCTGTGTTATTTTAGGATTTCTCTGGATATTCAAAAATAGCAGATATACAAGCTCATAGTATGTAAACTTGTAGATCTGCTATTTTTGAAAAATCGTGAAAAGTTTTGTAAATCTTAATATATATATTTTTTTAAGTGAACATTTTTAACTCATGTTACAACTTCTGGGGGTTCCTGGAACAACACATTTTGAGATGGGGGTCCACGGCCAAAAACATATCATTTTGGGTGGTCCTTGACATGAAAATGTTTGAGAACCACTGATATCATAACATACGTTTAAAAAAAAGAAACTGTTAGGATCAAGAAGACATTTGTAGAATCCCCAGAAGCAGAAGATTTGAGTAACAAAAGTTCGCTGTAGAAATACAGTATATATTCAAAGAGTTGCACACAATTTCACGATTTTTCAAAAATAGCAGATCTACAAGCTCTGTGAGCGCGTAGATCTGCTATTTTTGAACAGCCAAAGAAATCTAAAAATGACACACAGATGCGTTCGCGGTCTAAATGGGTTAACAGTTAGAGGAGAGACTACAGTAAGTCTCTGTGACCTCCAGTCTGTCTGTCTGTGTGTCCGTCTGTCCTCCCCTAAGTCCAGACTGGATATATATGACTCCCTGACCTTCATGCATCTGGTTGCTCCAGACGTTTGTCCCACCACGGGGACAGTTTAAGAGAGGACACTGGCCGGGGTCTACATGACCTGGACAACCTCACACTGTCCATCCACAACAGACGTCCGCTCCACCGCGGGGACACAGTTAGAGAGGACACCACCGGGTCTGTGTGACCTGGGCGTCTCTGCACACGCACGCACGCACGCACGCACGCACGCACGCACGCACGCACACACGCACACACACACACACACACACACACACACACACACACACACACACACACACACACACACACACACACTTATATAAATAATATAAACTTGGGCTTGAACATCATTCATTTGAAATGAATATAACACATCGGGTGCCAGCATTTTTTCATAACAACTTACCGTGGGTGCCAGCATTCTCCCCATTGACTGCGCTTTGCTGTTTAAAGCTTCCGCGTGCGTTACAAGCAAATCCACGCAAAAAAAAGCATCGATTCATGTTGTGCCATGAGCCTGGCTACAGCCTGGAACCATAACATTTCCCTCGCCAGTTACAACGGGGGGGGGATCGCGCATCGCGCATGACCGGTTTTCGCCACAGGAAACAGATTCGGAGATATAGGCGTTTCAAAGTAGGAAATAGACAGGAAGCGGATGGGATTATTTTTTTTGTTTCCGGTGAGCGATCTGGCACTTCCTTCGCAGGATTACAATGGGTGCTCCCAGAGCTGCTCTAGCCCCGCCCGCGCGGAGAAAAACGAAAAAAACAAAAAGACTAAACTCACGGTTCAGACCGTGTTCGGCACCGGAGCGCCACTATGTAAACACACGGTTCAGACCGTGTTCGGCACCCGATGTGTTAAATGAATTAAATATAAAAAATATATACTTATCGTATACAAAACATACTGTATTGTTGTGGGGAGTTCCTTCAGGATTGTTAGAACTATACTTGCGGATCAGAGCAAAAAAAAAAAAGAAAAAAGATTGAGAAACACTGATTTATTCGTCTCCCCCCAATCCACCTGTTAGGGGGACTTCTATCAGGGAACAAGCAGGGAGCTGCTCCTATACAGTCAGGTCAGAACCACCTGACTGCAGCCTGACAGAACAGCAGCAGAACAAACAGGACCCATGTGAAGGAATGACGTCCTTTGCAAGGCTGACAATGACCCCTGCCTGGACACATTCACTACAACAGTAGATGACACAGCACACTAATAGATCCTATTATTTGGCTGCAAAGAACAATTTGGCAGAAGTCCATGATTTGCAGAGATTTGTATTCTGAATTAACCTCTAAAAGTAGCGTAAGTTACAAGTAGCGTAAGTGAAATTCTTTGGTAAAACCTTTTTTTGTAGTTTTTGTTAAAATGTTTAAAGCACTATATTCTGTTAGCAGTCTTTGCTATAGAGTGTTTGTACAGTACTACGCGGCCCGAACGTCTAGCGTGACGCGTCGTTCACTTTGCAGTGCCACCTTACAGGCACCTCACAGTGTGAGAGAGAGTTTTGTGCTCTCCTAAATCCACGGCAGGCTTTGAAAGTACCCACTTCAGAAAGAGGTGACGTGCATCACCTCTCCAATGACCAAAACCTACTTTGTGATTACTCAGACCTGGTATGGCAGACCTGTGGGGAGTGTGCAGTGGTGTACAATGTGAAAAGATAGTTGAAATCGCAGGAGATGAAGTTAGAAGTTTATTTGTGTAAAGGGTCGTCGGCGTGGGTTGTGTTGAGGATGGAAGCCGTCGAACTGGTGCATCCTACCTATTTATAGGTAGGATGTGATGTCATGCTGTCGTGAGATTACGTCACACTGGCGTGTCTCATCGTGATGTCACGACCGTGATGTCATATGACGTCACACTGGCCACATACAACGTTACAACGTACATACTGACAACCGACATGGCGCAGTATTCAAATTGTATATATATAGACTAGAAGTTCGGGCCGCTACGCGGCCCGAACGTCTAGCGTGACGCGTCGTTCACTTTGCAGTGCCACCTTACAGGCACCTCACAGTGTGAGAGAGAGTTTTGTGCTCTCCTAAATCCACGGCAGGCTTTGAAAGTACCCACTTCAGAAAGAGGTGACGTGCATCACCTCTCCAATGACTGAGCGTTTCTGGCGCAATGTCTGGCGTTGTATCTCCAGCCGTTGTGGCTTTGGTGAAGTTGTCGTCATTGTGGTGGAGAGAGTTCTTTATTACTATTTATCACTATGGAAGCCGTCGAACTGGTGCGATCTGACGGCATCCTAGAATTTATAGGGACGACCGTCTCATCGTGATGTCAGATTACGTCACACTGGCGTGATGTCAGGGTCGTGAGATTACGTCACACTGGCGTTGTGTCCATATTCGGGACGACCGTCTCATCGTGATGTCAGATTACGTCACACTGGCGTGATGTCAGATTACGTCACACTGGCCACATACAACGTACGTACATACTGACAACCGACATGGCGCAGGATTCAAATTGTATATATAGATAGTGTTCCAGCTCCAATTGTGCAGCCAATTTTGTTGTGTCATCACTTCCAAATTCACTTGTTTATCGTGTAGCCTGCATGAGTTCTCTCTCCTGATTGGATAAAATTGGCATCCCGACCTGAAAATGCATTTTCTGTTTACTAAAGAGCTGGAGAGACAGGGAGACTCCTGTTACTGAACAAACACTCTATAGCAATTATTACCATCACAGTATAGAGCCATTTAACACTTATTTTAACAAAGGGAAATCACTTAAGCCCTACTTCAAATATAGTGAAAATAGCCAACACGTCACACTGTGACATGTTGTGAGCTTATGGTATGCGTGTTATGTTCTAAATGTCAATAAAGCAATGCATTGGTATTAAAAAGAAAATGTACTTTGTAATGTGTAGTTTTGAATACTTGAGTATTTACTTGAGTACAGTATATACGTGTTATACGTGTCCCATATGAAGTGCAGACCCCCACAGCGCTGAGTAAACAAGGCAGTTAAATCCATTTTGTGTACCTGAAACTGTGTGTGTGTGTGTGTGTGTGTGTGTGTGTGTGTGTGTGTGTGTGTGTGTGTGTGTGTGTGTGTGTGTGTGTGTGTGTGTGTGTGTGTGTGTGGTGTGTGTGTGTGTGTGCGCGCGCGTGTGCGGGTGTGTGCGCGTGTGTGTGTGTGTGTGTGTGTGGGGGGGGTCATTTATCTTGTCCTATGAGTCATGTGTATGTATACCAGCGGGGCTGTTTAAGTGGTTGATCAGATAAATCAAGCACGCCCCGCGTAGGTCCAGGGAAGGCCTGGACACAAAGCAGTGAGGGATGGCTTTCATGTTGGCTCTGACCGGGAGCACATGAAATATGGACCCACCCCAGAGGTACTGAGAGACAGAGAGAGAGAGTTACCACACTCCCACACGGTGACGTTGTAAACAAAGATCATTCATACAATATTCAGTCATTCGTGGCCAAAACCAACTTAAGGCCAATACATACTCCGCCCAGCGTCGGAAAAATCTCTCTGTTCGGAGAGGACAGAGAGTGAAGAAGACATCTGGAGGTGCACGGGTTCTGAGGAAAGGTTCTGGGACCGGCCTTCACAAGCTCGTTGTGACGTCAATTTGTAGTTATATCGCCTCCCTTTCCGAAAAACAAGTTTGGCCTGGGCTCAGTGCCCCCAGAATAACAAGAATGCTAAACATTGCTTACATTGAATCACAGAGAGAGAGAGAGAGAGAGAGAGAGAGAGAGAGAGAGAGAGAGAGAGAGAGAGAGAGAGAGAGAGAGAGAGAGAGTGAGTGAGTGAGTGAGTGAGTGAGTGAGAGAGAGAATGCATTTCAAAAATAGGACCTGGTCATATTGAAAATAAAACAAATGTATGTTACACAAGCTTGGATCCAATTGAAATAAAGGTGCGTTTCAATAGGCAATTTTTGCCTCTGCCACCAGGGGGGGCAAAGAAAATATATGAACATATGTTTTTATATATGCAACATACTGTATATGTTTATCATATATGTGCCATATAATTACAAAATTGGCCACCTGCATAATGTCTCTATATATGTACATGCATGTATATATATATATATATATATATATATATATATACATATTATGTGGCATATATGTGGACATAGAAGAGACATATATCCCTATATTCCTATATATCCACATATATGCACATATATGAACCTGAATATGGCATATATGCAGCATTTACTCTACATATACTTGCCATATATTGGCAAAAATAAATTGTCTGACCACCAGGGGGGGGGGGGGGCAAATGACCCCCAAGCCCCCCCTAAAGATCGCCTATCGTTTAGCCACTGTCCCTGCTTTTTTGCATATGTAAATAGTACATTATTACTAATCCTTTTGCAATAATCGGTAGGCAGGTTTTGCATTTTTCTTTCATTAATACAAGAACAAATGGCTCACACCTCCTAACGTTTTAGGAAGAGAAGCCTGCAGTTTCTATTGGCTTGGAATCCTCACTGATGATGTCCGGTTTCTGAACTGTCCACAGCCCACCAATGAGAAACAGAGCGAGTAGACAGGAGGGCTGAACCGTGTGAGTGAACACAGAGTAAGTAGACAGAAATGGTGTCATCTTATCATGAGCAATCAATGTGGACCAATTATATGAAGTTACGGTGAAGTGCCCCTTTAAGGAAAGCATCACAACTAGAACAAAAAAAGAAAAGAAAAAAGAATGTGGTGAACCGTGCCTTTTTTTTTTACATGGATCCTGCACTGAACTCTGCCAGCACAAGAATCCTTATGTTTTCCACTGACGCCTTGAATTTTAAGAAGCCGAGAGAGAGAGAGAGAGAGAGAGAGAGAGAGAGAGAGAGAGAGAGAGAGAGAGAGAGAGAGAGAGAGAGAGAGAGAGCAGTGAAAGAGCTCTTTCTCTTGGTAATAACTTCCAGACGGTTTGCTTCAGGAGATGAACTACAGAAGTCATTACAGTTCAAGCCCTCTCCTGTCCTGTACGACTCCACTCTCTCACACATGGAAAATATCACTCAGTCTGTTACAGTACCCTATACCGCTAATAGAATCCTCAGGTTTTTTTTTCTTTATTTAACTTATAGAGTGTGCAAATGGAACCAAATGGACCCGGAAGGGTCCATTTGGTTCCATTTGCTCGCTCTCTGAGTTACGTTTAGATACATTAACACTGTAACAGTTTTTAATTTACATCAGAGAGTGTACAAATTGGCAGTGTTGGAAAGTAACTGAGTACTGTACTTGAGTACATATTTTCTAGTATTTTACTTGAGTATTTGTATTTTTGGATACTTGCGACTTTCACTCCATTACATTCCTAGGCAGGGGGGAAAAAAAGTACATGATGAATTAGCCACCGAAGCCCCGTTTCAAATAGTGAAGATAGCCGATCTACAAGCTCACAACGTGTTGCAATATGACGTGTTGTGAGCTTGCAGATCTGCCCTTTTTCACTAGTATTGGTATGTTTTGTTGCATTTCTGACATATCATTGAAAGTTTAAGGAACATGTCTACATTTCAATACACAGCAATAGCATTGATGGTAAAAAGAACATCTACTTCGTAATTTGTACTTTTGAATACTCAATTGTTTCCAAAAGCAAGTACTCCAGTAATTTAACTCAAATGTGACGGAGCAGCTTTCGCTTGTAGTCGAGTAATATTTGACCAGGAGTATATATACTTTGACTCAAGTAATGGAGTCGAGTACTTTGTCCACCAATGGTTTTAATTAACCTCAGAGTGTGTGCAAAATGGAACCAAATGGACCCGGACACTCTCTGAGTTACGCACAGATAAATGAACAGAGGATTTTATTACTCGACTGTGTGGCCTCCTGTCTAACACATGCCACACTTAACAACTGACCTCAGACCAGCTGATAGCACAGATGTTTGGTTCTTCTTATCTCAAATTGCCAGTGTTGGGCAAGCTTTGAAAATGGAGCTACTAGTTAAGCTTCATAAAAAAACAAGTTACTAAGTACAAGTATATTTCTACACTACAAGTTACTTATTACACAAGTTACTTAGTCTGTTGTGTTATTTTATGTTGATGAGCCACTGAAAATCCTGATCCCAGAAATGCTCATACACATACATACAGGGCAGCGGGTAGAGTGGCCGGTAGAGCTGCCGGATGGCAACCGCAAGGTTCCTAGTTCGAACCCGGGCTCCCCTAGAGTTAGTGTTTAAGTGTCCTTGAGCAAGACGCTGAACCCCTGTGTGCATGCACGCGACTGTGGTGACGTTACGCCACCTACACGTGTGAGTGGGGTGGATACGCCCACTGTGAATATTGTCAGGACAGCAGCATATCGAACACACGAAAATCCTCACAACACAAGTGTGGTTGGACTTTACAAGAGAGGAAAATGAAAATGAGCATGCAAAGTGCATGAAATGTAGTGCAATCCTTTCGTACAAAGGTGGTAGCACGTCGACTTTAAGTAAATCTCTCCACCAGAGACACAAAGGTTAATCTTATCTAGTTATTGTACCGTGTCGAGTCTCCGAAAAAAATGTACGAGCCAACTCTCCGTCTCCGCCGTTTCACTCGCCCCTAAACGGTCGCCCCGGATCGCAACGAACGGTCTGGGGTGAGTGTCGCATGTAAATAATATCTTACCAGACAAGTCTGGAAAGTGATCTCAAAGTGTGGTGCTTACTATGTTGACATCGTTGATACAATCCTCTTTAAGTCCTTGACAGAATATCCAGGTTTGTTCCACTTTTAATGTACCTTTCCTGGTTTAATATTAAGTTACAAAACTTGCGAAACTGCATGATTGTATTTTTTTTTACATTTACATTAGCAGCACAGCTGTGAGGCAGAATTACCGTATATCAATAGGTTATGTTGGTGGCGTCACTTCATCGTCCCCACAAACAGACCTCTAGTAGGCTATACACACGGAAGCGCTTCCGTGTATGTCACAGATTATCCTTGCCTTGTGAGAGTGGCCAATCTAACCATAGAGTAACGTGCAGGATGGTATCAAGGTGCCATATTTCAGTTTTGAAAACGTTGAGATTTTGTTTTTTTAAATCGAGGTCATTTGAATGGAATAATTAGGAAAAGTAATTTAAGGGGAGACTTCTGAGAGCTTCTTGAGCAAAGATAATAGGCTCTATGCACAGCAGCCATATTATCACTTCCTTCACAGGTGTTACCAATGATACTAATGAAGGCTCTGTTCCATTTAGTGTAACACAGTGGTTTCCACGACCCCCATAACTCTGAGAGTGTACACATGGAACCAAATGGACCCGTAACACACCTGTAAGGGGCCATTTGGAAGCCCATGAGGGTCCCTGGACCCCAACTGTAGACCCACTGGTGTAACAGAGTGCCAACATGCACAATATCAGCACCCTGACTCTGTTTGACCAGAATGGAACAGAGCCTTCATTAGTATCATTGGTAACACCTGTGAATGTCTTCATAATATGGCTGCTGTGAATAGAGCCTATTGCCTTCAAAATGTCAAATTTGGCCGGGCTGACCGCTCCGCCACATGCGTGTTAAAGTGCTCATGGGTCCCTAGGCACTCTTTGTGCACCTGTTGTGTGAAGTGCACCGCCCCGCAGCTTCCCTCCCAGGACATCATTCCGAGCGGTGCATAGCTAAGGCTAAGCAGATCATCAAAGACACTCGCCACGCCAGCCACAAGCTGTTCACGCTGCTAACGTCAGGCCGGCCGTACCGCAGCATCAAAAGCCAAACACACAGAAAAAGGACACAGCCAGGCCGTCAAGCTTGTAGATATACTATTTTCAACAGTACTACATTATTTTACTTAAGTACAAGTATCAATCCTGCAGTGTAGAAACACTCTGTTACAAGTAAAAGTATGGTAATCAAAATGTACTTGAGTAAAAGTACAAATGTATTGGCATCAACATCTTCCTATAATTCCACAAACCTCTGAGCCCAAACCTGTGAGAACAAACCTCTGAGCCGGGACGGGACGCGCGACAGGACCTGCAATAACCCCACGTTTGCAACTACTTTTTCCTGCGCACTTCACCGGGTATGGTCTAGTTCCTATAATTCCACAAAGTACTGTGTGGTGAGCCCAAAATCGGGTGGTGAGCCCAAAATCTGTTCTGCCCGGTTCTCCTCAGTGGCTGGAGCCATTGACCATTAATTACCATGTGCACGGAACAGCGAAGACCGTTTTTCGCTTTCCCCAAATGTCAGCTGCTTATTGGCGCTTTTGTGTTTGCTGGCTCCCGGGTTGCCAAATCATGTGCGCATATCCCCCCACGGGTATGGTCTAGTATACTTAAAGTACCAAAAGTAAAAGTACTCATTATGCAGAATGTCCCATTTCACAACTTTCACAAAAAAAATGTTTGTAAATAGCAGATCTACAAGCTCACAATGCATCGTGATGCGACACATTGTGAGCTTGTAGATCTGTAAAAGTATTGCAAATGGGAAATACTCCAGTAAAGTAAAAGTTCCTCAAAAGTGTACTTAAGTACAGTACTTGAGTAAATGTACTTAATTACTTTACACCACTGCTACAGTATGTTCTGTCCAAGACATTGGTGTGCAACTATCAAAAGCAGAGGCATGGATTTCACCTCCCATTCCCAGCAGAAAATCCAACCCTGGATAACACAGTACCTGCATTTTGGGCTGAAATGTGGTAACGTGTTAGCTGTTGCCAAAACGTCCGGAGGCATTTAAAACTGTTTAAATAAAAATCAAACTGAAACGACTGTTTGCTTTGGTTCCATTTTCTTAAGGCCACAGTGAAACAACTCTTGACAGATTGTGTCATATTTTTTTTCCAGAGGTGCCTACTGTAACTACAGAGAAATGTAAAATGATGTGATGACAACGCTGTCTGTGTGTGTGAGTTATTGGTCTCCGGATACGGAGCTTGAAGCCGGACAACCTGGAGAGCAGCGTTTAGAAGCCAAAAACGCTCCGAGGTGTTTGTAAAACGTCACACGAACGCCTGTTTCACACCAGGAAACTCAATCATGTGTTTTCATCCATCATTTCCAGAGAAGCCCGTCGAATGGGTGTGTATATTAAGCCATTAAGACCAGGAACGCATCTGTGTCATTTTAGATTGCTTTGACTATTTTCGAAAAATCACACACTTTTTTGCTAATCTTGGAACATATATATATATTTTTGGAATTGGCCTCAGGTCTTAATCGGTTAACCCATTATAGAACATGATTTCCAGTGAAGCCAGTCTAATGGGTGTGTACATTGTGAATGTACCACGTTGCCAGCAGGGGTGCTGGGTTCAGTTTCAAATTGTTACTGTTGGGTTGACACCTTGTATCTCCATATTTCAACCTTTTTCTTTTTCCTTTTTTGGGGTCTTTTTGGTGGAGCAAGGTAAAACACATAGATATAATGCAAAGAGACAGTGTAGTGCCTCAGTAAACTAGGATCACAGGTTAACCAAGAACCTACTGTAGCATCAGTCTAAATAACTTGCTACTGTATGTAAACATTATGGTGAAGAAAAACAAGCAACAAAAAGATGATAACAAACAATATTACTTTTGTTGTTAGTTAAGACTGCTAAACAGTTCACTCACAACAATTGTTGTGAGTGAACTGTTTAGCAGTTTTTTTTTAGTTGTGTTAATGTTTTCTAGCCTATCTTTAGCTGTCCATGGTGTAAGTATTTAGCTTAAAGGGATAGTTCACCCCCAAAATGTTTTTTTTTTCCTATGGTGGCTGAGGGGCGGAGCCAAAAGTACACCCTGCGTATGTCACTGATCACATGACCTCAATCAATTATCCTTTTCTAGGCAACACAGAAGGGGGGGGGGCTGTTTTCTTATTTCCACACAACAGCTCTAAGGTGTATTAAAGACATAGTTCAATGTTGAAAATGAGTGGTCTTCCCCTTTAACACAAAAAAAAAAAGAAAATGACGTCAATTACGTCCTTGGCAATGAATGAGTTAACATTGTCTGCGTCTATTAGAGAGTAACATTGTGTTGTAGTGTTAGTACTAACATGTGAATCATGCTCTACGCCCCAAATCATCTGTTGCACTGGTCCTCCTCCTCCTACACATTATTTCATTCATCTTTTCTCTTCCCCTCACTCACACACACACACACACACACACACACACACACACACACACACACACACACACACACACACACACACACACACACACACACACACACACACACACACACACACACACACACACACTCCCCTTCCTCTCATAATTGATGTCTCATTCATTCATTCCTTGTTGTCTTCCGTTAACTCCACCCTTCATCTCCCTCCTCAGTGTTCCATCCCTTCATTCTCTCCTCTACTGCATTCCTCTATTCCTCCGTCACTCAATTATGTATCTCTCTCCTCCCTTCTTCCTAATCATCTGCTATCAATCCTTGGCATGTCTGTATGTATGTCTGTCTCTCTCTCTCTCTCTCTCTCAATTCTCTCTCGTGTTGTGAGCTTGTAGATTAGCTATTCTCAAATAGCGGCATATGACCACCTTTTGTGACCACTGGCACGCGCCTGCACATGCACTGCACTACCACACTAAATCGAATCTATGTAGTGGTGGGACAAAGGTTTGTGACCGGTTTTGCAAGTCACAAGTCAGTCTCAACTCTTTGTTCTTAACTCTTTGCTTTGGATTCTGCTACGGCTCAGCCTGCCGTCGACGAGAAAGACGAGATTTCGGGTTTTCAGGGATGTTCCACCAGTGGCGCTGTTATCAACCGTATGAATGATGCTTTCACTGCCTGATGACGACAGACCCGGAATTGACGCCATTTAAAGAAACAAAAGCTCATTTAGTTCCTGTTTATTTCTTACGGGGAAATCGCTATATCTTCGTTCCTCTTGCTTTACGGCAAAAACAAGCTGCATTCAAACGGCCACAGCTGTGCAATGGATTACCCCATGCGGATACAATTGTTTTCCCTCTACTACGACAACCCTGTGCGTGCAATGAGGCGATGTCCGTGAGGATGGGGGTCACAGACAATATTCGATGATTTTTCAAAGGCACAGTAAAATCTCTCTTTTTCGCTGGCAGCAGTGGTACACTATTACACTATTACTCTAGCTGTCAAATAAGTACCAAGTCAAGTCCCTAGTCAATACTAAACTCTTTAGTCTCTTTTGTTCGAGTCCCAAACAAGTCCTAAGCTTTGTGTAGGTGTCAAGTGACTTGAACATACTTCAAGTCACAAATCATTGGCGTTGAAGTCCATTTCGAGTACAAGTATATTTAAAAAAAAGGATTTATTTGATCAAGTAAGTCTAAAGTCATCAGTTTCGTGACCCGAGTCCAAGCAGAGTCTTAAGTCCAGAGGTCCACACCTCTGGCTACCTGGGTGATTTGCATTCAAGCATAGAGCTTTGCTGATGGTACTGTGTCCCTGCCTTTTCAGTTGTACGTATTATTAACAAGGCGCTATTATTAACTGACGGCAGGGATAGACAGCGGTTAACAGCATCTCATGTCATAATAAAGTGTGTACTCAAGTAGAATCTACAAATGTACTCTAAATCTAATGCATGCAAAAAATATATAAACAAAGATCACACAAACGCACACACACACACACACACACACACATATTCGATTATTCGACGGTGATATATAATCATTTTTTCATCCAATACAAACGAGCCTTTATCATTAAAATGCCGTATTGCAAGCCTTGAAAACAATCAGCGATTAAAGGGTTAACTAATGAAAGCCAGCTGTGCGTTCTGATTGGTCTAAACCCAAATCAGCTGGTCTAGGCATAGCAGATGTACAACTGCACATTGCCTCACGGATGAACGCGTTGTGAGCTTGTAGATCTGCTATTTTCGCTACAACACTCTCCTACGACGAAGCCTAGCATAACATGCGTTGCTGCTGCTCTGCTCTGCGATACCACGGCTCTGGTTGAAAAGAAACGTAGCAAACGTATTAATTCAGTTCATTTAACTTGGAATAAGTCAAATGATTTTCCAAGCCTATCCCATCTACAATATGTTCAACAACAACCACAGTTCCATCCTTCGGTCCGGTCGTTACAAGGCATCTTTCTGGCATGCGCGCTGCTGTTTCAGCGCACCACTACACTCTGAGTGACGGCACAACGTCACATACAGTATGAAATGATTTGACATTGACAACAATCAACCATGAATGGATTAGGAGAACTACAAACACAAGAGCTCATAGCTGCTTGTCTGCTGTTGAGAAGCCCCTGCTAAAAAAGAAAAATTAACAAAATCTAAAAAAAAATATAAAAAAAAATGAAAATAATAATAATAAAAATAATAGCGATTATTCGACGTCGGTTTACAACGTCGAATAGTGGCTTTGATATTCGAATATTCGAATATTCGACTATTCGGTGAATGCCCTAACACACACACACACACACTCATAAATGCATGTGAAAATCCAATGGATTTGTGTTAAAGACAGAACATGGTTTAATTTCCTTTCCAGGCACTGTTGTCTTTTTGGATTCAACAGGACCCTGGTCCATGCATGTAAACAAGCTCAGTCTGTTTAACTGTCAAACCTCATTGTGTGCGTGTGTGTGTGTGTGTGTGTGTGTGTGTGTGTGTGTGTGTGTGTGTGTGTGTGTGTGTGTGTGTGTGTGTGTGTGTGTGTGTGTGATTTGTGTGTGTGCGTGTGTGTGTGTGCGTGTGTGCGTGTGCGTGTGCGTGTGTGTGTTTGTGTGTGTGTGTGTGTGTGCGTGAGTGTGTCCGACCTGGGAGTCAGAGAACACGTCCTGGATGCTGTTGATTGGTCCAACAGGAACACCTGACCCTTCAAAGCTACTAAGCCAATCAGACGTATTCTGCTCCAAAAACCTGAGGGAGAGGCATAGAGAGCGAGAGAGAGCGAGAGCGAGAGAGAGAGAGATAGTAGTTATTATTCTTTCACTGTTCTTCAACATGGAATCAGATATATATGAATCAGTGTTACACATTAATTAATCTCTCAAGAACAGATTCAGAACTGCGCTACTGGATCTGTCGGGAGCCCCGTTCAGAACGTGTGAGCGTTGGCCTACAAGTGGGCGTGCCTTCAGATCAGGAAGCAGGCCGTGCTTTACCCAATCACATTTACATATGTGCGTTCGCTTCCCACTGGAAACAAACCTACAATCATTTAACAATACCTCAGAGCCGACAAAACCACGGAAAGTTAGTAACATTTTAACTTGTTCTTTCATCATAGAAACAAGTGGGCTTATAACCAAAACGATCCATGTTCTTTGGGTGAAATGGTGTTAGTGTTCCGTGGAGAAATATTGTTAGTAGGAATGAAAACATAGACGCACCACCGGAAGTGGAGGGCTGAGGGCAGACCAAAACCCCAGTTTGTAGTCAGCATAGGTCTAGTTAATCACTCCCCCCAGAGTCAAATCAAAGGTAAAACAAATAGCAGAGGGTGCTGTTTTTTCTTTTTTTTGACGATGGGTTCCCAGATTGCATATTAATTGATTGATTGATTGAATACTTTATTAACAAGTTTGTTAACAGTACAGTCAAAGGTTATGCTGAAAGATAACACACAAAGCCCCAGAGGGCTTGTTTCAATTGTGGTCCATAAACATTGGGGGGCACAGACACATGAATCAGTTTAACACAGACACATGAATCAGTGTAACACAGACAACAGGAAGGGGAAGGTGGGAGGAACCATAGACATATAAAGGTAGACGCCTCCTTCGGCTCTGAAGCGTTCGTATCTCGGGCGCGCTTCCTTGTTCCGCAGGGCTAGCCCATATAAGACTTGGGCTAGCCTTCCACTTCCTTCCGCTTCAGCAGGGCAAGCTGGAAACTTCATTGTGCGTCACAGAAGGGGGCGTTCGGTAGGCCAATCAGAGGCAGGTGGGGCGGGTCTTTTCTTAAGAGGCAGCCGTGCAGCAACTAGTCAGTTAGACACGCTGTGATTGGCCAGTAGTTAACGCGATGTGATTGGTCAGTAGTAAACAGCCCTGCGGAAGAGCCTTGAATTGAGATACCAGTCGCTACAATGAACTGCAGAGGCCAATGAGGTATCTAGGTTTCTATATCTATGGGAGGAACAGTGTGGTTCACACAAACATACACAATAATACTGGATATGGGCCAGGGGCTTTCACTGACAACTATACACAAAAACACACGCAATAATACTCCCACTGGAGCCACTGACTGACTCATTGAAAGGCCGGTCCCTAACAGGGCCGGGCCGTTATCCGTATTACCACTGAAAACAAAAAAGGTCACCTTTTACAAATGGTCACCTTTTACAAATGGTTCTTTTCAACTATGAAGGGAACCTTCCATTACCTCAAACTTTCCAGAACCTGTGAAGTTATGTGATGTTTTTTACATTATTACCACAACCAGCCCTGAATGGGGAGGTACGTCATAATTATTAATATTATTATATTAAAAAAAAACATTAAGTGCAAAAAGCTGACAACGCATCATATCGTGCTCATATCGTGATGCACTGTGAGCTTGTAGATCGCCTATTTTGAAATCATGTTGAAGTTCTGGGTTCCCGGAACTCAGGGTTAGAACCACCTCATGAGCAGGGCCCAAATTAGCTCACAGTGTAATCCAATAGGTTGCGTCACCGGATAACCACGGCGATCAAATGAGGCCGATCTAGTAGAGTGAAATCCTCTCCACCAAATTAGCCCACAGCTCCATGCTTCTATTCTCAACCAATCACACAGTCACTCACTTCATAATAGAGGACCCTAATTAAACGTTGAGGTATGTGTAACGCCCAGGATTTAAAACCGGGTCTCCCGCGTGGAAAGCCAACATCTTAACCACTAGCCTAAAGCGGAATTCTTCCCTTAGCCAGGGGAGAAAATAGGTTTTTGGTCATCAGGCAGAGGCTCGTTCTGTGCTTGTTGTTTGCTGCTTTTAAAGCTTGCTGCTCACCCTCCGCCACCCCAGCTACCACCTGCTATGTTTGGCTTTTATGCACTAAGGGGAGATCATGAAGGTCCCTACACATGTAGTGTGCTTTCGCATAGTACCTACAAGCAGATTCATTCATCGTCTAGACCATGATAAATATATGGCTCTTTTTATATTCATTAAAAACTGTTTTAATCCATTCATTAGTTGTCCTGACTTAATAAACAAAGCGCATGCACACACACACACACACACAGGTGCGCGCGCACTCACACACACACACACACACACACACACACACACACACACACACACACACACACACACACACACACACACACACACACACACACACACACACACACACACACACACACACACACACACACACACACATTCACATTCAGAGACAGCAGCTTCTAATTTTCTAAATTGCGTGTGTGTGTGTGTGTGTGTGTGTGTGTGTGTGTGTGTGTGTGTGTGTGTGTGTGTGTGAATAGTCTCTCTGTCTGAACAAAATGGAGATGAGGGGACCTACTGATCTCTGTGTGCATGCCTTCATAACCTGGACCAGTGTGTGTGTGTGTGTGTGTGTGCGTGCGTGCGTGCGTGCGTGCGTGTGTTGGGGAGAGGGGGGGGGGGTCTGTCGAAGAGCAGCAAGGTGTGAAACATTACACCAAACACTCATGAAGTGCTCACGACTGAAACATGGCGTCCTATAATGTGCAATTTGGGAAACGGTGTGAAGGAGCGCACCCAGACCAGCGTTTCCCAAACAATTTGCACAATATGACACATGGTGATGTTTTAGTAATATAGTTCTTGCTGTTCTATTGAACTATGTTCCTGCTGTTGTGGATGTATTTGGGCGCAGACAGACAGACAGACATACCGACAGGCAGACAGACAAGACAGACAGACAGACACACCGACAGGCAGACAGACAAGACAGAGAGAAAGACAGACAAACAAACAAGCATTTGAAGATGAATGTGTGTGTATCTAGCAGACAGTCTGTTAGTTATGTGGTGTGCAGTTGATGTGTGTACTTTGTAGAAAGGGTGTTTATTAGTTATGTGGTGTGTAGCAGACGTGTGTACCTTGCAGACAGGGTGTCCATTAGCTGTGTGGTGTGTGTGTAGTAGATGTGTGTACCTTGCAGACAGGGTGTCCATTCGCTGTGTGGTGTGTAGTAGATGTGTGTACCTTGCAGACAGGGTGTCTATTAGCTGTGTGTGTGTGTGTGTGTGTGTGTGTGTGCGTGTGTGTGTGTGTGTGTGTGTGTGTGTGTGTGTGTGTGTGTGTGTGTGTGTGTGTGTGTGTGTGTGTGTGTGTGTGTGTGTGTGTGTGTGTGTGTGTGTGTGTGTGTAGTAGATGTGTGTACCTTGCAGACAGGGTGTCTATTAGTTGCGTGCGATGTTGAACTCTCAGCTTGTTTGTTGTGTATTTCTGGTCATGTGACAGTTCACCAAGTCCCAGAACCTGAAACAAACAATAACAAATAATGATCATCCTAACATCATCATCATAAGCCTGGTTCCCAAACGTTTTACCTTCAGACAAAGAGAAATTGTAGTCGCCCCGGGGACCCAAACTAGTGAGTATAGCAGATTTACAAGCTCACAACATGTCGGAATGTGACGTGTTGTGAGCTTGTAGATCTGCTATTCTCACTACTTCTTAAAATATTTTTTACCTCTCTAATTAATGGATTATTTAAAAAGATATATATGGAATTATTTCTGAAACAACGTTTTTGTTTTTAACAACAACAAAAAAAGTGTATTTTTTTTTTGGGGGGGGGGGATCTTTTGAAATAATACTAATAAAAATGTAGGAAACAATATATATAGGGGTATTTACTCGGGACCCATACAAATTGGTCCGCGACCCACATATTGGTCCAAACCCACTGTTTGGGAAACAGTGTCATAATCCACCAAGTCTCTGTCCCAAGAAAAATGTCTCTGTCCAGAATCTCTGTCCGCGGCATAACTCCGGGACCGGTGCTCCGGGGCCGTGGGTCGTCCGGGGCCGGCGGAGGGCTCGTTGGATCCGGGCCGGGGGTGCGCACGTGTCGGTGCCCCCCCGGGTCCCTGGGTGGCTGCCCGGGCCAACTGCGGCCGAAAAAAAACCCGGGAAAAAAGGTGAAAATCGCACTATGTTTGGAGGCCCCGGGAGACCTGGGGCTCCGGCCTCTCCCCTACGTGAAATTTCGTGTGAGGGGCAAGTGGCCACTGGTGCCAGAGGATAGCCAGGGACCGTGCCCGGACGTGAGGCACCATCCTGGGGGCGTCCCCGTGCCACGCAGGGCCATGGTTCCTGAAGGTTTCGGAAAAAGTCGGGATTTGTCGAGGGCCCTCGAGGCCTAGGGCTCCCGGCCTCTCCCCTGCGTGAAATTTTGCTAGGGCCGGCAAGCGGCCACTGGTGCCATAGGTTAGCTAGGGACCATGCCCGGGAAAGAGGCACCTTCCCGCAGAGTGAGCTACACACTCAGAACGTGAAAGAATGATTATGACTGGCTGCGTTCAAGCCTAGCCCATGCAGGGCACACGGAGCAGGGTCCATCTAGGACTACACAGTTTATCGTTCCATTTGCCATTGCACGCTGTGTGTGTGTGTGTGTGTGTGTGTGTGTGTGTGTGTGTGTGTGTGTGTGTGTGTGTGTGTACATGCGTGTTTGTGTGCGCGTGTGCACACTTACCTGACACACTTTGACAAACTGCTTGTCGTTTCCTGCAGCCACAACAATGTAACCATCTCTGGTTTTAAAACCCTGAGAGAGAGAGAGAGAGAGACAGAGAGAGAGAGAGAGAGAGAGTATAAGTATTTCTCAATGAAACACCAATTTACTTGGAATGTAAGCTAAAAACCACATGTAAAGAGAACAATAACCATTAACCACACACACACACACACACACACACACACACACACACACACACACACACACACACACACACACACACACACACACACACACACACACACACACACACACACACACAGGCCGCTAGCCGGTTCGCTAACCCCGCAGCCACACACAAGTCGCATGGCTTTGATCCTCACAGCCCCCGGGGCTTGTGGGTAGAGTAGTCCCCAGGGGCAGAACTACAAGGAAAGTGAACAACCCCCAAAACCCCTGGACTGTGTGTGTGTGTGTGTGTGTGTGTGTGTGTGTGTGTGTGTGTGTGTGTGTGTGTGTGTGTGTGTGTGTGTGTGTGTGTGTGTGTGTGTGTGGCTTATGGCTGAGAGTTATGCCTGATTTGTGCCTAGTTGTGCGCCAGAAGATAACAGATCTACAAGCAAACAACGCGTCTCAGCGTTACGAGTTGTGTGGCTGTTGATCAGCTATTTTCAGTATTTGGGTTAAAATACAAACATGAATTAAAAAAATCGCAGTCATAAAATTGCCGTCGTAAAATGTTGATGTCCTCACAAGTATGGTAACAAAACATCTGTGTGCGTGCGTGCGTGCGTGCGTGCGTGTGTGCACGTCTGGGATATGGGTTCAAATCCGGTGTGAACTGGGAACAACCCTACTGGTTTAGACGACAGGGACAACGTGCCCTGGATAAAGGACGGGGGTCACAAACCGCTGTCCCCTACGACACCACGTCTATCTGTCAACGCAACGGGCCCCTGAGGGCCACACAGGGCCCCCTGAGCAAACCATATTCCTCCCTTCAGGAAGGCAGAGACACAAAGACCAACAGCGAGACAATGCAGAATGTCTTCCTGTGTGTTCAAACTGCATGCAGCTTGAACTGGACTGGATACTACTTGTTTGATGAAACGAACAATCGAACCAACAAATGAATTAATTTGTTCATTCAAGATGCATTTATTCTTGAAATTCTCGAGTAATTAAACTCATTTGCGGTGTTGTTGAGCAGTGTTGTAACGTAACAAAGTACATTTACTCAAGTACTGTACTTGAGAGTACAATGTTGAGGTACTTTTACTTTACTGGAGTATTTCCAATTGTCTATACTTTTACTTCTACTCCACTACATCTCAGAGGCAAATATTGTACTTTTACTCCACTACAATTATTTGAAAACTTAAAGTTACTAGTTACTTTGCAGATATACATGATTACATTTTAAAACACATATAACATGGTGCCACATGCTAAAAACAAAAAGTGTGTTTGCATTGATCAAGCAAACTCAAAACTAGATAACACACTTAAAAAAAGAACATTGTCATTCTGTTGTTTTGTTTTGAATTGCCCAATTTGTAATCGTCACATATTTGTAGCCTATGGATGAGTAAGTGTCTCGCCATGCGTGGTCACATCCCTAGGAGACGTCAGACCGTTTTGGGGGGAGGTTGAAGAGCAAGCGCGTGGATCATTCGAAGATGTCTGAGCCCGTGTGCGGGCATCCTGGAGCGTTTGAAGATGTCTGAGTGAGCGTGTGGCCAGAAACAGTTTAGGAGGGAGTTTGCAGTAGTGGAGTCTGGAGATGACTAATGCATAATTCATGCTCCGTCGTACGACGGTGTCGCGCGGTGGACATAGCCGATCTACAAGCCCCGATGCGGTGCGTCCGCGGCACGTGGGCGGGCTTGCACATCGGCTATGTTCACTGTGCCACACCGCCGTGCGACGAATCATAAATGCGGCTTGAGGCTTGGATAAGACGCTGGGAACGATTCCAACATGAAACGATTATGCTCCATTCAGTCTAACGGTTTAATTGGTCTGATAAGGACATGGATGTTAACTGATTACTCTGTGGTGTGTGTGCGTGTGTGTGTGTGCGTGTGATGGGAACGGTTCCTCAGGGAAGGATTCACCACAGACAAACCCCTTAAAACATGTCCTCTTGTCTCATTTCCTCTCCTTCCCTGTATCCCCTTCTCTCGTCTCGTGTCCTTCCCTATTCCCATTCTCCTGGTTTCTTCTTAGCATCCCTATTCTGAGCATGTAACATACAGTTACATACAGTTAGGGGTGGAGATCGAGAATCGATTCTGTCACGGAATTGACTCCCAAGTTATTGAGAATCAGAAATCAAAAGACGGTTTTGGCTGATCAACTATCTTATTGATTCTAGCCAGACCTGACGTGACGTCATGTCTCGAGAGACAAGAGCCATGTCATTGATATCAAATCACTGGCACAAACATCTGTCGTTCTAATAAAGCTTGTGACTCCTTGAATGTCTTGCCAAATACCGGTAAAATCAAGGAACATGAATGTAATGGCTTGCATGCACATTTCACTTCAAAGTTGCGCATCAGTTTAAACCAACGTGATCTACCTTTGATTGTCTGTCAACGCTGTTTGTTTCAAATATAATCTACAAACAAAGTGGATTGGATACAAAACATAGGATTGATGTTGACGGTTGAAGTCAGCTCAACAAACACTTTTTTTTTTTTTTTGCTGAGCGCATTGTATGTTTTTAATTGTTTACAGCTCGACCGGCACATTTTTGGAAACCCCAGCACTGTGACGAAGCGCTGAGCTTCTATTCTGCGCTGTGCGTTCACGTGTAGCATTTTCATCTGCTTGCTGAGAGTTTAAACATTTTCAACCGGGTGTTTGGAATAGACGGTAGCACGGCTCCGCCCGGAACCTAAGATCCGAGCGGGTCTCGGTCGGATCCATTTGAAATGGATGGACCCGTATGGACCCGTGAGGACCTGATGACCATCTTTTTTGTAACCCTTTTTTGTGATCCTGGGCGTTACACTCCCCCCACCAGCCTAAGGAGCCCAGGGCCGAGCTCATGCCTCCTTCAATGCATGAGAGCCAACTGTTGGCACTGTTGGCCCGGTCACTGCGAAACTGTGCACAAACACTACCTGGATGCCAAAGCCAAACCTCTGCCCCAAGTTTTTCAGATTGGCCCGTTATAGCGCCATCAGGAGGTTGACTTTTGCAAAAATAAAAAAATGATATCACTCCTACACATCGGTACACAGTTTCTCTATAGTCATGTGATCAACAGGGATCTGGCCAATATTTCATATTCCATCCTAATTGGCTAACATTGGCTTCCAAAGTTTGCAGGATAGGTCCGTTTTGAACAAAATGCCTCAAATCATGAACACAGCGTGCAATTTCAGTGAAATTTTGCACACAAATTCCCACTAGGCTGAGAAAGAAATGCCATACTTTTCACATTGGCCTGTTACAGTGCCACCACCAGGTCTTATTTATCAAAACACATTTTTGGAACAAAATGCCTCAAATGATGAATGCAGTGTCCGATTGCCATGAAAGGCCTAAGAAGAAATGGCACCCTTTTCACATTGGCCTATTATAGCGCCACCCGGAGGCCACACTAACCTACCTGACCTGGCGGAGACCTGCGCTCCGAGGAGCACTCTTTCTAGTTTAGAATGTGTTCTAGGATCCGTTCGGACCGGTCTCTCTCTCTCTCACCTGGTAGGGTACGATGCTTTGGTGAGCCGTTCCCCAGCGTCTGGCCTCCTGCCCTGCATTCAGGTAGTTGGCTGCAATGTGGGTGAGACAGGCTACCTGAGACAAAGACAGACAGACAGATTTAATTGCATGTTTTGTTTTTCTATGACAAACAGAAGACAGCTTGGAGTAGAGAGTGGCGGGATCTGATCCCGGACGTGGTCAGCGCACACACACACACAGTTTGAGTCGATACAAATCACACATGGGCAACATACAGTACGGCCAGAGGGTCAGTACCGGCTCATGGACCATCTCAATCCGGCCTGTGACGTCCTCGAAGGAAAACAAAATGAACCCACGAAAAAACAACAACTAAATGATAGGAATTGGCAGCATTAGGGCGGCTGTGGCTCAGGAGGTAGAGCAGGTCGGCTAATGATCCGTGGGTCGGCGGTTCGAATCCCGGCTCCTCCTCCTGTCCACATGTCGAAGTGTCCTTGGGCAAGACACTGAACCCTACACTGCCTCCAATGATTCGGTCGGCGCTAGCTTGCCACCATTGGTGTGTGAATGTGGGAAAAGTGGGGACGCTGGCGTCGAATGTTCGCCGCTCCACCTCCCAATGTCCCCACCCTGAATGAATGAAACCATTGTAAGAACGCTTTGAGTATTGAGTACTTAGAAAAGCGCCATAAAAATGCAATTCATTATATCATTATTCATTATGTTAACGAAATCCTTTAGCCTGATGAAGACCTACAAGGTCAAGATGTTGCCCTTGAAATACATACATTTGTTTGGGAGCTATAATTCACTGTGCGGATATTTCAATTCAATTACATTTTATTAAAGTGCCAGATGATTCCGATAGACATCCTAACTGTCTATCGAAAAAAAACTTGTGTTTCTATATCACTGTTGCTCAAACGTTTTCACGTCAAGGACCTCCAAATGTATTTGGCCCGGACCCCAATCTCAAAATATTTAGTTCCAGGAAGCAAATATGTGGTTATAAAATGATAAAAAGAAAATATGTGTACATATATTCAAAGATTTGCACACATTTTCAAGATTTTTCTAAAATAGCAGATCGACAAGCTCATAGTGTGGCATGAAGTGACGCACTATGAGCTTGTATATCTGCTATTTTTGAATAGCCAAAGTATAACATAATGGGTAAAGTGGTTACACAGATGCGTTCCCGGTTTTAATGGGTAGTTAAGTTAGTTGGTAGTTCATTGACATTCTTCTGGTGTCTTATTCAATAAGGTGTAAAATAGACACGATAGTGTTGCTTTCACCAACTGTCAACCTGGCATCCTTATTTATGGCATTATATAATATTACTATAATATTAATGTTATTATAGGTAATATGAGCAACAAAACTGTGAGAACTCATAGAAATGTCCTTTAGGTCATTTTAATTAATTATAGGCACAGGCAAGTTTCAAATGTTGGAATAAGTACTCCTTTTTTATTTTCTATCTTGCAATATTGCAATATAAAAAAAATAGTCCGGTATTCAAAATGTTACTTGAGTAAAAGTAATGGCATAAAAATATACGTTAAGTACCAAAGTAAAAGTACTCTATTGGCTATTTTCAAATAAAATCGTAGTGGAGTACAAAAGTACAATATATGCCTCTGAGATGTAGTGGAGTATAAATTATTAACATACACAGTATTTCGGAATCAGAATCCGAATCAGGTTTATTGTCACATCACAGGTTTACAAGGTAAAAAAGTGGGTGAAATTCGTTTTTGTACAACACTCCCATCGCAACGTTAAATTCCGTAGAAAGAAGAGTGGGGAGAGAGAAAAAGAAGAGGGGTAGGGGGTTAAGTGGGAAGGAGATCAACAGAGAACAATAGAAGGCCAAAAACAAGTTATCTACATATTTACAAAGTACCTGAGATAACCTGAGATATATTTGACTACACTATTTGACTACACTACTTGAGTAAATGTACTTCGGTTTACTTTACAACATTGCAAGCCAACGGAAATGTTTTGGCGTAAAGCCTTCCTCAGTGTGAGAACCATGGTGGTCATCATGGCTTGTCTGTGCCTATATTTAATTAAACATACCTGAAGGATATTTCAGTGAGTGCCTGGCACTTCTTTTGTGAACAGTTTTGAGCCGTGTAGCCAGTTAACAGTGAATCACTGACACTGTGAGTTGTGCTCGCATTGTTTCTATCGTTGATGCCATTGTGGGCAAAAGGTAAAAAAAGATAAATGAATAAACATAGCGATAATCTACAAGCAGGCCTGGCAAACTATTGTAACCTATTGTAAGCAAAGTCACATCTACCGAATGCATGCAGCTGTAACTCATGTGAGTGCGCGCACGCACGCACGCACGCGGTTGCACGCACAGCAGAGCAGAGGAGCAACTAAAGTTTTTCAAATAATTATAGTTGACAAAAGTACAATATTTGCCTCTGAGGTGTATTGGAGTAGAGCTACAAATAATTGAAAACGGTCACATTCAAGTCAATCAAAAGTACCTAGAAGTTGTACTTAAATAAAGTACATATGAACTTCCTACCACTGGTTACATCATGAACAGATGCTTGGCATTCCTCAAGTCCTGAGTTGAAGTTTGTTTTCACATCATTCCACATTTAGTCCATTTAAACAAGCTCTTTTCAATTTATAACTTCATATATTTATAAAACACATACACATGTATAACTCCATATATTTATAAAGTTCATGTTTCTCCTCAAGCTGCAACAACATCAGCTGTCATAAAACACACCGTAACAGAAACAGCTGTCAAACATATCAAATGCACCCTAGGTGTCTCACATAGCTCACAGATAGTCTGCGTAGCCAGACTACTATTACACAATCTCTGAATGTTATATAGAGTCTGGAACTACACCTCCTGAATGTTATATAGAGTCTGGAACTACACCTCCTTAATGTTATATAGAGTCTGGAACTACACCTCCTGAATGTTATATAGAGTCTGGAACTACACCTCCTGAATGTTATATAGAGTCTGGAACTACACCTCCTGAATGTTATATAGAGTCTGGAACTACACCTCCTAAATGTTATATAGAGTCTGGAACTACACCTCCTGAATGTTATATAGAGTCTTGAACTACACCTCCTGAAGGTTATATCTGGAACTACACCTCCTGAATGTTATATAGAGTCTGGAACTACACCTCCTAAATGTTATATAGAGTCTGGAACTACACCTCCTGAATGTTAAAAAGAGTCTGGAACTACACCTCCTAAATGTTATATAGAGTCTGGAACTACACCTCCTAAATGTTATATAGAGTCTGGAACTACACCTCCTGTATGTTATATAGAGTCTGGAACTAGACCTCCTGAATGTTAAATAGAGTCTGGAACTACACCTCCTGAATGTTATATAGAGTCTGGAACTACACCTCCTGAATGTTAAATAGAGTCTGGAACTAGACCTCCTGTATGTTATATAGAGTCTGGAACTACACCTCCTGAATGTTAAATAGAGTCTGGAACTACACCTCCTAAATGTTATATAGAGTCTGGAACTACACCTCCTAAATGTTATATAGAGTCTGGAACTACACCTCCTAAATGTTATATAGAGTCTGGAACTACACCTCCTGTATGTTATATAGAGTCTGGAACTACACCTCCTGAATGTTAAATAGAGTCTGGAACTAGACCTCCTGTATGTTATATAGAGTCTGGAACTACAACTCCTAAATGTTATATAGAGTCTGGAACTACACCTCCTAAATGTTATATAGAGTCTGGAACTACACCTCCTGTATGTTATATAGAGTCTGGAACTAGACCTCCTGAATGTTAAATAGAGTCTGGAACTAGACCTCCTGTATGTTATATAGAGTCTGGAACTACACCTCCTGAATGTTAAATAGAGTCTGGAACTACACCTCCTGTATGTTATATAGAGTCTGGAACTACACCTCCTGAATGTTAAATAGAGTCTGGAACTACACCTCCTGAATGTTATATAGAGTCTGGAACTAGACCTCCTGTATGTTATATAGAGTCTGGAACTACACCTCCTGAATGTTATATAGAGTCTGGAACTAGACCTCCTGTATGTTATATAGAGTCTGGAACTACACCTCCTAAATGTTATATCTGGAACGACACCTCCTAAATGTTATATCTGGAACTACACCTCCTAAATGTTATATATAGTCTGGAACTACACCTCCTGAATGTTATATATAGTCTGGAACTAGACCTCCTGAATGTTAAATAGAGTCTGGAACTACACCTCCTAAATGTTATGTAGAGTCTGGAACTACACCTCCTGAATGTTAAATAGAGTCTGGAACTACACCTCCTAAATGTTATATAGAGTCTGGAACTACACCTCCTGAATGTTATATAGAGTCTTGAACTACACCTCCTGAAGGTTATATCTGGAACTACACCTCCTGAATGTTATATAGAGTCTGGAACTACACCTCCTAAATGTTATATAGAGTCTGGAACTACACCTCCTGAATGTTAAAAAGAGTCTGGAACTACACCTCCTAAATGTTATATAGAGTCTGGAACTACACCTCCTAAATGTTATATAGAGTCTGGAACTACACCTCCTGTATGTTATATAGAGTCTGGAACTAGACCTCCTGAATGTTAAATAGAGTCTGGAACTACACCTCCTGAATGTTATATAGAGTCTGGAACTACACCTCCTGAATGTTAAATAGAGTCTGGAACTAGACCTCCTGTATGTTATATAGAGTCTGGAACTACACCTCCTGAATGTTAAATAGAGTCTGGAACTACACCTCCTAAATGTTATATAGAGTCTGGAACTACACCTCCTAAATGTTATATAGAGTCTGGAACTACACCTCCTAAATGTTATATAGAGTCTGGAACTACACCTCCTGTATGTTATATAGAGTCTGGAACTACACCTCCTGAATGTTAAATAGAGTCTGGAACTAGACCTCCTGTATGTTATATAGAGTCTGGAACTACAACTCCTAAATGTTATATAGAGTCTGGAACTACACCTCCTAAATGTTATATAGAGTCTGGAACTACACCTCCTGTATGTTATATAGAGTCTGGAACTAGACCTCCTGAATGTTAAATAGAGTCTGGAACTAGACCTCCTGTATGTTATATAGAGTCTGGAACTACACCTCCTGAATGTTAAATAGAGTCTGGAACTACACCTCCTGTATGTTATATAGAGTCTGGAACTACACCTCCTGAATGTTAAATAGAGTCTGGAACTACACCTCCTGAATGTTATATAGAGTCTGGAACTAGACCTCCTGTATGTTATATAGAGTCTGGAACTACACCTCCTGAATGTTATATAGAGTCTGGAACTAGACCTCCTGTATGTTATATAGAGTCTGGAACTACACCTCCTAAATGTTATATCTGGAACGACACCTCCTAAATGTTATATCTGGAACTACACCTCCTAAATGTTATATATAGTCTGGAACTACACCTCCTGAATGTTATATATAGTCTGGAACTAGACCTCCTGAATGTTAAATAGAGTCTGGAACTACACCTCCTAAATGTTATGTAGAGTCTGGAACTACACCTCCTGAATGTTAAATAGAGTCTGGAACTACACCTCCTGAATGTTATATATAGTCTGGAACGTAGCGTTGCACGTCAGCGTACGCTCATGTGTGGATGCACCCTGTGTGTCTCCCACCGGAACCGCTGCCTACTGGTCCGCTGGTCATCAAATTATTGGCTTAGGAATGCGACAAAAAATATATCATAAAAAAAATATCCATAAATCTCTCCATGGTAGTTCTACCGAGACGCTGCGAGACACGCACACTGCTCCTATCTGCTCTGCTACCACCAAGCCTTACTGCTACTATCGAGGGTGTCCCCCGGACGGGTAATTCAACCCGCCCGGTGCGGGTGGCCACGGGTCGGGACCGCCACCCATACTGGGTGTCCCCCGGACGGGCAGTCCAGCCCGTCCCGGTGCGGTGGATCAACGTGGTCGGGACCGCCACCCTCACACTACGGACGCTGAACGCCACGACAACGCAGTCACCCCGGGGAACCAGCAGCTAGACGCCGCAAGGGTGCATTTCTCCTTTCCGACATGTCGCCTTTCCGACGTTGACGAACCCTATACCTAACCCTAACCCTAACCCTAACCCTAACCGCACGCGGAAGCCACTAGTCGGAGTGGTGAGATGTCGGAATGGAGAGTGAACACCACGCCGCAACACCTACTTGCTCCAGCTGCTGCCAGCTAGCACCCGAGGCTAGTGCGCGGCTGCTTGCAGCTAAACGTGGCTAGCCGCTAACAAACAATTCGAGGTGTGTGTGGGTGAGTCGGCCACCTGGGAGCATGGCAAAGGCGCAAAAGGCTGAGATTGAGGACATCAAGAAGTCACTCGACAACCTCATGGAAGAAGTCGCAAAAATCTCCAAACAACAACAAGATTTTTGCGATTAAGTCACAAAAATCTCCAAACAACAACAAGCCATGATGGAGCTGATGGGAGAGATCAAGCAGCTTAAACAGTTGCATATAGAGAAGGACAAAAAGATAGCGACTTTATAATCTAAAGTGGATGAATTGGAACAATATTCCAGATTAAACAACATCGTCATAACCCACGGAACAAGACGTTGAATCGATGGAGCAACAGGTGATCAACTTCATGGCCGATAAAGGAATAAACATCAACAGTGGAGACATAGAGGCATGTCACCCTCTACCACGAAGAAATAAAAAAGCTCACCCGGACATGATACTACGCTTTGTCAACAGAAAACACAAGATTGCAATGCTGAAACAAGGAAGAAAATTGAAGGGATCGGATGTCTACATGAACGAGCACCTAACAAAAAAAATGGGGACATTGCCAGACAAGCGAGAATACTGAGAAGGCAAGAGAAGATACAGGCTACCTGGACGACAAACTGCAAGGTGTACATCAAGCTCAATGGAGATTCCCCAGAGGATGCAAAGGTGCTATTGATCAGAGATCTCTCTGATCTGGACATGTACGAATAAGGTACCCCTCTAGTATAAAAATGATGAATCAGATGACTCAATTATTATATAATATACCTTATTGTACTATACTTTTTTATACCATGTTGCCGTGCCTTCTCTATTATCATCATCATATTACTACCAACATGAATGAATTATTGGATGTATTGTGCATATTTATACAATCACCTATTATAATATTCATGTTATCAGGGAATATGTCCATAACTATGTACCATATGTTTCACTATCTATACCCAAATTATAAATGTCCATGTAGTATTTCAAATACTATACTGTATAATATCAGTACTCATAAGTGCTCCTTATCTTATATGCATATCATATATTATATAATATATATAGCCTATTGTGGGTACGCCGGCTCATTCATTTATATTGTTGTCCATATATTATGTATATATTATTATAATATATATATGTTTATATACATATATATATATATATATATATATATATAATACATGAGTCTAATGGGGATTGACGAACTGACCCAAGACATTGGCTGTCTCCAGAGTTCAGAAGACTGGAATTTGGAGACATTCAAATATACTGAATATGGAAGACACCATTTTGAGCAAAACATAGACCCAGACAACAATATATTTAATGACCTAGATAAAAAGTGCAATTATTATACTGAGGAGCAGCTAATTATGAAACCAATAGGAAATGACATCTCAATTATACATTTCAATGGTAGAAGCATGTATTCTAACTTTGGGAGTATTCAGGATCACCTAAATAAGTACAAAAAACCCTTTAACATTATTGCAATTACTGAAACATGGTTTGATCCGGAAAGAGGTATCAATTTCCCTCTAAAAGGATATGAGCTAAATTACAAGAATAGAGAAAATAAAGTAGGGGGGGGAGTTGCCCTGTATGTAGACTGCAAACTAAAATATAAGGTGATAGAAAACATGTCTATTATTATCGATAACGTACTAGAATGCTTAACTATTGAATTATGCCGAGAAAGCCATAAAAACATAATTATTAGCTGTGTTTACAGAGCACCTGGGACTGATATAGAAATATATAGAAATACAATAGAAAACCTGGTCTCCAAGTCCCTCCAGAAGGCTATCTTTGTGTGTGGGGACAATAATATTAACTTATTGAACCCACATAAACATAAATCTATAGATGAATTCATTGATAATAGTATAGCATTAATTTATATCCATTAATAACTAGACCAACTAGAATAACAAGAAACTCGGCAACTTTAATTGACAATATATATACTAATCAAATTGGAAAGAATATAGAGAGTGGAATACTAGTAACCGACATTACTGACCACCTGCCAGTGTTTGCAATATATAAATGTGATTATGATGATAAAAACGAAACTGCTACTCCTAGATATAAACGATTGATAACAGAAGTGACCATGGCGGCCCTTAAGCAGGATCTGTTGGCTCAAACCTGGAACAATATATATAGTGAAAATAACACAAATATAGCATATGATTCCTTCCTTAGTATATTTATGAAGTTATATGATAAAAACTGCCCTATCCATAAATGTAAAGAAAAGAAAACTGAAATAAAGAAACCCTGGATATCTCCAAAATTAAAAAATGCCTGCATGAAAAAGAACACATTATATAAGGAATTTATAAGACATAGAACAACAGAAAGAGAAAGTAAATATAAAAGATATAAAAATAAATTAACTTATATGATCAGAAATAAAAAAAGAAACGGCAAAAGTCATCCCAATTCATAAAGCTGGGGATAAAAAACTATTTACAAATTATAGACCAATCTCATTGCTATCACAGTTCTCAAAAATCCTAGAAAAAATATTTGTGGACAGATTGGATCACTTTGTGGAAAGAAATAACCTCTTAACAGAGAATCAATACGGTTTCCGAGCCAACAGATCGCCCGCAATGGCACTAATTGAATTAACAGAAGAAATAACTAGTAATACTGATAATAAGATGTATACAGTAGTTTTTGTTGATTAAAAAAAAGCCTTTGACACGATAGATCAAAATATCCTCCTGAAGAAAATGGAAAAATATGGTTTCAGAGGGGTAGTGTCAAATTGGCTTAAAACCTACATAAAAGACAGAGAACAATTTGTCCAAATTGGAAACTGCAAATCAAGGTGTAGAACAATTACATGTGGCGTCCCTCAAGGGTCGGTCTTGGGACCAAAACTTTTCATTTTATACATCAATGACTTGTGCCGGGTATCAAATGTACTAAAATGTGGTCTATTTGCTGATGACACAAACATATTCTGTACAGGGGAAGACATTGAGCAGCTTATGGAGGTCGTAACAATAGAAATGAGTAAATTAAAATGCTGGTTCAATAAAAATAAGTTATCCCTAAATTTAAATAAAACAAAATGCATGGTGTTTGGAAACCGGCAGATAGATATAGACATCCGGTTGATGATAGACAATATTACAATAGAAAGAGTATATGAAAACAAATTCTTAGGGGTAATTCTAGACCATAAGCTATGCTGGAAACCCCATATAGAATATGTGAGGGCTAAGATGGCAAAGAGCATTTCTGTTATAAGTAGAGCGAGAGACATACTTAATCCCAAGTCATTGCACACCCTCTACTGTGCAATGATCTTACCATATATGCACTACTGTTCGGAAGTATGGGGTAATACATATAAGACGACAATAAATTCACTAGTTACACTACAAAAAAGAGCAATAAGACTAATAAACAACGTAGGTTATCGGGACCACACACACAGATTGTTTCTGGCATCACATGTCTTGAAGTTCACGGACATAGTCAATTTTAAAATTCTGCAGGTTATGTATAGAGCTAG
>NC_139959.1:34601576-34641576 GCF_963454915.1 Gymnoscopelus microlampas | reverse complement strand
AGCTGGAGAGACAAGGAGACTCCTTTTACTGAACAAACACTCTATAGCAATGAGTACTATCACAATATAGAGCTATTTAACACTTATTTTAACCAAAGAAAATCACTTACCCTACCTTTAATACCCATTAATACTGACGGAGGAAGAAAGATAGAAAGACAGAAAGAAAGAAAGAAAGAAAGACAGAAAGACAGAAAGACAGAAAATGAATGAATGAAGGAATAAAATGTCTCATCTCTACAGATCTTTAGCAAACATCCAATACATTGTCAGGTCAGGATACCAATTTCATCCAATCACGAGAGAGGAACACTACAAACATTCGTCAGCTTCAATTAGTGTTCCAGTTCCAGATTTGTCTGCTCATTTTTATTTGTCATTTATTTGTCATTACTTCCAATTTCACTAGTCAATCCGGTATCTTGTACGAGTTCTCACTCCTGATTGGATGAAATGAGTATCCCGACCTGACCTGAAGAGCTGTAGAGACGGGGAGCCAGGGATGGGCAGCATTAATTTTGAATGGCAGCCAGCCACATTAACATACAAAGCTACATGCTACCATTCATTTGTAAGCAAGCGACAAGAAGATACAAACGCCAGACGTTTGTAGCCGCTACACAATCTACAAAGCTACAATACACACACACACGCACACGCACACACACACACACACACACACACACACACACACACACACTCACACTCACCTCAGGTCCAGTAATGTGCATCATTCCTGATACGGCCGAGGCAATGGAGTCATAACCTGGAGTCTGTGACTGAGGGCCGGTCTGACCATAACCTGCGCGCGCGCGCGCACACACACACACACACACACACACACACACACACACACACACACACACACACACACACACACACACACACACACACACACACACACACACACACACACACACACACACACACACACACACACACACACAATGAAGTCTGGCTATTAACTTTTACTTACACTATAAAATAAAATAATTGTATTTATTTTATAGTGTAAGTAAAAGTGCTTACATGGGTTTTATAAATATCGAATCATTGAAAAGTATCAAGAGCTTGTGACTAAATAATAACTACAATTTTGCTTGAGTTGGTAAGTACTGTTAACACATTTGGTGCCTGAGTTTTATTAAAAAAGTGACGTTGAGTGCCAGAGATCTCACCGTTTGTAACGCTAGACTCCACGACGAGCCCCCGATTGTAAACAATATATGCGTGCCCGATGGTGGATGGTCCTGGCTAACGCCTGGAACAATAACATCTCTCACGCGAGTCACCATGGCGGAGTTATCGTGGATCAAAAATGACTAGTTTTCCTCACTGTAAAAAGTTAAGGAAATATGGAGTTTTTTTGCAAGGAGATAGAATGGGAGCGGACGGGAGACAGTTTTTTTGGCACAGTGATTCATCTGTCCCTTCCTTCTCAGAGTCACCGTGGGTGATTCCAGAGCTGCGCTAGCCCCCCCTTGTGGAAAAAAACGGGAAAAAACAAAAAGATTGACTTAAATCCCGGTTTTGGCACCTAAGCGCTAAAAATGAAAAACCAGAGAATCCCGGTTTTGGCACCCAATGTGTTAATACTAGTGTAGCAGTAGTGGCTCAGCTAGAGCCTGATGACCAAAAGCCTAATATTGTAATGTGTGTTGCCCAGCCTAACACATTACCTGTGGAAGTGGGCTGGATAAAAAGGGACACAGGAAGTAGGAGGAGCAGATTTACTGTGTGTGTGTGTGTGTGTGTGTGTGTGGGGGGGGGGGGGAACGGTGAAGCTCCCAGTTGGCGCGCAGCCAGTTGATTCTATAACAAACTGAACAATATATAAACAATACTTTGGAAATACAGCACGCCTGACGACTGCTTGTGTGAGTCCATCGTTTGACTGTACGGCAGGGCGGCACGTTACAATATATCCCCCGGCCAAGGGGGAATACCCCTTTCCATTGGGTGGGTTTGAATTCCGGGCGTTACACTTGCACCTCATGGTTCTCTACCACCCCCATGTCACTAAAAACTAAACTTCAGACATCCCTAACTGGTAAGACTGCTACTAGACCTCACTCCCAGGACTCACCTAACAACAGGTCACTTTGCTAAGCTGGGTTGCTGTCAAACTACTTCACTAGAGTGAGAGACACCCATGGGCATAACACTAGAGGGAGCTCCCATGACCTTGTTCCCCCTAAATCCGACACAAACATGGGGGGTAAATGCATTCTACTACACTGCCACCAAAATGTGGAATGCCCTGCCAACAAACATATGTTGTTGAAAAAAATGTTTAAAAAAAACGTTCAGAACCCAAGATATCATCATTTGAAGATGTCCTGCTCCATTCACTTCTTGTTTAACTTATTACTGAAAAAGGCTGTATCTCGGCTCCTGAGCACTTTTCTTTTACTATGTATTTTTCAATGTTATTATGTTATTTTCAAATGGCAGACAATTAATGTCAACAAGGTTCAATGACCTCGTTGACATTTGTGAAACCACACAGTGCAACCCTCAGTGATTAGCACCCATCAGGGGATCGATTTTTACTGGAGATAAATATTCTGTGACTACTTGAAAAAGGTATAAGAAAATTGAAAAATTGATGGCACAGTTTGCAATATTTTTTTTATTTCATTGGCACTGAATGAGTTAACTCTTTGCCTGCCGGATTCTGCTAAGGCTCACCCTGCCGTCTACGAGATAGACGAGATTTTGTTTTTCATAAAAAAAAATAAAAGCTCATTTACTTCCTGTTTATTTCCTATGGGGAAATCGCTATATCTCCGTTCCTCTTGTTTTACGGCAAAAACAAGCTGCATTCAAACGGCCACAGCTGTGCAATGGATTACCCTGTGTGGATAAAAATGTTTTCCCTGTACTACGACAACCTGTGCGTGTACTGAGGCGATGTCCATGAGGACGGAGGTCACGGAGAATATTCCATGATTTTTCAAAGATACAGTAAAATCGCTATTTTTCACTGGCAGCAGTGGCACATTATTATATTATTACTATTATCATTTATAGTAAAAAAATATATAACTAGAAAAAGTGCTCCTCGGAGCACAAGTCTCCGCCAGGTCAGGTAGATTATTGTAGCCTCCTGGTGGCACTATAATAAGCCAATGTGAAAAGGGTGCCATTTCTTCTTAGGCCTTGCACGAGAATCGGACACTGCATTCATGATTTGAGGCATTTTGTTCCAAAAATGTGGTTTGCTAAATTAGACCTGCTGGTGGCGCTATAACAGGCCAATCTGAAAAGGGTGGCATTTCTTCCTCGGCCTAGTGGGAATGTGCGTGAAAAATGTCACGGAAATCGCACACTGCGTTCATGATTTGAGGAATTTTGGGGGACCTAGCCTGCAAACTTTGGAAGCCAATGTTAGCCAAGTAGGATGGAATATGAAATATCGGACACATCCATCTTGATCACATGACTAAAGAGATACTGTGTACCGATTTGCGTGATTTTTGGACAGAATCTGAAGGAGTAAGAGCAATCTGTTTTACAAAACTCAGCCTCCTGGTGGCGCTCTAAATGGCATATGTGCAGGGGTGCACATAACTTTTTAGGTCTGGTGCTCAGAAGAGCACCTGGAGATGTGACTTGGTGCGCATGGTCCCGTCCCGTTTTGTCAACGGGGGGGGGGGGATTCAGCACGGTGCTCACCGGACAGTTTTATCGACGGGGGGGGGGGGGGGGGGTAGGGGTGGGGAGCTGCGCGAGAAAGGAGGACGCTTTTTTTTTTAGTTTTGCTAAAAAATAAAAGCTTGGAAATTCCTGTCCCAGCTGTTGGTGCGCAAAAGCGCCTCGCGTCGTCTGATGTGGTGCGCATTTTTTATTTTGGGTGCGCATGCGCACCTGCGCACCAGTTATGTGCACCCCTGCATATGTGAACAATTCAGGGCAAAGGTTTTTCCTTGGACTCTAGGGAGTGTGCGTGCAAAGTTTCATGCAGATCGGTGCAGTTATAGCTAAAAACGTGAATCGCCTGTTATAGCGCCACCATGAGGCTGATGTGAATGTTTCAAAGTGGCATTTCTTCCTGGGCCAAGTGGGAATCTCTGTGGAAAATTTCACGGAAATTGCATGCTGCGTTCATGATTTGAGGCATTTTGGTCAAAATGAACCAATCCTGCAAACTTTGGAAGCCAATTTTAGCCAATCAGGATGGAATATGGAAAATCAGACAGATCCATGTTGATCACATGACTATAGAGATACTGGCCCTCATTTATCAACGCAGCGTATAAACCGGCGTATATTTTTCCATATATTCGGCCGTACACCAACGTCGAAGTCACATTTATCAACGCATCCTACACAGCTGATCCGAGCGTACACTTGGTCCCAGCGTTGATAAATGTCACGGCTGAAACCGAGCGTCATTTAAATAACACGCCCTTAAATATTCTCAAAACGCCCCGATTTTACGACATGAAGACGAACCAGAATACGACCAAAGACATGAAAAGCCAATAAGAAATAGTTTCCCCCGATCGCTTCGCTTCGCTTCGCCTCGCCACACACGCACACGCACACGCCCCTCTCTCTCTCTCTCTCTCTCTCTCACACACACACACACACACACACACACACACACACACACTCCGTACCGTAGCGGTACAATCTAATTGTCACGTAGGCTTGTAGCCTACATGAATGACATATTATGATACCAATCACATCCCATGAATGGAATACGTTTGTATATTAATTTATTTAACCCATACCGAGCAGTGCGCGTTCGAGTTACACTAAAATAAAGCCGTCATGTAGGCTATTCCCATTTCCCAGTGAGACTCGGACCGTCGGACGGGCGAGTCCCGTCCCGCTCCGCATTAATGAGAGATAGCCTGGAGAGAACATTAATGAATGAAGGCTGGTGGTGTGTGTTGGACCATGGGTTAAATGTCTGATCTCCCGGTGGCCATGAAAATATAACAGCAGCGCCGCTAAACTCCCGAGAGTGCCCTCGCGAAGCACTGTATATTTTGAAAATAGCAGATCGACAAGCTCACAACGCGTTGCGATGCGACGCTGGCTTGTGAGCTTGTATATCTGCTATTTTCAATGCAGCCAGATCTACAATCTTATCTGAATGACTGTTAAAGCCGTTTGTTTAAATTACTTTATAAAATGTTATATTTTCACAGGGATTATTTATTAGTGTAGATATACAGATTTATGAGTGGATTATGTGTCCAGATGCCTCTCAGACAGTCAAACAATGCTGCTCCGCAGGTCTAGGATGGAATAAACGGGTGCAGCCAACGTCAACAACTGGTCTCGACCAGACGTGAGATTTCAGTGTACCGTAGGATGAAGCCCACGTTAGGATATATTGATAAATGCCGAAAGGTGCGGTGATCTCGCCGTACGCCCATTATTTGGGCTGCACCGCGTTGATAAATGAGGGCCATTGTGTACCGATTTGCGTGTTTTTTGGACAAAATCTGTAGGAGTAATAGCAAAAAACGTGTTTTGCAAAGGTTGGCCTCATGGTGGTGCTATGACAGGCTGAACTGAAAAATGTGGGACAGAGGTTCTGCTGTGGCATCCAGGGAGTGTGTGTGCGCAGTTTCACAGCGACAGGGCCAACGGTGGCGGAGATTAGCTGGTCGCAGACAGAAGGACGGACACACACACGGACGGACGGACGGACGGACGGACAGGGGGCAAAACATACTCTCTCGCCATGCCTTTCGTTCTGGCGGAGACAATAAACAGCACAGAGCTAAAACATTTGGGCTAAAAGGATAACACAAAAAGGCTTGTTTCCATTGTGGTCCTATGTATTCAATTCATCAACAGAGCAAATATTAACACATTAATACATGTAATCAACAATTACAAATAGCTATATTTACAGAGAAGAAAAGAAAACAAAAAAGGAGAAGACGGCAGCAGTGTATGACCCCTCATTTCAATGGGATTCGCATGGTCTAGAAATAGCCCAGAAAGGCAGTAAATAACATTCAATTTCGAGAGAGTGTTTTTTTTCTTCTAAAACCTCAGTATCTTCTAAATGTTTTGCAGGTCACCGTTTCCTCTGACACAGCAGGACAAAAACCTCAACACGTCACAAACACAACCACACAGCGTGTGCGTGAGCGCGTGTGTGCGTGCGTGCGTGCGTGCGTGCGTGCGTGCGTGCGAGCGAGCGTGCGTGCGTGCGTGCGTGCGTGCGTGCGTGCGTGCGTGCGTGCGTGCGTGCGTGCGTGCGTGCGTGCGTGCGTGCGTGTGGGACTGTGTCATGGACGGAACAGAGAGAGAAAAGCCAGAGAGGAAGAGAGAGTGACATATCGAGGGGGCTACATGTCCCCCTACTACATAACGAGATACACATGTTCTCTCTGTCTCTCTCTTTCACACGTTTCTATAACAACAATTGCGAGGGACCTCAACATTTTGGGACGGCGATGTTATTAATCCAATTTCTTTGGGCCATTTTTAACCTTAATTCAAAGTCGGAAATAGACGATCTACAAATGTCATGTTTGGTGTGTGACACCAGAGTGCAATTAAGTATTTAAATCAGGCATAACTTCAACTCTAACACACGCACGCACGCACGCACGCACGCACGCACGCACGCACGCACGCACGCACGCACGCACGCACGCACGCACGCACACACACACACACACACACACACACACACACACACACACACACACACACACACACACACACACACACACACACACACACACACACACCCTGTGAGATGCTCTCTAATTGCCTGTGAAGACGATTAGTGTGAGCTTCAACCAAACCTCAAACATTCACTGAACATCTGGAATACACTCTGTCTGTCTGTCTGTCTGTCTGTCTGTCTGTCTGTCTGTCTGGAGAGAGTGAGCTCCCCAAGCCGCTTGCGGCGTCAAACAGCGAGCGTACATCCAGCGTTCAATTCAGCCTGTTCTCGTCCACTCGCCGAAAGTGTTGACCGCCAAACTGTTCTGTTATTGGATGGACAGAGTCTCCTCTGGCTATGGGATGGACACCATGGCTACGCTGTGTAGGAGATGGGGGTGAACACATTGATCTGCTCCATAACCTCAAAATGTAAACATAATATGTGCATATATGCGTGTGTTGAACGGTCTGAGAGTGAAAGTGTCCCACTAGGTTAAACTGGAAGAGATAATGAAGTGCATTTTTAAAGGTAGGGTAAGTGATTTTCTTTGGTTAAAATAAGTGTTAAATAGCTCTATATTCTGATAGTACTCATTGCTATAGAGTGTTTTTTCAGTAAAAGGAGTCTCCTTGTCTCTCCAGCTCTTTATAAAACAGAAAATGCATTTTTGTTTCAGTTTCATTTCCAATGCTATCCAATCAGGATAGAGAACTCAATCAGGATATAGATTAAACAAGTGAAATTGGAAGTGATGACACTAAGAAATGAGCAGGCAAAATTGGAACTGGAACACTATAAAAATGAAGCTTAAAAATGGGTACTTTCTCCTGATTGGCTGAGATTTTGACACCTACCGGAAAATGTATTTTCTGTTTATTAAAGAGCTGGAGAGACATGGAGACTCCTGTTACTGAACAAACACTCTATAGCAGGGGTAACCAACCAGTCGATTACGATCTACTGGTAGATCATCAAAGCCTTCTAAGTCGATCGCGGGGTGGGCCCGGTGGCAGACGGGCAGCCATCACAATTCACAGAATTTGTGAAGTGTAGACTAGGCTAGTGCGTCCAAGGCAGTGTTGCCAAGTCTGCTTATTATAAGCTACTTTGGGCTTGTTTTTCTGTAAAGTCGCTTGAATATATTGGGGGTCCTTCAAGGACCCCCAATATATTCGTCCTTAACATGAAAATGTTTGTGAACCACTGCTCTAAAACAACATTCGACAATACATTTGGACTGAACTGCCCTATTCGCTTATTTTGGACTTCTTTTCAAGGACCTGGCTGCTTGTTTCTCTCACAATACCTGGCAACGCTGGTCCAAGGGAAGCCATGCGGCGTTGTTTTCCTGTACTTTCCGCGCACACATAATTCAGCTCGCGGGTCGCGCTCAAGAAATAACGAGCGCAGTCTCGTGACATGCAAGCCTTTTCAGTGGAGAACGCTGGAGTTAAATCTTCAAACAGTGTTCTACAACGTTACAAAGTACCATCGCAGGAGATCGCATTTCAGCACAAGCAGTGGTGGAAGAAGTACTCAGATATTTTACTTAAGTAAAAGTAGCAATACCACAATGTAGAAATACTTTTTTAGGCCTGTGTTCAAAATGTTACTTGAGTAAAAGTACAAAAGTATTGGCATCAAAATATACTTAAAGTACCAAAAGTAAAAGTACAATCATGTTTGAAAATAGCAGATCTACAAGCTCACAACGCGTGATGCATGTTGTGAGCTTGTAGATCAGCTATTTATTTCAGATAGTTATAAAATAGGGCTAAAGTGGTTATATATACATTTAAATTGATATCTGCAAAGTAACTAGTAACTATAGTTTTGAAATAATCGTAGTGGAGTAAAAAATATTGAATATTGGATATACTCCAGTAAAGTAAAAATACCTCAAAAGTCTAACTAGAATGGTCCTCCTCAGAGCGCAGATCTCTGCCAATCTCCACCAGGCCGGGTTGTCTACCCAAGGCCCGCAAACTTCGATCAGTGCAGTCAACGCATTAAAAAGGATGCTCGATTGGTGGAGCTCTCAGATAAAACATGCAAGGCTGACACACTTCCCAAATCTTGAGAAGGTGTCACAAAACCTCACAGACAACTGCTTTTCATCCCGAACAGTTCTGTGCCCAATTGAACAAACTGAAATCAGAATTTGGCTGTAGATTTGTTGAGGTACAAGGCATGAGTTAAGTAGCTTCTTTTGTATCAAACCCTTTCCTCAGTATTGACATAGTCAGTTAAAATGCAGGATGTGTTTACATTAACTACAGGTGTTGAAATGGAGATTTTTGAACAACTAACTGACTACCAACTGGAGGGCAGAGCTAGAAACCTGGACTTTTGGTCACTTGTGAAGTATCCCCCTGATTGTGTCTTGTGCACTTAAGCTGCATGCCTACTTGAAAATAATAAAATCCAAGTTTAGAACTTGTATGACTGACTCACATCTTAATGACTGCCTCAGACTGGCATTCACTAAGTATCAACCAGATTTCAAATGGCTTGCAGATAATGTGCAGTCACAGAAGTCTCATTAAAGGTGGGCTGATCCTGAGAGTATTGTATCTGTCACCATATCTGTGCAAATATATGGTCATGGATGCATTTTTGTCATTTGAACAGAATATCTGTAAATGTGAAAATTCCGAGAAATTGAGAACTGAGAAACTAAATATTGTGCATTGAAGAGAAGAAATATGTAAAAGCAATTTATTTCATGTCCTTTGTGTTTTGTTTAATTTAAAAATAACTCGACAAAGACGTTTTTGTATTTTTGTCCTAATATTTATATTTCTAATACGTTTTTCTTAATATTTAGGCATTGATTATATAACCATCATCTTTATTCTTATTTAAACTACTAGTGTTTATGTGGATGTATGCAAATGCATTGAGCCTGTCAGAAATTGCAATCGTGATAAGCGTTTTTTTAAAACATATTTTAGTGGTAGATCATGGCTTACAATTGGAAACAAAACGTGCTCTTGGGCTTGAAAAGGTTGGTTACCACTGCTCTATAGCAATGATTACTATCAGAATATAGTGCTTTAACCTTTTAACAAAATACTTTTTGTTTTAACCCAAAAATATCACTTACCCTACCTTTAAACATCCGAAAAGCAGTGGCCAAAGCTACTGAAGCAGCAAATTAAATAATGGGTACGGGTCAGTGTTGATTTCGTCGACTAACTCTATGACGAAAAATGTCTGTCGACTACCTTTTTTCACATACGAAAACAAAATAAAAACTAAGCTATGATGACTAAAACTATGACTAAATATACTGACAACTTCATCAACAAATAAAAAATGATTAAAATGTTTGGGGGAATACTAGTGGCGAAGAGGATCCAGTAGAACTAAGACAAAAAATAGCAGATCTTCAAGCTCACAACGTGTCACAGCGCAACACGTTGTGAGCTTGTAGCTATTTTCGGCATGCAGCTAAGTGAAAATCAGCCATTTCGATGCCATCACGGCCCGCCAAAAATAAAAAATAAAAACTCAAAAGACAAAATGACTAAAACTAAATCAAAATGTGCTGTCAAAATCAACACTGGTATGGGTCAATCATGCCGTTTGATGGGCATGGTGTGGAAGAATGCATGTCTAACAGCTCATATATGAGAAATACAGCGTCTAATATACAACATGACATGCAGGAGTAGCGAGTGAGTGAGTGAGTGAGCGAGCAGGCAGACAGGAGTGAGGAATTAGAATGTGGCTGTCAGTACAACCTGCTTGATTCCTCCGGAGTCGCATATAATCCTCTCCTCCTCGCTCGGCGGTGGGACTAAGGCACGAGTGGAGTGAGTGAGTGTTGGAGTATTGGAGTTTGGCTTGTCTGTCATACTGACAGTCTGTCTGTCTGTCTGTCTGTCTGTCTATTTCTCTCTATTCTCTATTTAGAGTAACAGGTTGAAGTGTAATATACCAATTCATCTTAACACATTGAGTGCCAAAACCGGGAATTCACGGTTTTGCAAATACACTCGTTGAGTGCCATAACCGGAGATCTCCGCAAGGAGACTTTTTTATTTATTTATTTATTTTTCCACATGGGGCGCTCTAACGCAACTTTGGAATGATTCACAGAGCTTGAAAGAAGGAGAGGACGGAAGTGGATCCATGCCAAAAAAAAACGGCCTCCCGTCCGCACCCATTATAACTCCTTGAGAAAAAAGCTTCATATCTCCATTTATTTTTTAACGTGGTGGAAACGAGCCGTTTTCGATGGGCGATAACTCTGCAATGGCGGATCGCGTTAAGATATATTATTGTTCCAGGCGATAGACGGGACCCACCACCGTCGTGCATGCAGCCTTTGTTTACATCTGCGTCCTCGTCGTGGAGACTACAGCGCGGCGGAAATTGTAAGAATGCCAGCACTAGATGTACCCTGTTTTAATAAACCTCTGGCACCGAATGTGTTAAAGAGTAATCAAACACTAAACCGCTTGCGCGCAAACACACAAACACAGACGAGGAAATAGGGCGTTGAAAACGTTGAAATATGGAGATACTGTACAAGCCGGTTTCTGCCTGACAGCGACACAATACAACCTGACACAGTGTGGAACTCAATGACATAATGTGGGGAAAAGAAATTAGTCGATACGTCCTTGGCCCTTTGGCAGTGTGCACAGGAAATGTAGCACTGACTGATCCAGCAGATCCCAGTTTGGACACACAAACAAGACAGCTAGACTCCTGCAGAGCTACGCCGTAAAAAATAAAGTTAAAATGAAACAGGACAATTATTATAATGACATTTAGAGGTTAGGTTTAGGGGTTAGGATTAGACATTTAGAGGTTAGGTTTAGGGGTTAGGATTAGACATTTAGAGGTCAGGTTTAGGATTAGACATTTAGAGGTCAGGTTTAGGGGTTAGGATTAGACATTTAGAGGTCAGGTTTAGGGGTTAGGATTAGACATTTAGAGGTCAGGTTTAGGGGTTAGGATTAGACATTTAGAGGTCAGGTTTAGGGGTTAGGATTAGACATTTAGAGGTCAAGTTTGGGGGTCAGGATTGGAGTTATGCCTGATTTGAACTCATTTGTGCGCCAATGTCGGGCACTGAAAGTAGCAGATGTACAAGATCACAACGAGTTAGTAGATCACTATTTTTGGCTTTAATGTTAAAAAAAGTTTAATAAAATTGGCGTCCTAAAATCGTCCTCACAAGTATAGCAAAATAAATGTGTGCGTGTGTGTGTGTGTGTGTGTGTGTGTGTGTGTGTGTGTGTGTGTGTGTGTGTGTGTAGTGAGCCAGTCAGTATGTCGGACGTCATAAATCTACAACTATGTAGAGAGTCTCGCATGCAGCAGCTGTCACACTCTAATGAGGCCTCATGGGAAATGGAGTCTTTTTTGGAAGGAAGGGGGGGGGGGGGGGGTGGAGGAGGGAGAACAAGGATGGAGGGATGGAGAACAGGAGAGGTTGGGTAAGGGAGTGATAGAGATGGGATGGAGAGAGAGACTAAGAGAAATAGAGGGGAGAGAGGGAAACAGAGAGAGAGTGGGAGAGGAGAGAGACAGGGGAGATAGAGAGAGAGAAAGAAAGAAAGGGAGTGATAGAGATGGGATGGATAGAGAGACTAAGAGAGAGAGAGAGAGAGAGAGAGAGAGAGAGAGAGAGAGAGAGAGAGAGAGAGAGAGAGATAATGCAGAGAGGAAAGGCAACAGAGGGCTGGGGAGAGGGAAAGACTCAGAGTGTGTGTGTGTGTGTGTGTGTGTGTGTGTGTGTGTGTGTGTGTGTGTGTGTGTGTGTGTGTGTGTGTGTGTGTGCGTGCGTGCGTGCGTGCGTGCGTGCGTGCGTGCGTGCGTCAGCTGGAATAACTTAAAAGCGCCTTGCTCCAATTTTCCGTCAAAAGCGACAAATAAAACATTTGGCCGCAAGGACAATAAAAACACAACACATTGTAATACGTAGCAAACGATCAATCAAACACAACAATAACATTAAGACGTGTGTAAATCTGCCTGGCAACAGCTGCTCACAGCCCTAATAAATACACTGTCTCTGTAAGGTGGAAACCTTGTAAGTCCAAACCAGGCGGTAAGCATTCACCGCTGGAAATGAAGCCAATAAACAGTGGTGGAAATTAACTTAAAGGTGTAGTGAAATGAAAAATATGTTTTTCACACTTTTAGAGCATATCCGTGGTCATCATATGGGCATACCTACCAATAGATGCCAAAAAAAAAGAAAAAAAAACATTTTTGCGTATTTTTACATCTAAAGTCCCTAAAAAGCCAATCTTAATTACTTCCTGTAAACGAAAACGTGCTGCGTGATGACATAACACAGCCTTCATGAAAATAAATGAATCTTGATTACATGCACCTGTTTGATTCCCATAGCTGCACGTTCTTCAAACACAGCTGATTTTAATTACAGAGATACTCCGTTTTGAATCTCATTGAAGATGAGTGTATTACTCATTTTAAACTTCATCTGCACACTAAAATATGTATCTGAAAACATTATAGGTTAGAAATAAGCCAGGTAGTAGCAAACGTGCTTCACTGGCCGTCTCTCTCTCACTTGTAAACAAACACTAGCCGTGTGCCGCACGGCTGAAGTGATTGAGATCCAACGTCCCATAGCCTGAAGGGATGGGACCTTCTGATTGGTTTAGAGTCGTTGAGCCGACATTTCAGGCTGAACCTTCAAAATAAAATGACCGAAAATGTCACTTCAGTGCGTCTTTAAGTACATGTACACAAGTACTGTACTTAAGTACGGTAATTGTACTTTACTTGAGTATTTCCAATTTCCAATACTTTTACTACTCCACTACATCTCAGAGGCAAATATTGTACTTTTACTCCACTACAATTATTTGAAAATTTTAGTTACTAGTTACTTTGTAGATTTGTATTATTATTACAAAACATACACATGCCGTCAATGCGGATTTGATCAGATTTTACACTTGATTTCATTACCTTAGTAAACATTGTCAAAAATACTTTATGCCTTCAGTCACTAGTTTAAAGTCTTCGTTCAATTATCCTGATACGTGTTTTTTTTATAAATGATGGTCCCATTAACTCATTGACTGCCATGGACGAGTACACTCGTCGGTTGGCCCGAGGTCCACATTGCCAAGGACGACTTTGACGAGTTTAGTTTTCAAGCAGATGGCGCTGTTCGCTAACCTATGAATGATCCCTTGCCTGTCAGAAAAGGATAGACCCGGAAATGATGTCATTTTGTTTTAAAACAGCTTGATTACTTTATGTTTATTTGTGGTGGAAAAATGGCTTTATCTCCGTTGCTGTTGTTTTTTTTGCTAAAAACAAGCTGCATTCAACTGGCCACAACTATGCAATGGATTACCACAACCGGACATTTTTTCCCCCCCGATTTTCCAAAGATTAGTAAAAACAATAGGCTCTATGCACAGCAGCCATTTTATGAAGACATTCACAGGTGTTACCAGTGATACTAATGAAGGCTCTGTTCCATTTAGTGTAGCACAGTAGTTCTCAGATTGTTTTATTTCAGATTTCCACGACCCCCATAACTCAGAGTTACACACCCGTAAAGGGCCATTTGGGAGTGTTTCCAGTGAGCCAACATGCACAATATCAGCACCCTGACTCTGTCTGACCAGAATAGAACAGAGCCTTCATTATTATCATTGATAACACCTGTGAATGTCTTACAATATGGCTGCTGTGCATAGGGCCTATTGAAAAACGCTGGCAGTGGCGTGGCAAACCATGTTTTATGTTGTGGCAGTCAAAGAGTTACTTGTAAAATGTTCAAGGCTAGCTCTACCGAGTGATGACCCGCCCTCGCTGCCCCTCCAGCCAATAGCATTAGTTTCTGGTTTGCTTTTTACGGGACTGGAAATTCCAAGATGGTGCATTTGAATTTGCTGAATTAGCTTCAAAATAGGTCTGTATACGTCAATGGGTGACGTCACGACCAGAACTGTTACTTTTTTAGAAGTAACAGTTATTAAGTACAGTAGTTTTTATTTAGTCACAAGCTCGTGTTAATACTTTTCAAAAACAGCCGATCTACAAGCTCACAACATGTCACAATTCGCCATTTTAACGTGACACTCTTGTACGACGAAGTAGGGCATTCAATTACAGGACAAAGAACATAAAACGTTTTAGAAATATGGAGATACAAGGTTTCTGCTCAACAGCGACCATGAATACAGCGCACGCACGCACGCACGCACGCACGCACGCACGCACGCACGCACACACACACACACACACACACACACACACACACACACACACACACACACACACACACACACACACACACACACACACACACACACACACACACACACACACACACACACACACACACACACACACGTCTGGAACTGAATGACTTATATAGGCTAATTGGATCTGTGTCAAATTGATCGTCTCAAGCGATGAAATATTAGACGAAGCAATAAAAGGATAAGAGAGTTATAAAGAATCGGATCAAATTAATTTCATGTGTCATTTAATGTGAACCTGTGCACTTCCTATGTGGAGCCGTGTGTGGGGGTTTCCTGCTGGTGTGTGGGGACATCTAGTGATGCTCTGTGGGAACTGCAGGCCAGTTAAAAGAGACTGCACTGCTTTGGTGCATGTTTGGATAACTGACTGACTGACTGCTGACTGTGAGGTTCAATTCATAAAGGTCTCACAGGCAATTTTATTACCTGTGTAGGCCCTATAAAGAGAAGAATGCATTCGCCATCTGTTTTGAATAAGGGGTGTCATGTTTTGCAATTAATTAAGTTTACCTAGACTAAAGGTAAAACCATTTCTTAATTCCATTTAAGGATGTGTTTTCACTATAATTTATAATTATAAGTTATGGGCCATGACGGAGGCGCGCCGACTCAGCAGACCTTGAGGCTGAGGAGACGCGCCCGAGCGCCTCCAGGCGCGAGTGCCCGCGTCGACCAGCCGATGGTCTGCTAGTCGAATCAGCGCCGTCCGAGTTATGTACCGATAGGGACAGAATCGTAAATATTTTTGGTGCGGACTGCGTTTGTTCCACTGACTGCGTTTGTCCCAACTGCCACTCAAAGTGGCTACTGGCCAACTGCCTGGATGAGGCAGACTTATTTTTTAAAGCTTTGTGCTTTCTATTAGACTGTGCAGGGCAGAGGCGTCTAATCTCTGAGTCAGGGTAACAGCATACCCTCGGATTAAAACTATTTCCTAATTCCATTTAAAAATGTGTTTACACTATATTTTAGGACTATGGGGTAGATACTGAAATGATACAGTTTTGGAAACATGTTAGCATATCCATAGTTCTGATGTTCACACCTCCAATTTGGAAGACAATTAGCTCCCTGTTGATGGTCCAAATGTTGATGGCTCTTGGTATCAATGTGCTTTCATTGATATTCTCATTAACTCAACAATGAGATCTCCCCCTCAACTTTGTGGTTGATGTAGGTGATCAACTCTATTGTTTAGGTTAGTAAGAATATGTGGATAGTTTCAGTTATGTTGGGCAGTTTAGAAGTTTAAACCCCCTGGATATTTTGTGCTAAGTCTTGTAATCCATTCTTTTTCATGGAATCTTCTCTGCCCAATTGTCCAGCAGTCATTGAATTCCAAGCCGCATACTTTTATAGCATCAATCCCATGTGTCATAAAGTGTTGAACAATTAATAAATGGGTATCTTTTTCATTATTAATCGTGTACCTGTGTTGCCTTATTCTAATTGCTATGGAGTTGTTTGTCTCTCCTACATACTGTAATCCACACACTTGGCAAGTAATCAGATAAACACAATTTCTGGTGCTGTATGTGATGTTCTGTCTTAGGCTAATATTTTGTTTGTCCTGTTTTTAACCGTTTGTTTCGGGCTAAAGTAGTTAGGCCTTGCCCGTGCTACTTGGTTCCATGGCTTCAATTTGCTGTGGATCAAGTAGTCTTTCAGATTTTTGTTTTTCCTATAGGCCGAAATTATCTTAAAGTTCTGTAGGAGGTTTCCTCCCCTGTTTTCAAATGGTGTGTGGGGACATCTAGTGATGCTCTGTGGGAACTGCAGGCCAGTTAAAAGAGACTGCACTGCTTTGATGCATGTTTGGATAACTGACTGACTGACTGACTGACAGACAGACTGACTGACTGACTGACTGACACACTGACTGACTGCTCGCTCCTGGACACCGTCGAATGGTCATAAATCTCCCGCAAATACCAACCGTGTGGTGGATTTGTGGGAGAGTGGTTTCTATTTACTACTCAGTGCTCAGAGCCCGCCTACTGGCTCGCTAATTTGCAGACATTAACAGACTGAGGCACACAGGCCGGAGCTGCAACCTGCCACACCCCTTTTACCTCCTCTTGTATGGCTCTCATTTGCCACTGACCTGTCAATCTGGCAAAACGTCTACTAGTGACTGCAGCCTCTGGTCTGAGAGGCGCGAGGAGAGAAAAGAAAAGTCTGGATTGTGGTTGGTCTAATCTTATTGATGTAGATTACAGACAGGGGGGAAAAGGAATACAAAACCCACTTTACATCAGATTATTCGAAGCATTACCCGTGTCTCATCCCAGAAAAACATAATGATACATTTGCACGGTGTGTAACAACTGCGAAGTGTCTATTGCCCAGGTGTAAAAACTAAAAGGTACGTCGAGGTGAGTAAAATCAAGCCATGTCAAGCTAGCATCATTTTTTAACAATATCATATCCGTCTGTCTGTCTGTCTGTCTGTCCTATATATATATATATATATATATATATATATATATATATATATATATATATATATATATATATATATATATATATATATATATATATATATATATAGGCCTATCTTATAAGATTCTCTCATCAGATTGTCTTAAATGCACACACTACAGTACAAGATTTAAAAACAATGAGGCATCACAAACTACAGGATTCTATTCAGATTTTCGTGTTCGCCCGAACACAGCACCTCATGTCATTTGATCTCACAAGAAGCGTTCATCCGCCTTGGTATCTTGGCGCCAGCTATAATCAGTGTTGGGACTAGTTACGTAACGCAACTACTTTTTGCGGTGACTAATAACGTAACGTGTTACCTTTTCCAATTCAGTAACGGCGTTATAGTTACTGTGATTTAAAAAGGTGCGTTACTGCGTTATATTATGTGATCCAACTGAACCGTCTACCCCGTGGAGCAGCTTGCCTGTCATCTAAACAGGACAGGCAGGCTTGGATGGATACAGGCAAATTCAAGCGATGCCACTCACTCTAACTGAGAAAGTGAAAGTAGAGAGGAGTGAATGATGATTGGTTAACAGGGGGTAAAATGTCAGCCAAAGCCAATCAGAGACAGAGTTGGGCGGGTCTTGCCATACACACACCCTCCCTTGCTAACACACACACACACACACACACACACACACACACACACACACACACACACCACAACAGCACACACACAGTCTCAGCTGAGCGACATGCAGCGTTAGTTTGCAGCTTGGAAATATAACCATTATTTAGAATTTGTGGGGATAAAGGGCGCTAAAGACATTGCAGTGACATAAAACATTGTCCACATCGAGTAACAGCAATGCTAATCTCCTGAAGCACCTAACTAAAGTACATGGGGTTATAAAACTAGTCGCCAAAGAAGACTCCACCGGCAGTGATCTAGATGGAGCTACAGTTACTGTACTCCATCCATCTAAACAGATAAAAAAAACTTTTTTTTTTTAAATCGCCACAGCATGTCACCCATACTCAACTAAACAGATTGATTGGCAGGTATGTTGTTGAGGAGGACATGCTTCCCATCGCAACGGTTGAGTTTGTTGCCTTCAGAGCAAAATAGCAGTGAAAGCAGCAGGGCCACTACAGTGCAGAAAGACGTTTAATTGTTCCACTACATTACATAATGACTACAATGGTCTTTTCTCTCACTGTGCCACAGAGCAACACTAAAACTGTGTGTGTGTGTGTGTGTGTGTGTGTGTGTGTGTGTGTGTGTGTGTGTGTGTGTGTGTGTGTGTGTGTGTGTGTGTGTGTGATACAGTACACTGGCATAAGTGTGAGAGGTTTTTTATTTAAAAAAAAAAAAAAAAGGTTTTGTCAGTTAAATTAAGGCCACTCACATCTATATGCAAATGACATCAAATTCATTCAAACTGATAACTGACTGGGGAGGGAGTGTGGGAGATAGGTGGGTTATTGTATTGCTCTGAGTATAATGATCATTACATCCTGATGTGAAAGAAAATATTTCTAAAGAAGAAGAAACAAATAAACGTTTTTATGTATAGCCTATCAAAATCATTTGAAAATAATATATATATATATATATATATATATATATATATATATATATATATATATATATATATATATATATATATATATATATATATATATATATATATATATATATATATATTATTATCAAAATCATTTGGAAATAATATATATATATTATTTCCAAATGATTTTGATAGGCTATACATAAAAACATTTTTTTTTTTTTTTTTTTTACAATTTTATTTTATACATTCTTTCTTACTAGTTACTTTCATAATTTAGTAACTAAGTAAATAATAAACTTTATTTGTATAGCACCTTTCATGACATGAAATGCAGCGCAAAGTGCTTTACAGAGCAAGAATACAAATACAGTTACAACCAATTTAACAATAAAGCAAAAAAATAAAAATAAAATAAGATAAAAGCAAAAGCATAAAACAACATTAAAATAGGCAATACTGTGAGGACTTAAAAATCAACCAATGAATCAGCTAAAAGCAAGAGTGAAGAAATAGGTCTTGAGCTGTGCTTTAAAGCTATCGACAGAGGCTGCCTGTCTTAGGTGTAATGGGAGTTTATTCCACACTGTCGGTCCGTAAAAGCAGAATGCTGCTTCACCGTATTTTTTATATGTCATTGTAGGCACCTCGAGCAGGTCAGCACTTGAAGTAACTAATTACTTTTTTTGAGCAGTAACTAATAACTGTAACTAGTTACTTTTTTAAAGTAACTTGCCCAACACTGGCTATAATACTGAGCGTCGCCTCAGTTCGCTCCCCCTGACCAGTGCGAAGTGAAGCAATGTCATCGTCTCTGCCGGGCAGCCGAAGGCCGGAGACTACATACGTATATTTTCGCACCTCTCCGTCTGTATGTGAACAGCTAATCTATGGCACCGTTGGACCGATCGCCGTGAAACTTTGCACTCACACTCCCAGCAGGTGAAGAAAGAATCACCACCCCAAAGTGTTCAAAACGGCTTCATGGTGGCGCAATAACCTCGCTTTGTCCCATTTTGGACTATAACTGTTGAACTGTAGGTTGCGCAATCAAAATCTCCACTGGCGAAACTTGCACACAGGCATTACCATAATACGCAGCATATGAAGACAGTGACAAACACAATTCTTTAAAGTTTATTTGCGCTTTTGTCAACTCTGTGTAACTCCAAGGAGCAGAGTTTTCTTCGGAGTTACTGCGCATGTGCAGGCTATGGGCTCTTGTTGTCACGGTTACATACGCTCCTCGCAGGCTATAGGATCTGCTTGTGTCACGATTACGGTCCCCGCAGGCTGGAGTCTGTAGCCGATGCGGTGGGTGGATGTCACACACACACACACACACACACACACACACACACACACACACACACACACACACACACACACACACACACACACACACACACACACACACACACACACACACACACGCGCACACGCGCCAGAACAGGCAGATCATGTCCATATAGCACTCGCACGGACATTGACAGGCACAATGTTCGAATGAACGTCGTGGTATTGGCACAAATAGCTTAGGTTCAAGTAACGTAAACATGAAGTTCTCATGGTTGTGGGGGTGGCGACGATTTGACGGCGGGTCGTCACAAACACCACACCACACGTTAACAGCATGACATCAGCAGCACTCCTCTCCAAAAGTCTAACTATGCACACCAAGCACATAACCCAAAAGTTCAAATATATGGATGCCACACCGAGCGCATAACGTCTGCATATAGTTGGGGTGGGGTGCGCACATCACATGGTATGGACTAGTAACATTATAATAATTGGTATTGCTGCAGATGATGCAGTATATGAGTGTTGGGTTGTAGTAATATTATCAGCATTGCAGTATTCGTAGTATTATCAGTATTGCAGTATTAGTAGTAGTATCAGTGTTGTACCTGATATAGAACAGTAGATGAGAGCTGGGTTGGCAGCACTCAGCTGGTTGAATCCCAGACCCATCTGATCCAACTTCCCTGGAAGATAATTCTCCACCAACACATCACTCACTGCTGCCAACTACACACGCACACGCACACACACACACACACACACACACACACGGGAGAAAGAAAGAGAGAAAGAGAGAGATTATCGCTTATTCACACATTGATACATTCATAATTGATACAATTACACAAACGTGACTGAATTAATTAATGAATTAGGCTTGTTTTTTCTTGACCACAATATAACAATTTAGATAGCAGGTTATTTGGACAGATGGTCATTGTTTGCCTGTTATCCTACAGTTTCAATGTACAGATTATTATTATTGTTTAGATAACCTGATGCTAGGTTCTTGGTTTACCTGTGATTCTACTATTCTACACTGTCTCTCTGCATTCTATCTATGTGTTTTGCTTAGTGTAAGTTAAAATAAATAGGATAAAGAGTGTCTGCTAAATGCCTAAATTGAAAATTGCGAATGAATGGATGGATGGATGGATGGATGGATGGATGGATGGATGGATGAATGAAATGTACAAACACATGACAAAGGTTCAGTAACACACTATAAAGGATCAAACTTGTACCTCTGTGATGATCTGGACTCCTTTAGGATGTTTGAGATCCACTGCAATGCTCTGCAGGGTAAAAACAGACCCCAGAACAGCTGTAAGTATAGTACAGCATCATGACATCAAAAATCTACGTTTCAACCGTTATTTCTTTGTTTTCCCAACATAACAAAAACGTGTATGTTTTGGTTAGCTGGCATTGAAATTCTGATTATGTGAAAAAGAAAAAAGAAAAGAAAAAAGCTAGGCAGAGTTGAAATATTTAGATGACCTCAACTAGGAACTCTGGAATTGGGGCGTAGTCCAATGAAATATTGTCATTACATTATTTGTTTTAATCGCATATTTATGGACCGCCCCCATTTATACTGTAAAGCAGTTGTTCTCAAAGTGGGGTTCTTGGGGGGATTCCAGGGAATCTCCAGCAAAATGTGTTAATACAGCATCACTATCATTTTAACCCCTTTATTCATTTATACGTTGGCCATTACAGCGCCTCTATGTTTGCATATGCTCTCTTCCTACAGCCCGTTCGCTGTGTCCACTCCGCTGGGTCTCTGCTGTGCAAGCCCAGCGAGAATGGCTTGCACTGCCGGGAGACCCAGAGCGCAAAAAGACAAACTGGACGGAACTAGTTAAATTAGGCAGGAAGAAAGAACCGGTTCAGCCCCGGTGGAAAAGGGGACTCAAGTTATGGGTGGTCGTTGAAATTAAAAAGGTTTGAGAAGCAACACGACAGTTTGAACAAAGTGTGTTTCCTGTTTACCTTTTTATTGCGGTTCACGCTGAGGAAGTAAACACTCTCTGTTCCCACAAACGGTGGACCCCAAGACCTGGTGTCATCTCCCGCTCCTGTGTCACACACACACACGCACACGCACACGCAAACACACACACACACACACACACACACACACACACACACACACACACACACACACACACACACACACACACACACACACACACACACACACACACACACACACACACATATATAAACACAGCACGAAAAGATTCAGAGATGTGTGTTTGGTACAGTAGATTATGTCTCTGTTTGTTGCAACAATGCTTCTTGCCATTAACTTTTATACAGTTGGAAATTCTGTTTATTTCCATTTTCAATGATTCCCCATTCGTAAGGAGCAACAGACCTGCTACTTTTTATGGTATACACAAGGGATAATTGACGGCGCGCCGGTCATTGTTGAGAAATGAACCCTGACAGGATGATTACACCCTGAGGCGAAGCCAATCAGCCTGAATTAGCCCGCGTATAACACGGCTAATTAATAAATAAATTAATAAAATGACCTAAAAATAACAACAAAACAAAGTGCTTACGGTAATGAAAGTATTCCATTAATTTATGCCAGGTGTGGCCGTCCGTCCAGCGCAACACGGTCGCCTCGAAAAGCAACAGGATGTGTTGATCAAATAGAATACATTTTCTATAACTGCATTGTCTATTTCTCGCTTCAAATGTTTTTCAAAACATTCTTGAGAGCAATGTTTGGCTGTAAACGACATTGTGTGTTTGTTTACATGGCTGTCATGTTGGATACAGCATCAAATCAAGCAGGGCAGCAGGTGCTCTGAGCCTTTGATTAGACACCGGTCTGTTATAGAGCTCATCGGTCATTATCCAGAAATAACACACAGCTGAATTCAGTGATTGACCAATCAGAATCAAGCATTCAACCAAACTGTGTAAAAAGCATAAATATACATAATAATGGTTGATTTTTCTTTTGACCGGTTTCTTTCCAAAAAAAATTATCCTTACCCTCCCTCTCTCTGCTTGTGTCAATAAAGTTGATAGTGATTCAAACAGTGTCATATCCACCCACCTGGTCTCTCCACCTTAATGACCTCAGCACCCAGGTCACCAAGAATCATAGTGGCAAACGGACCTGCCAGCACCCTGCCACACACACACACACACACACACACACACACACACACACACACACACACACACACACACACACACACACACACACACACACACACACACACAGTATAAGAGAGGGACAGATGTTTTAAAACGGTCTCTCTGGCTGTGTTCAAAGTTGAGTTCAATTCAAACAGGCTTCAGAGATTGTAAATTAACATTGACTTTCTACACTGTGTCTGTCATCCAGATATCAGAGTTATATCAAAATGTTACATTTTTGTTTTTTTATTCCATTTCTGCTAATCAGCAAGCGATATATACTTAGATGATTTTGATGTATATTAGGATACATTTGTGCGACTGTAAAGACAAAACTAAAGACGAGGCGGGGCTTCCGCTTTCCCCATTAATCGTCAACAGAGCTTCTGCGCTCCAGAATGTGTGACCGGAAGCGTTTGAAAACTTGAGGGAGGCAACAGTCTGGCCACGGAGACTATCTACGATGCAACAAAGCTGTTGACAGCCCATACATGAAACAGAAAAGTCCTATATGATTGTATTACATGACGATAAAAACACCAATGTTGCAGTTTTACAGAAAGCAGATAAGCTTGGCTTATCCTCTTTGTCTGTGTTAAGATTGTGTTTCCAAAAGAATCTTCCATTTTCATGTTATGAGCAACTTTCTGTGATTTAAAACTACTGCTTCCAAACTAACACAGAAAAGAATTCTGGCTGCTCAGAGTTTATTGACAGAAAGTTAATCATAACATGATAATGTTATGATTAACAAAGAAGAGAACCAAAGCTGTCCGTATACAGCTGCAACATTGGTGAGTTATTCATCGTTTTAATACAATCTTTTCGTTTCATGAATGGACTGTCAATGGAGCTTGTTGCAACTTAGACGCAGATAACATCTAAACTGCTTGTGGCTACAGTTTATTAACAAAATCTCTCTAGACCGAGTTCGAGTTAAAGTTAAAGTTATCACAAGTCACAAGAGAGAAAGAGAAATGGGACATTTCAGCTTCGCTTTAAAGGAATATTTCACTTTCAAATAGAATAAACATTTACATCTTTTTATTAACAAATACATTTTAAAAAGTCGTGGAAAAATCACAGCCGCCTCACCCATTATGCGTGATAAAATACATGTTTAAGATGTATAATTTAAAATTCACACTTCCAGATGCCTTACCTTGTCAAGTCCAGCACTCTCACCCCCTCTAGTGGCCGAACACTGTCACCACCTGTCAAACACAATGAATACAAACATTTCAGCATTCTTTCTTTCTTTCTTTCTTGTATGGATTCATTCATTCATTCATTCATTCATGTCCTCGGCTCATATAGACAGAAATAATTAACCACATTGACTGCATTTCAATCCACTCAAAAAACTAACTTGCCTACGACAGGTTCATTTATAAGACAATCATTCCTAAAAAGAACAAATCATCTACAAGCTATCAAGGCAACCGAGGCATGACGCAGTAAAAGTCTGGCTTCTAGACTTTGACCACATTGACAGCTTTTCTGGACTGGTGTGGTGGTGTGGTGGAAAAAGTGCTTAATTGTTTTACTTAAGTAAAAGTATCAATATAGCGATATAGAAATACAAAAGTATTTGTATTAAAAGTAGAGTCATTATGCAGAATGTCCCATTTCACCTAGTTTTCAAATGTATATGCACATGCATGCATCACATTGCCACACATTGTGAGCTTGTAGATCTGCTATTTTCAAAAAGCAGAAATGTAAATAGGGCTGAAGTGGGTAATGTATGTTTTTTTGATAATGTAATAATAATCAAAATCTACAAAGTAAATAGTAACTAAAGTTTTCAAATAATTGTAGTGGAGTAACAGTACAATATTTGTCTCTGAGCTGTTACCTAGAGTACAAGTAAAAATACTGAAAATTGGAAATACTCCAGTAAAGTAAAAGTACAGTACAGTACTTGAGTAAATGTACTTAGTTACTTTACACCACTGCTGGATAATAAAGCAGTTTTAGTAATAATCATTATATATATTTTGTATAATGTGTCATACCTGCTGTTGTTGTTGTTGATAATGACACGCAGCGCGTGCACGTCAAAGCTCGCGCACACAGAGCAGAAGCACATGTTTTCAACATGTTTGTTATTGTTGTAACGCTGCCGTGCTGCTTGGAGGCAGACACCACTGTTACGGATAATCTGGTGACCCATCGAATTCTGTTACCCAACCCGACTGACCAGAGGGGTCGCTGTTCTTCTTCCTCACCATCACCACCTGTTGCTGCTCTCAATGGCAAAAACATGGAGGACGCTGCGGTAAATGAACTAGATGGGTCACTAAACACGACGCAACACCAGGAAGTTAAAGTGGCATTTTGAGGGCTGCATTCAGCACAACGAAACTTGTTTCTATAACGACACGGAAGAGAAATACATCCTAAGACCGTTATTGTTTTGTTTGATGGAGTTCTGTGTGAAATAAAATGGTTTTATGACTGTCTTTTCACTGGGGCTTGAAATAAAATATTATGTGGAGGTTGTTCACGTTATGAGCTAACTGGTTCCCTTGTCATGAACACGCTCCAATAAAATAGAAGGTCCGGCGTACGTCATTTTTGTTATCCAGCGATTCCAGCCGGCAGATTCGTGGCATTGGGACTCTGGGAGGCAAGCTGCAGTCGAGAGTTTGATGTAGTGATGGCAAATGAAGCTTTTTTGAACCACTGAACCATTTGAACCAATCGGTTCAAAAATGGGTTCATTGCTCGAAGCTTCAGTGATAGTGACATCTCCTGGTGAAATGCAAGACTGCAGTCAAATATTAGGTTGGCCAGTTGGGGGCTCTTAGACAGTAAAACAATATAATGTGTGTGTGTGTGTGTGTGTGTGTGTGTGTGTGTGTGTGTGTGTGTGTGTGTGTGTGTGTGTGTGTGTGTGTGTGTGTGTGTGTGTGTGTGTGTGTGTGTGTGTGTGTGTGTGTGTGTGTATATATATATATATATATATCTCACACACAAAGACTGAATATCTTGTTCTTTATACAAATAAAGATGGCTGTGTATTGTCTGTGTTATTATGGTAGATTGTGCTTGGGAAACAGGATGTGGTGGGGAAATATGGCACAGTATAGGGTATGCTTGTGTAACTTAAAGATTTTTATTTAGGAAAATACGTTTTTCTACAGTTTTTGGACTGAGCCGGTTTCTTTTTTTGCTGACTATTTCTCCACATTTTGAGAAAACACGCTCACTAGGTACAGAAGTGGCTGGCGTGCATAGAAACGTTTTTGCAAGTACAAACAGATGCGGATATACATTTTGATGGTCTCTCCAGTAAAGCAGGGGATCTTGTGCTCTTTCCAGTGGTGGATCGGTCATGTACCGCTGCACCTCCACTGTTGCATCTGCTGTTGTGCTCCTTGACCTCCTTGCTTCAGAAGCATCCCTGTCCAGGAGTTCCCAAAGGTTCACACCTGAAAGACAAACAAATATAAAAGTAATCAGCAGTGTAAGTTTTCAATTTGTATAATGTTTTACTTAGATTATAATATTATGTGGATGATGGATTTCCATCACGAGCTGGTGCAGTTGCTGGAGTTGCTGCAGATGTGGATGGCTGTTCTGGAGGTGAGCCAGATGGTATATGTTTCTCATTACAGAGGAACATTCTCCTGTCAGTCGTCGGACTGCTGCCTGGGCCTGACCTTTATTAAAGAACCCTAAAGTTTTATATCTAGGATCCAGCAGTGTAGCAAGGTTCAGTGCTGTTGTGCTCTCCAGGCTGTCAAACCTGGTTTGCATTAATGACAGCAAGTTCTGTCCCAGTTGTTTTGCCGTGTTGTTGCCGTGGCTTGTTTTTCCAATCAGGTCAAACAAATTGTGAATTAGCATTTTTGTCCATATAACCATTGAGCCTGAGACTCTCTTTTCCAGGGACAGTTCTACTGTTGCTATGTAAAATGGGGAAAGCATGTTTAAGCTTGCAGCTATGGTGTCATAGTCTTCAGAGGACAGTGGCCTCACATCTGTTGGGAGCGAGGTAAGGGCTGCCCCCACTGCCAGCCTCTCGTCGTACAGACGCTGGAACATCAGGTAGGTGCTGTTCCAGCGAGTGTCCACCTCCTGCATGAGCTTCATGACTGGCCGCTTCATGGACTTCTGCACTTCTGCCAAGAACTCTTTTGCTCTGGTGCTGCTTTTAAAGTATGCCACCACTCTCCGTGACCTGTTGTAAAAGATAACAAATTAATTACGTCTGAAAAGGTAATGTAAAAAGAAATCATGACCAAAATAAACTAACTAACTAACTAACTAACTAACCTTGTGCGTAGGTCTTCCAGGCCAGGAGTTGTCTCAAGTGACTTCTTCACCACTAAGTTCAAGCCATGTGCAAAGCAACCAGAATGCCTTATGTGACGGTGGCCAGGTTGTCACATGTGACTTGCCACTTCTCTTTAGAATGCTGGCACCCTTTACTCTTTCAATAAATAAATAACAATCCACATTAAACTCACAATAATAAAATATCAATTGCACAATAAAGTGCGGGGTGCGTAATTACTGTGAGAATAATAATGGTGATCAAATACTGCAAGACTACGCCACCCTTTTGTATATGAGGTAGGGTCCTCTATAACACTTTCTTTCTCTAGGCTATTCACAGGTTCGAGTTTACCCTGGTAAGTATAAACACTTTTAGGAGAACAACACTTGGTCAAATATCCCATAGAGAAATCTGGACAGAAACAGGTTTGTATAAAAAGGTAAGTAAGTTTTATTGTCCCTAATACAATGGCATCTATAGGCCATAAAACAATGAAACACATAAACAAAATATAACACTAAATACTAAAACCCTCAACCTCCTACGGCGCCCACTAACTAACTAAATTACACATACACAGGTCACTTCCAACAATAAAAGCAAAACTCAACAGGACTTGTGCAAAATATAGCAATAATATGAATTTAGCGATAAAGTGCCGACTATTACTGAACCAGTAAAGTGCCAGGTGCTAATTCAAAGTGCTATATACTCATCACGGTTCACACGCAAAAGGTGGGGAATGTCCTTATATGGGCGAAATGGAGCGGGGGTTTAGGCCAGGAATCTCTGTCTCTTCTTGTCTTCGTATGTGCTGCCTGCAATTATAGAAACTAGAACCAGTTCATCTGTTCAGTGTAGATTCACATATGAGGTTTAGGACCGTGGTTTTACGAAGGTAACGTTGCATAGAATAATACTTACACACAAGCCAGACAAATGTCTGGCTATGAGTGTGTAGGGCGCGCAACGTTATCGCCACTGGCCGTCTCCTCTGCTCCTTGGTTCGTCTCACTTTTCCTCCCCGTCGCTCGTCTGTCGCTGCGGCTTCTTGTCACTGGAAGCGGGCACGTCTCAGCTCACCATCCGTTGCTTGTGGCTTGGTGCGTCTCGCTGTCTCCTTATTCTCCACCTTTGCTCCGTGGCTTCTCCTGCGCTGTGCACAACCTGCTCCCTCGGCTGTCACCTTCACACTGCCCTGTGTGCCTGTCTTTTCCTGTCTTTTCCTGTCTCCTGTTCAAATGGCCCGCGCCCACTTTTGTATAGTGTGGACCACGCCCTATTCCACCCTCATTCGCTCTGCCAACAGCGTGACCTGGGGACATTGGCTGGAGTGACACGGTCAATGTCATGCAGCCTATCATACAGTTCAAAGTCAAGTGGCTCAGGGACCGTGGGAAAATACATTGTCATGCTAAAACATTCAGTGGGAAATTACAAGGAATACATTTAAGATGATGATTGTTTAAGTGCATTATACAGGTTTTTACGCATCAATAAAATAGTACAAAAATTATTTCACCACTCGTTTTTGACCCTGTCACACTTACACCTAACTTTCTCACAGCTGAAATAATATTGGCCCCTGCATCCGTCACAAGCGATGTCACTTTGGCTTCAATGCCCTAGTCAATGAGGAGACACCTCGTTGCAGAGGCTATATTATCACCTGTGTGAGCTTTAGGGAATGGCAGCACTCCCAAAACCACTGTGGCCAGCTTTGCAGAGTCATCCACATAATGGCATGTCACTGCCAGATATGCATCCATATTAATGGAGGTCCACATATCGCTGGTCAAGCTCACAGCCGTTACACTCTCCATGACAGCCTTGGCCTTGATCTTCTCCTCCTCATATCGCTCAACCACCATGTCCTTCAGAGCCTTTCTGGATGGAAGAATGTATGTGGGATCAAGCAATGCCACCAACTCCTTGAAGCCACAGTCCTCCACGATGGAAAAAGGCTGAGAGTCTTTGACCACCATGTTCACAAGAGCCTGATCTAGCTCTTGGTTCCGGTCACCTAAGACAGACAGACAGACAGACAGACAGACACATAAATAAATAAATGACAATATGTAAAATATGGATTTTTTTTTAAATGAAGCAGGCCTTGTGTTATGGAATACAGTAATATTATAATGTGTGTGTGTAGTGTGTTTAATCAATAATAATATAGCCTACCTTGATCGCCGTTCTCCTGGTTAGCAGGAGCCACATCCTTGGCATGCTTGGCAGAAAAGTGCCTTTTCATGGAGGACGTATTGTTATGGTACTTCAACACCTGAGTGCACAACAAGCACCGGACCTGAAGAGAAAGCCATTTGATAAAAATGTAAACAAAATTCAGTCTATATAGCTCAACCTAATTACATATAGGCTTCACTAATCATATACATAATTTGACTGTAATGATACTTCATTGTAGTTATCAAAATGTCTAAAACAAATTTTTAAAATAGCAGCTCTACAAGCTCACAATGTGTTGCAAAGCAATGCGTTTTGAGCTTGTAGATCTGCTATTTTCAAATAGCCAAAGTCAGTGTATATATATATATATATATACACACACACACACACACACACACACACACACACACACACACACACACACACACACACACACACACACACACACACACACACACACACACACACACACTATATAAGTGTATATAGTACTTGAGTAAATGTACTTAGTTACTTTACACCCACCACTGGTAATAACAAGTCACATACCTGATCATTACTGATCAAATCAAAGTGTTGCCACATCTCAGAACGGCCCCTCTTCCTGGCTGGCTCCATGATGATGATGATGATCAATACAAGCAAACGCAATGTAATGATAACTCAACTCAATAACAACTATGCATACACCCACTACTGCAACCCCACACATTGTGCATTGTTTGGGCCGTTTATAAAGAGGTGAAAGCGCCAAAATTCAAACATTCAAACAACAGTTTACATTTAAATTGCATTGTACAAAACATGACCCTGTTAATTCAGACATGTGCAATTTTTTTTGAGAGTAATTGTTTTTTATGTATGACATACTTTCTTGTGAAAATAGCCGATCTACAATCTCACAACTTTTCAGATAGCAACGCGTTGTGAACTTGTAGATCGACTATTTTCACTAGTTTCCATTCCGGGGAGACAAAAAAAAAACTTTATTGGTAAATCTTTTGTGAACCAGTGATCTACAGTAGTTAGCGAAACAGAGGCTTGGTTCATAACGGACGGAAAAACCTATATATATCAACAGACACTATCAGGGAGGCCATATCTCTAGCTCAATGAGAAGAGAGGCAGCCTGAGAATCCATAGGTCGCTGGTTCGATCCCTGTCCCCAGCAATGCGTTGAGGTGATCACCATTTGGAATTCCCCCTATTCCCATGGATTGGATCCAGCCCTCTCACCTGCTCTCACTCATCACCAATCACACCTGTCACATGCACAGTACAAATTTTAGGCACTTTTACTTTACTACTCTACTCTACTACAATTACAGCAGATGACAGCTTTAGTTACTTGTTGCTTTGCGGATGTAATTATTAATACAACATCTAACAGTAACCACATACAGCCGATCTACAATGTGACGCATTATGAGCTTATATGTATATCATAAGCAACCCATGATGTATGATAACTTACCACATATGAAATCCAATTCTGTCTATCCAATGGCTCAGTCAGTATTGCGGCCATAGCCGAGTGGTTAGTGTGCCCGCCTGGAGAGCCAGAGGCCCTGGTTGCCCCAGTTACGATTCCAGGCCAGACCAGCAAATGTGTCGATGAAATGAAATGTGTCCCTGAGCAAGGCTCTTAACCCCTAATTGCTCACAGGCCCTCATTGGAAACAAGACCGCAAGGACTTTCATGAACGGACCTGTTAAAGGAATTATCCTTATCCTTTACACTGTCTACCCGCAAGTCTGTAGGTCCCTGGTTCAAACCCAAATTTAACCAGTCCAAATATAATTTACTGAACAAAAATCATGACTTTGTTAATTAATGCATGTTCACTTCTTCTCACTCTATCACTGCCTCTCTCTCACTCTGTCTCTGCCTCTCTCTCACTCTGTCACTTTCTGTCTGTCTGTCTGTCTGTCTGTCTGTCTGTCTCTCACTCTGTCACTGTCTGTCTGTCTGTCTGTCTGCCTCTCTCTCACTCTCTCACTGTGTGCCTGTCTGTCTGTATGCCTCTCTCTCACTCTCTCACTCTCTGCCTGTCTGTCTTTCTGCCTCTTTCTCACCCTCTCACTGTCTTGTCTGCCCTATCCTCGAAACCGCTTATTGCTGCTTGCAGCTATATTTTCATTTATTTTATTACATTTTTTATTGTATTTAATTTTTTTCATTTTCCAAAAAAAATATTAAAAATTGCTGGGGAACCCCTTAAAGTGACCCCTGGGAGTCCCCGGACCACATGTTGAGAACCAGTGTCCTTATCTGGCAGCACAAAGATGCTAAAAGTGTGACATCACGCCAAGAAGCGCATCCCCCACTATGCATGATGGGATTGATAGCCCAGTAGTGCTACTCTGAATGAGAGCCATTGAAATGGTGTTTTCTCTACTAAAGAGTTTTAACTTGACTTCAGTTCTATAAGCTGTAGTTTCAAAACTATTCACTCAATCTTATTATCCAATATATCATTATTTTGCTATGATTCCCTGCTTTCATATGACATGAAAAAATGAACAATGAAAAAATGCTAGATGAAATTTAGATCAAATTTGGTCACATTTGATGACCAGCGGTTCCGGTAGGAGATACAAAGGAGACTCTTTGTGTCTCCTACCGGAACTGCTGCCGGTCATCAAATTATTGGCTTAGGAATGCGACAAAAACTAAACAATATCCATGAATTCAAGTCTCCTCAAGTCTCCATGGGGTGACTAATCGATAGAAAAAAAGTCATTTTGGGGGTGAATCTGGTTGTGGGAGGGAGAGAGAGAGAATGATAGAGAGAGATACAAAGAGAGACAGAGCACTCGCAAAGCAGAGGATTTTAAATGCTGTTAAAAATATATATTTGTAATTCATTTTTTTCATTATTTGAAAATCACAAACTGAACTAGCAACAACCCACCTGGGAAAACCAATCAAAACTAAACTGAAATTGAAAACAAAAAGTCCCAACGGTGAATCAAAAACTGATGCAATAACCTTGGAGTGTGTTACTGTTGACACACAGAGTCATAACAGCTGATGGCCTCAGGCATGTTGCTACTGTGTTCCCACATCTACACACATTCCTGGATTCATATGCTAATTCATATGCAAATTGATATCGTTGTTGTCGGGCAGATACCTCTTATCTCCATTTCGTAAATTCCGTAAATGAATGCCCTACTTGATCGTACTACAGCGTCACACAAAATGATCAAAAGTAGCAGGTCCACAAGCTCAAAACGTGACGCGAAGCTACACGTTTTGAGCTTGTAGATCTGCTACTTTTGATATCTTTGAATTTGAATCCAGAAAAGGTTTTGGACATATGAGGTTTCCACCCAACAGAGACGATATGCAAATACCACATTCTGAGGCACGCCGCAGACTCAGCAAACGTCATTATATTATTACACGTCAGCAACAGTCTGTCACACAGCCTGTTACTGAATCTATAAAGGTAGCTTTGCTAACAAATGCTTTTTAATGATGTCATTGCCAATATTTCCTGTATAAAGTTGATGTCATGTTTATGTTTATTATTGTTGCATGCACAATGATACAATTCAAATATACAGACAAAACTGTATGTCAAAATCATTCTAAATGTGCAGGAGAAGTATGATACCCTATTAGGCTTATATGAAGACCTTGAAGGGTTCCCAGGGGGGTCCGCAGCTAAATGAGTGATAGTTAGGAGCCAAATGTATCCATCTGCGGCAGTTTTGATTGAATACTTTATTAGTCAGAAATGCAAACAGCACAAGGTACAGTCAGACATTAAGGCTAAATGGATGACTAAAAAAAAAGTCTTGGGGACCTGTTTCCATTGTGATCCTTTGTATTCAATTCATCAGCAAAGTATGAAAAAATAACACAATAATACATATCATCAACAAATGCAAAACACTTTATGTGCTGTGGAGTCTCGCTACGGGACCGCCTGCCAGGTAGGCACCGCACCATGGAGAGGCAGTGGGAGAGAGACAGAGAGAGGCCCCGGAGGCAGCGCCCCATGCTGAATCAACCCCAACTGAGCGCACCTGCGGTGACCGGCTAGGTGGACGGGTGCTCAGGCGGTAAGCGAAACACTCCACTATTCCCCTTCAATGAAATTGCCAGTGAAACATTATGGAACGTAAACAAAACCTTAAATGTGTCGATTGGACTGTGCCCCAAACCTGGGAAGAACCTCTGTTGAACATTATACTTACCTTTGATTTTGCATTATTCCCCCTATCTCTGTGCGTTTTTCTTAATAAGCGCCCAGAGTCTTGGCCTTGATCAGTACACCCCAGTGCAAAGGAGAAAAAGGAAAATGTCAGTAGTGAATGACACCTCCTTTCTATGGGAACATTGTTCGTCAGGTTCAAATCCCGATCCCGATGACCTTTGGTCACTCCCCATCTCTCTCTCCCCCTTTCCTGTCAGACTACTGTATACTATTTTATAAAGGCAGAAAAAGCCAAACTAAATATTTAAAAAAACAATAAAGTTTTCACTCCTTTATTATTTAAGTTGCAGAGCATGGTATTTGGGAAATGTTTGACTCTCATTTCTCTACCACAGTGCTTCCTGCTTCTGGGCAAGGAAGCTTTTGAAAGGAAAAGACGTTCTGTCCGTTCTCTAGATACATGGGTGGCAAACCTCGCACCGGACGTTTGATGAAATACATTGCAGTGGATGGAGCCGGCTGGACCAGCTCATAAACAAACACTATTTCTGAACGATGGCGACTTTTGTCATATAATCGGTTCAAGAATACAAAAGAAGACATATACTGTAACAGGTTGTTTTTTAATCACTTGCTTTTCGATGTGAACAATACATAATGTTTTTGAGGCATCTAAACAGTGGCAGGTATTGTTTCTATCTCGGAGATATCGCAAGATTTGGATGCCAGACAGGACATCGTGGACAGTCTTGCGATACTTTGGCCGTTCAGAAACATACTTTGTGCCCTTTAAGACACCTCTATAAAATTATACAGTGTACAAATCGAGAAGCAACACAGCAGAAAACAATGTTTTATATGTCTTATTTTATATTCCTGAACCGATTATATGACAAATGTCGCAATCGTTCAGAAATAGTGTTTGTTCACGAGCTGATCAGCCGGCTCCAGCCACTGCAATGTAATTCATCAAACTTCCGGTGAGGGGTTTGCCACCCATGGGTGTCATGTCAGTAGCTATATCTAGAGAACGGACGGACTTTATGTCCTTTCCTTTCAAAAAAGCTTCCTTGGTTCTGTGCAAGAATGGTACATTAAAGTTGCAGTTCACACATCCCAACTTGGTCAGAAATATAAATGGTTGATCAATAATGCCCCTGTCAAGTATTTTTCTCACCCAAAAAACTCTAGGAGTTTTATGGCACCTTTGTTTCTGTCTGTGCCCTCATTAACAATTCCAACAATTCCTCTACTCTCTACCCCCTTAATAGTTACTGGACATCCACACACAAAGCCTGTACTTCTCTGTACATGTAAAAACAAAACATAAAAAGTGCTGACCACTGTAGCCGAGGATATTAACTCGACATTTGGAACCTGTGTGCACTGCATTAGTCCGTATTTTTCAATGTTTTAATCCCGTCTGTGTTGGATTCTGTCGGAAGTTCCCTGTATTCCTCAATGGGTGGTAGTGGCGGGGCGCATCAGGTGAAAGCCGGCATTACACTCGATATAAACATGATTTAAACGAGGAAATAAAATGGTGTTCAGGCACAGACGGGATTAAAACAAATGTCTAATCAAAAATACGGACTAATGCAGTGCACACAGGTTCCTAATGTCGAGTTAACATCCGAGGCAACAGGGTCAGCACTTTATATGTTTTTTTGTACATGTATGGGGCAGGGGTCGCGCTAGGATTTGAATCTGCCGGTCCCAATGTCCGGAAGGATTCAAATTTATCGGACATCTGACAAAAATAACGGTCATAATTATTTTTATGCATTAATAACAAGCAGGTGCGTAAATACAGCCTAACACTTAGGCCTACAGCATTATATTTTGGATTGAGCTAGTTCATAATATAGCCTACACATTTTATATAGCAGGGTCATCTTACACAAATACATTCATTTCCTACATTACCATTTGCGCATGCTGCGTGCGTGCGTACTGGTTTCTCAATAATCAATTGTTTGAATGCATTTTCTAATCAAAGGGCACTGCACAAAATTGGGCATTTCAGATTAATCCTTCATAACGTGGCTCAGGCAATAAATGATAGACCACTACTCACTCACAGGAGGTTATTCTGTATAGTTAAACAGTGCAGTGGATGCGGTCCGTGCGTCTATTGGGACAGCCATGGGAAAGTTGATGAGTTGTGAGAATCTTGTCGTCTCCTCATAGAACTATTCAGTTCAAAGTGGTAACGTTTTAACGTGTCCACCTCATGATTAACGTCGTGTTTCACCTCGATGCCATAGTTGCAGTAGCCTATAGCTGTTGTGGAGAGTATTTACGCATCTGTGTTAGATTTCATGTTCAACCTGCACTGTTGTTAAACTGTAGGCAACTTGCAAACTTTACTCACAAGTGCCCTTGTAGTAGCCTAGTATCTGTGACATATTCTAACTCGTAATTATACAACTTCTGTGTTGTCTGTTAAATACACAACTTTATATAATGTAACTTGTAACCGGACCGCAGTCTCTGTATGACTGCCGAGACCGCAGTCTACGCAGCAGCAGCAGCAACAACTACGCAGCAGCAATAACAACTCTCTTTTTCCGGTTGTACCTTCAGAATAAAGTGTCTCCCATTTACCGCCCAATGCAGCACATTTTACACTGGTTATTATTAACAAGAAAAAATAGGTGTAATTCAGCAGCGTGTAACACACTCTCTTTCTACCTCTCTGTCTCTCTCTCTCTCTCTCTCTGTCTCTCTCTCTCTCTCGCTCTCCCAGAAACTCACGCACGCTGTTAACACTTGCATGACTAGCCGGTCAATCTGGACGATTTTGAGAATTTAAAGTGGATTAACTTCTCTCAGGAAGCTCCGAGGAAATTCCCCTTTCATGACTTTTCCTAACTATTTGATACAAATCATCTGATGAAACTTATTATAAATATGAAATCAGACCCATATATACCATCCCAGCCATTATATTTTGGCTAATTTGACCGCTCTCACCCTTACTCCCCCACATTTAAGAACAGTTGACACCTTCGAGACCCCCGTGGACCGCGCAGCCATGCGCTCTGAACAGCCAGCGCTCTGTCTATGTTGCCATGTCTGCTTATTATAAGCGACTTTGGGCTTGTTTTTCTACGTATTTATATTATTATTATTATTATTATTATTACCCTTATTATAATAATTATAGGGTTAGGGTTAGGGTTAGGGTTATATATATATATATATATATATATATATATACATATATTATATATATATATATATATATATATATATATATATATATATTATAAATATATATTGTGCACCATTGCACAATTCTTAGAAAATACAACATGCTTAGTTTTAAAACTTTTAGTTTTGGTTGAAATCAAACCAAAGTTATGTTCTGCTACTTTTACTTTACTGTAGTATTTGCAATTGTCTATACTTTTAATTATTTGAAAACTTAAGTTGGTAGTTACTTTGCAGATATAAATTATTACGTTATAAAACATATAACACAGAAATACACACTACTGCTTCATGCCTCACTGTTTTATCAGGGCACACACTCAGACAGATACAACGCATGCAGTAAAATGTTCATAGACCTGATGCTTATTTCTCTCGCAAAACTTGGCAACCCAAACATTCCCTTTTCACTGCGAAGCTGCGAAAAGCGAAACAGAGCAGATCTACAAGCATAGACCTTGTCACGCAGGGACTATTTTAGGCTTGTAAATAAGATATTTTGCGCAAGATTGAGCACATGTGTGAAACATACGATGTGTTCACTTGTGCGCTTTTTTCACACAAAAGTAGAGAGAAGCTGTGACCTCACCTCACAAACAAATGGACAAGAAATAACATCCATGTTCTCTTCGTTTGTCAACAATGATGTAAATGGAAAGTTTATTTCAGCAGATAGAATGTGACAGTTTGACATAGTTTGAGACGTTTTTGCTGCGCAGCCAGTCCTCGTTTAAGTTCATTGCTTTCACCGCTTATTCTGCTGCGCACAACAGGGCATATCTCCGCCAGGCCAGGTGGTTTACCTATCCAGGCCATGAAATTCATAGGCAGTCATATTAGCCAATTAGAATGAAATCTGCTAAAACTGACTCATATACTGATACAGATACAGAACCATATATAGGCTATATATTGTCGCTGTTGGATGGAAACCTTGTATGTTCTTTTTTTAATTATTATTTTAAAACAATTTAAAATTGTGAAAATAGCCAATCTACAAGCTATAATTATTAATCATTAATACTCTGTAATAATTTTGGCAAAGAGGTATAGGTGTAGAGGGAAAAAAGAGCAGACCAAGTAAACAAAAAGGTTTAATCTGAAACACAATTTTATACAATATAGAGGGGGTCCCTGCTTCAACTCTGTGTGAACCCTAACCCTAACCCTTTTTTATAAATATTTTACATACATAATCTGCAGTTACCATTACAACTAAATTACTATTTTATAATGTTTCTGCCTGCCTACAACAACATAATGTGTGTGAGCTAACTGACTGAGCAGAGTGCAATTGAATGTTAATAGCTATTTAGAAGACAATGGCACCCCCCACTGTGTGGATGAGAAGGTGTCAGTTGGTCTGGAGCACAGAGGGGAGACAGTAACCAATAGGATCGCTTGATTTGGGGATCAAAAAGACAGTTTTTCAGGCTGTGTGTGGGATGAAGAAACCCCAGTCATGCTAGTGTTAAGAGAGAGAGAGAAAGAAAGAGCGAGAGAGCGAGAGAGCGAGCGCGCGTGCGCGCGCGAGAGAGAGAGAGAGAGCTTACAAAGCAGAGGATTTGAAATGTGCCTAATTTGCGGTGATAATGAATGAACTGCCGTGTCTTTATCAACCAGTCAGGATGTCCGGTGAGATTTATTTTTTCCGGTCTTTGTCATAAAAAAACGGTGAAAACCGGCAATTATCGGACTAACGCGACCTCTATGGGGAAGTACGGGCTTTGTGAGCGGGTGTCCAGTGACTATTAGGGTACTATTAAAGATCAAAAAAGTCCTTGCGGCCTTGTTTCTATTCATGTCCTTGGTATTCAATTCAATTCATAGTCATATATAGTGGCACCAATAGTTCAGATATCAACACAAAAAATACAGGAAAAATAATAATATCACTATGTAAAAACAAAAACAAAAAAAGCAGGGGGAAAATAATACAGTGTGTACAAACAATGGGGGGGGGGGGCAATGAGGGTCGGGTGCGGAGGGCCGTTGACTGGGCCGGGGGGTCGCCAAAAGATGGCAGGTGTAACTTAACAGTCAACCGGTCAGGATGTCCAGAGAGATTTATATTTCCCAGTCTTCGACATAAAGAATCGGTCAAAACCAGTAATTACCGGACTAACGTGACCTCTGATACATACAGTATTGCATGTATATTATTGTAGTGGTTCTCAAAGTGAGGTCTAGGGACCCTCTGGGTTACTTGAGGGGGTTCCAAATGGACCCTTACAGGTCTGTAACTCTGAAAGCGTACAAATGGAACCAAATGGACCCTTACAGGTCTGTAACTCTGAGAGTGATCAAATGGAACCAAATGGACCCTTACAGGTCTGTAACTCTGAGAGTGTACAAATGGAACCAAATGGACCCTTACAGGTCTGTAACTCTGAGAGTGATCAAATGGAACCAAATGGACCCTTACAGGTCTGTAACTCTGAGAGTGATCAAATAGAACCAAATGGACCCTTACGGGTCCACAGAGTGAGTAGACAGAAATGGTACCATATTATAATGAGCGTTAGTGAGAACCAATTACTGCAGTGGTTTTCAACCTTTTTCATGCCAAGGACCCCTAAATTGGTATACATTTGGCTGCGGACCCCCCTTTGAAAATGTTTTGTGCCAGGGACCCCCAGAAGCAAAGATATCAGTTAATTTTCACTTTAGAAAATATAAATATTCAAAGATATGCACACTTTTTCACGTTTTTTCAAAAATAGCAGATCTACAAGCTT
>NC_139959.1:34584076-34596576 GCF_963454915.1 Gymnoscopelus microlampas | reverse complement strand
TGTTTTAGATGATGAAGCAGCTTGTGGATCAGACAGGAAACAACAGGACAAAAGGCTGGAGGGAAGATTTGAACCGACAACCCCCCTTCCCCAGCTCACCACGCAGGACGTTTTCCCCACATCTGTAACTCCAACAAAACATCCAGCATCTTTAAGGTCCTTACACCCACAGGGGGTGTTTTTTTTTGTGTGTGTGATTAATTCCCTCAAAATTAGATCTTTTCACACTGTATTTTGTTTCATGAGTTTAGGAACCGGTGGAACCGGATCCTACATTGAGGAACCGGAATCAACCGGTCTTCATCACACTGTCAGAGCAGGTATGTGGACTTCACGTCTGATATACAATTACAATAAGTGGTTCTCAAACTTTATATTTTCAAGGGCCGCCTTAAATGAGAGTTTACAATTGGAACCAAATGGACCCGTAAACGTATACTTTAAGCTCCTATTTATCGGTGCCAGAAAACACATTTTTCTTCTTCAAGGTTTCAAGATCATCATTTTTGTAATGTGAATGTCATAATACCATTAAAGGATTACTTCACCCATTTTCAGCCCATCTTCATATGTAGGTCCTCACTAATGCTCATTATAAGATGGCACCCTTTCTGTCTACTTAGTCTGTGTCTCAGAGAGAGGTGGGCTGTAGACTGTTCAGAAACCTGCCTACCAGTGACATCATCGATGGAGAATCCAAGCTAATAAAAACTGCAGGCTTTCTGTTCCTGGAAAGTTAGCATGCTATAAAGGAAGCCATTGTTCTCGCGTTAATACAAATCTAAATAAAACATTTGAAATCTTCCTAAGGATGATGTCACTGGTAGGCGGGTCTCTGAAATGTCCACAGCCCTCCTATGAGACACAGACAAAAAAAAAATGTACCATTTTATCAGGAGCATTAGTGAGGACCAATTAAATGAAGATAAGTTGAAAATGGATGAAATTGTCCTTTAAAAGTATTTTGCTAATTATTTTGGGGGCCCACTTGCAATACCCCCACAGCCCACAGGTTTAGTCTTAACTTACGATCAGCCATTAAGAGACACACACTTCATTCAGAAAGTGGTCGATTTTTCCACTGCGAATAAATACATAAAAATGCATGAATGAATAGTTTTGACGCAAACGACTCGCTGGCGCCCCCGGTGTGTAAGGACCTTATAAAACACTGTAAAATCCTTTGCGTACAAATGTAACCAAACGGTTACACTTGTATACCTACTCTCAGAGTTACAAAAGGACAATTTATCACTGAGGATTTTACTGGTGTTCGTTTCCAGCCAATCAGAATGATTTGAGCTGTTGAACCTGAATCAGAACATTGAACTGAACAACAACTTTGACATCTTTGTCCAACAAGAAGTTAACAAAATAAAAAATAAAATAAAATAAAAAACAACCTCCTCACTTCTACACATCTTCATAAAGCTTCGTATATCAGGAGGTTGCTGGTTCCAAACCCACAACCTGAGGATGGGGGGAGGGCATCAGTGACATCAATCAAATGGATCCAACCCACATTCAACCAATCAAAAAAAAACTGTCAGAAAAGGGAGTCGGCCACTCAGACAAATCAAAGGCATTGTCAATTAACCAATCAAACCCCCCGTTAGCCACTTAATCGCTACAAAAAACATGTAGCAAATGATTGTGAATATAACAAATGTACAAGCTCACGGCGCGTTGCTCCGCGACGCGTCGTGAGCTTTTGTACATCCGCAAATATTTTTGACAAATATCTTTCAATGTTTCTTCTTTTTTTGTTATGACACGCCCAACATTGAGCCACCGGGGTTACAGTGGATAACCAACCAATCAATCAACGAATAAAAAAAGTGTGGTGTCAGGGAGTGGGCGGGGCTTGTGGTGGGTATACGGTATATATAGCAGGCACACTCTGGGTCTATTGCTAATGAAAGAGAGCCCTTCGACATATAGAAGTGAATCTATATATACATATATATGCATGTATATATATAGTATATGGTTATCTATTCATAATAGAATCTAGTAGAAATAGAATCCAGACACATCCATCTTTTTTCTCATTTCTTTCTTCTCTTTTTTGTAACCTACGAATGTCAATAAAGTTCCCTCGGACCACCGTGACAGAGAGAGAGAGAGAGAGAGAGAGAGAGAGAGAGAGAGAGAGAGAGAGAGAGAGAGAGAGAGAGAGAGAGAGGTTGCAAAGGCGCATTCACACGTGACGCGATACAAATAATTGCGTCGCTAGAATTGCGTCAGTCATGTCATTTTTCAACTGCCATGAATTGTGCGGTTTAAGCAATTTGCACCACCTTCTGGATGAAAAAGTTGACTAAGTCCTTGCATTGACATTTTATTGTATCATTCAGTAAATTTGGCATGGCATCGGATGTGAATGCACCTTTAAGGAGCTACAAGCTTCCAAATAATCCATCCGATGTCAGAACTTTTTTCAGAAAAAACACCCCGCCCACTCACTAGTCTGCCAATTAAATCACAGCTGTGGCAGCGATGGAAGCATTTGTGTAAAACCAGCTAGAGGCACATGCACATGGTCACTAGAGGTCACTAAAGAGGGATTTCAGCAGTTTGTAAAGACTATATAGTTCCTCTTTTTTAATTTTGACAGCAAATGTTATTTAGTTTTAGTCATAGTTTTTATACAATTCCATTTAGTTACATTTTAGTCATCTGAAATGTGTCAGTCTAGTGTTAGTTGACTAATTATCGATTTTAGTCGACTAAAGTTTATATTGGCAGGCCTTGATGGAATCTTAATGCCTGATTTATACTACCAAAAATAGCTACCGAAAATAGCCCACAAACCATTTTTGGAAGCATAAAATGATTTGTGCTAGTTCTACTGGATCTCTTGTCCACTAGTCCTCCCTAACATTTAACTTATTTTTACTTAGTCATAGTTTTTGACATCATAGCTTAGTTTTTAAGTAGTTTTTATGTAGTTTTCGACGAAAGATTTTCATCATAGCTTTAGTTGACGAAATTAGCACTACTTTCAAACTATCAATAAGAGAATACAAATGTATGTATTAACTTTAAAACTATTGTTACTTTCACAGCCGGCAGAATGAAGCCTTGGGCTGAATGTGCAAATAAAAAATAAATATGTCACGCGCATTCAACTTCTGACCTACATGTAGGGGTGCAGGAGTGTCCGATAAAAGTTCTGACCCATGACCCACCCTGTCCGAACCAAGTTCTGACTTTGGATCGAAGCATGTAGCCCCACCCCTTCAGATGCAAGACGGAAGGAACCTTTGTTTACACTCTTTGACACGTCATCTTAATAGAAAGACTTAATTTCCCACAATTCACTTCTTCCCAGGTATCAAACCGTTATTGCTAAAACCCGGTTTGTTTTTGTTAGCCTTTCTATTTTTTTTTTGTTTCTCTGTGCAAAATAGATCAATCATTCAGCTTCCCTTGGCTTCCTGTGTGACGATGGTACACTGTAAAAGCCGCAGTGTTAATTTAACAAACGGATAAGTTAACACTGAGGATTTTGTTGTTTTAAGCATGCAACAAGGCTAAATAAATAAATAAATACAAATATCTTTTGGTTGATAAATAAAGAAATAAAATTGTGTTGGGGGAAGGGGGTCGTGAATAAATAAACACATTTGGACAGGTGATGGGTGGAGTTTCACTTCAAAGGGAAACATCCTCGCTCTGGAAAACAGGACATGACATCATGAGAAATCTTCTTTTGAAGGATTTAAAGGTACAAACGTGGATTAAACTTGACAACCGTTTGGAGGCCGTCAAGGTTTTAAAGCTTACATTTTTTTGACAAAACCGTCTGTTATTTTATATAAACAAAAGAAACAGAGCGGTTACCATCCGTTTGTTTCCCAAGAAAGATACTTGAATTTGACATGAAACTCCTCCCAAAACAGAACAGGAAGGAAATAATTTAGCACCAACATCCTGGAAAACCCTTCAACCCGTCATACTTCTCTAGACAGCACAAACACTAGTGGTAGGAATAATCGTTCGTTTCAGTGAATCGAGTCATTTCGTTCCTGTTCACAAAAAAAGATGACTTCCAATGATTTCTTCACGGTTCAGTGCTTCCGGTTCCGCCCTCCCCACGCAGATTAGTCCAATGAGGAAAGAGGAACGTCTCTCTTCAGCCAGTCAAAATGTTGCATTTTGCAACTGACTGACTGAACCTCACGTCACCATAGCAAATTAACGACTTGAGGAATGATAATGTTTGAGGAAGTGACCGAATTTTACCGTTCACACTAAAGACCGAATCACTTCGAACGGATCGCACACGATCGGCACAACACTAACAGTCAACCAGTAAATGCAGTTCAGCAGCGTGAGGCTGACAGCTGTGTGCTCCTATTTGACGGACTGTGTTTCTCCAAAAGGAGCTGAATGTCCTGAGTGAGACAGATATTGTGCTTAAATAACATAAGTTGGCTTCAGGAGCAGAGGACACACATTGCAACCATAGGCTGCAAATAAGTAATGGATGTAGTGACCGTGACGTCAACCTGCTGAATCTGCGAACACGTGCCGGCAGCATTCGTATTGCTCCGCTAGATGTGACATTATCGGACCGGTGCAAGACAGAGAAAAGCGAAAGCATTTACCAAGAATGTTTCCATTAATGAAGAACGAAAGTCGAGGGTTCGAAGACGATCAGACACCGTCCTCTTATCTGCATTAAGCCATATTATGTCCGCTCGGGTCATCTTGGTGAACGCGATGTATCAACCATGGTGTATATGACAACCAATCTGTCTCAGTCCAGTCTCCAATGAGTCGGACCATGACACCTGTCCATAAGGTGTCAGCCCATGACCATTGTATAGTTTGTCTCCGCACTCTACTTACGTGACCATTTACCCTGTCGTTTGTTGTCAAGGTTTCACGGCCTTTAATCAGATCTTGAAGTTAGTAATTATCTCTTGATCCAAGTATCTGCTAAATGCAGTAATTGTAGCAAGGAGACACAGATAGCTGAAGTAGACGTCTTGAAGACGGGCTGAGAGAATCAATAAACTGTCAAAACGTGGCCTATACAGTCACAATAATTGCGAACGCAGAAGGAGGCGCGCCGCCCAAGTGGAGCTTACTATGAAAGTCTGCTCGGCTTGTGTGTGTGTGTGTGTGTGTCTGGGTACATACACACATGAGCGTACGCTGACGGCAAACGCTACGCTAGCCCCGTCCACTCCAATGTTAAGTTAAAAACCGGAAGTTCCGGTCCGGTTTTTCCTATAACATGGGAGTGGACGGGACTTCCGACTTCCGGGCGTCAAGTTGTCGCTCATGTGTGTATGTACCCACTGTGTGCAGTGCACTGCCTGGGTGCGGCCGACAGAGTGCGCCAGAGTGCAGCTACAGTCAAAAGACAAACACACACACACACACACACACACACACACACAGTCCGTAAATACACAATATTTTCGAGCTGCGTTCGCTTCCAGCGTTCGCGCGTCTTACTTGTAATTCTACTAATCCAAGACTGCCACAGTCTGACATCTGAATCAATTGAAACTACACTGACCACCACAGTTGAAACCTATCAGCCTATATTGTGTCAGTGTGCTTTCACTCGAATGGTCACCTTCTTTTGACGAATATCCTCCTATTGTCGGCGGGTCTACATGTGAGTCTGCGAAGTCCTGAGCTCTGTAGGCAAAATGCTACATAAAATGTGAATTTTGGGGATTTGTTTTGTTTTGTTTTATTAATGTTATCATGACATGCCCGGATGAACGATAAAGTTACTTAAACAGTGCCATCAAACACACACCGTGCAGTCCAGCCGTGTCAGAACCTACACGGAGGAAGAGAGGAGGAGAGAGAGATCTCTACCTCTCCGTCGTGCTGAAAGATGGGCTATAATTATGGATAATCTGACTGATTATTTATTATAAGGAGGTGAGCCTACCTGAGGTAATGCCAGCTAGCCTACAAGCCAGCGTTAGCTATTCATAATCGCCTCCTCATCCCCGTTCATAACACAGCTTCCCAAAGGTGAGTGGGACTGATTGCATCCCAGATGTTCTTCTGATGGACTGTCCATGTTTCTGTCGTTCATAAAATCGTGCTGAAAAACGGTATTGTTGTATAGTTGTCGTTATAGTTGCGGTGTGGACATCCATTTGAGTTAGAACCATTTTTAAAATTACATTAAAATGACATCGGGCAAAAACCTTGTTTCTCCATATTTCAACTTTTTATGTTTTTCTTTGTCTTTTTTTTAATGAATGCCCTACTTTGTCGTACAAAAGTGTCGCGCAAAAGTAGCTGCTTTTCTTTTCGGTATTCATGAAAAATTGTGAAAGTGTGTGTGTGGGTTTTATAAATATATTGTAGTGAATAGTGCAACGCCCTGAGCTGGGACTGAACCTGGATCACCAACACCCCAGTTCGGCGCGCAATTGGCAACGGTAAGAGAGCTAGCTCGCTCAGAGGGGCGAGTTACGGCCGGACCATTTATGTGTGTTTGCTACACTGTTGAACCAGTGAGAAGTATTAACAAAAGCTTGTGACTAAATAATATCTACATTGGAATCATTGGAACATTTTTACATTTCCTGAAAAGTAACGGTTTTAGACATTATGAGGTTTCCACCAGACAATGATGATATACAGCATGTGACCAATCAAGAACAACGGAATACAATTAAACATGGTGGTGTGCAGAGTGCCTCAGGGTATTGGGGTTTTTCCTCAAACTCGTTTATTTATTTTTTTCCAGGATGTTGAACGCAGCTCAATCAGAGAGGCTGTGGGATGGTACTGAGAAAAACAACGTACGTTCAAATCCCACTCCTGCACATTGGTGGTTTTTGATTGGTCAAGCATCGGTCGTTGGTTTGTTAGGGCACTAAAAGACAAATGTTCCCCCAACCTTTTCTGAATCAGGGCCCGCTTGAAAAAAACATCTCAAAAAGCGTTAGCGGCACACCCATCAATTGTGTCCCGGCTTGGATCAATGGACCTAACGAGGTAAACGTTTTGTGTTACATTATTTATTTTAAGATATCAATGTTATGTTATTATTAAAATCGTAGTGTTTTGCCAATTTGTTTTTCAGGCCCACTTGCAATACCCTCGCGTCCGACCAGTGGGCCCCAGCCCACAGGTTGGGGATCAGTGCACTAACTGTCTTTAACCACTTAAATCCTACAGTACTGTACTGTATATACTTACTCGACTGGAGTCCCACAAGGCTGTATACGAGGCCCCCTCCTGAAACAGCTTTGCTGAAAACAGCAGACCTTACAAGCTCTACAACAGCTGTGAGCTTGTAGATCTGCCACGTTCGCTTGAATGTTCGTTAGTTCTAGTTATAATTTTAGGGCTGATTTCAGACAAACCCTCCAATTTTCCAGCGACCTGATGCTGACCTTCACCACCACACACATGCAGGAGGTGGCGCTACAGCACACGGTAAAATCCTCAGTGTTCATGTATCCGTTCGTAACTCAATAGAGTGTACAAATGGAACCAAATGGACCTCTGCGGGTCTATTCGGTTCCATTGTGAGTTAAATGAACACTCAGGATTTGACAGTGTACGTTCAACGTTGCACTTTGTTTGTTTTGTCGTTTCTATCCAACCACACCGAGGTTTAAATTAAATTTAAAAAAATACAAAATAATAATCAACCCCCTCAGGCAAAGAACCTAACCCTTGAAATGACAGCAGGTGTAAACACAAAAGTGCAAAAAATAAAATAATCATAATAATAATCGTCAACAAAAACACAGATGAAGTCAAGGTTTCATGCTTCTTCCATTCCGTTTCAGTGGCTGTGCGGGCGCTCCCACGCCAAGTTCAAGAGAGAGACATTTTTGTTTTTCTTCAGCTTACTCTAAAAAATATAAAAAATAGTATAATAATTGTACCGCTATTAAAAGACTGGTAACATCAACAAAGTTATACTTTTTACTACGAAAACCTCTTTGTTTTTGTTTTTTTTTCCCTCTTTGATTCACGTTGTCCTTTTTTTCCATTCTCTCCGTCCGTTGGTCGAGTGAGTCGTTGACCCCCCCGACCGACCCCCCCCCACACACACACACACACATCAGGAACATCACAGCGAAGTGTTCGTTCGTGTTGATCATGTGAATCGTTCGCATTGATCAATGAGTCGTTCGTATTGATCAAGTGAATCGTTCATGTTGATCAATGAGTCGTTCGTTATGATCAGTGAGTCGTTAGCAATGATCAGTGAATCGTTCGCGTTGATCCGTGAGCCGTTCGCAATGATCAGTGAGTCTACCAGACTCCTCATCAGTGATATAGTCGCTCTGACCGCTATGACCCCTCTAGCAGTAGCGATCAGTCGGGGTTCGGTTCGAAACCTGCAACTAGGGTCAATACACCATAGAGGTTAGAGAGGGGGGGAGGGGGTCTTGTCACAACATCCCTGCTGTCTTTTATTCCCTTAAAAGGCAGAGCCGACGTGAAGTCGGGCAGACGTGATTTGTATTCCCTTATCGACACCGTTTCCTTTTCTCGCTTTCTTTGTCGTCTTCCTCCAGGAGGCGCTATTGGGCAAGGACTCTCCTCAACAAGGGCAGGATAATAATGATGATAGTAATAATAGTGTTTTAATAATCCACGCTTGTTTTGAGGGCCGAGCTGCGTAGCTTTTGTTCCCCTTTCGTACATTCAGGAAACAAATCAACGTCCAACGGGCAGGGCAGGGGGGGGGTTTGTTCATTCGTTCGCTTCGCTCTGCCGTGGTTTCACCCGCTACGGGACGGGTAACATCTCGCGGCCCCTCTCGGGCTCGCCTCCGCCAGACGGCGGCGACTCCTCCGCCCTGGCCGCCGCGGCCGCTAGCGTCTCCGCCCTGCGGTCCTGCGGCGTGGTCGGTTGGTAGCTATTGGAGGCGTTGGCGGCTCTGGTTGCGCTGTCGTAGGAGGGCGGCGAGGAGGTGGAGGAGGCCGTGGAGAGCATGGTGTCGGAGCGCTCCATGGCCAGTGCCACCGAACACCCCGAACCGTAGTTCTCCCGCATCATGGCGGCAATCAGTCCCTCCTTTTCGGGAGCTACCGCCATTGCCTCCTCCTCTTCCTCTGCCCCCTCCCCCTTGGCCTGGTTGCCCTCCTCGCCGGGCTCCTCCCCTCCCGGCTGGTGCGGTGGGGTGGTGATCTGCCGGTACAGGAAAGAGGCAGCCTTCAGCGTCTGCCGCACCAGGTGCCGTCTGAAGCACCTGCGAAAGAGAAGGTATGAGATTAGTGGATTCCACTCGCTCCCTAAGTAAGGCCACTTCTTATTGGTTAGAGGGCGGCACCTCAAGTGGGCGGTTAGGGGCAGCAGTGGCTCAGGGGTAGAGTGGCCGGTAGAGTGGCCGGATGGCAACCGTGAGGTTACCAGTTCGATCCCGGGCTCCCCCAGAGTTAGTGTCGAAGTGTCCTTGAGCAAGACGCTGAAGCCCTAATTGCTACCGATGAGCAGGTTGGTGCCTTGCATGGTTTCCTCCACCATCGGTGTATGAATGTGTGTGTGAACGGTTGAATGTAATGCACAATCTATGTAAAGCGCTTTGGATAAATGCGCTATATAAATGCACCATTTACCTCATTGGTAAACACAGGTGTCCATGTTAGAGCCGTGCCAGTCTACAGGAGCTCTGCCCAAGGTAAGATGTGTTCCTCAGCGCGTTATATTTTCATATTTTTTCATCTTTACCGTGATACTGTGATGTTGTGTTGGGTTGTACATGTTTTCAGCTACTGTAGTTATTTTGTCATACCAAAACGGTATATTGTTGTTTACATCAGCAAACTACTTTTGGTCATGTTGTTAATTCTGTTGTAGACTGTGCTGAGGCTTGGACGTGTTATGCCAAAATAAGTGACTCACCAGAGATTTCTGTGCTCTTTTACACACATACCTCTGGATGACGGTGGCGGACACGTCTTCCTGCTTCCTGCGCAGGGTGGTGGTGATTGGCTCGTAGGAGATCTTGGAGGGATTGGCCATCATGAACTTCTCCTCCATCTGCTGCTTGAGGGCGTCCATCTCCCCGGACTCTCCCAGCACGCGCTTGGTGAAGGCGAACAGGATGTCCAGGCAGTGGATCTTGTCGCCGCTAACCATGGGCAGGTCCATGGAGATCAGCTTGATCTTGTTGGGCTTGCCGATGCGCAGTGGCTCCGACAGCGTGTCGGCGAAGTCCGACAGCTCGGCGTACTCGATGAACTGCGTGGCCTCCGGGTCGAACTTCTCCCACACCTCCAGGAGCAAGAATCAGTGGTGTTTTCATTTCTCTTATACAAGAATCAGTACATTTTGATTTGTCACTTATACAAGTACAAGCAACGAAACACTGATGGCACTTGCAAAATTGTGCTAACATGCTAGAAGAGTAATAAAATAATAAAAAAGAAGTAAGAATGATATAAAAAATATATATATGTTGTTTGTTGCCAGTGGTAATCCCTTCCTAAGTGGTCAGATGGGTGGCCGCGTGCATTTTCGGAGCATCTTTATTTTATTAATCAATCGATAGTGTTCCAGCTTGGATCAATAAAACTAACTTAAATGTAGTATACTTTCATACTTTTATTTTTGTTTAGATATGTTTTGGGGCTTTTATGCCTTCATTTGACAGGAGAGTAGGCTGACAGGAAATGGGGAGAGAGATGGGGGGGGGTGACACACATCGAAGGTCGTTGGGATCGGGAGTCGAACGCGCGACACACTGTCTAGCTGGATTATCAGCTTATGTGGTATGCGCCTGGACCGATAGGCCAGCGGGCGCCCCTTTTTTTTTTTTCCTTTTATATTCATTTAATATTATCATTTCAATTGTAGCCTTTTGCCAATTTTACGGGGTTGAGAACCAGTGCAATAAGAAAAAAGAATAATGATGGAAAATATGCAATAAAAAACGATACAATAATGCAGAGGTGTGACTCGAGACCTGAGTCACAAATTTGATGACTTAAGACTTACTTGATCAAATACAATAAAAAATACTTGGACTCGACTTGGACTTGTGACTTGACTTGATTCCTCTCTTGACTTGAGACTTTTCAAGTTACTTGATAAAGTCCAACAACGGAAGTCCAAAGGACTTGTTTGGTACTCGAAACAAAAAGTTTATGACTTGACTTGGAACGTGTCAGTCTTGACTTGGGACTTGTCAGTCTTGACTTGGGACTTATCAGTTTTGACCTTGGACTCGACTCATGGCTCGAGAGCAAAGACCTGAGACTTATTTGTACATGACAACTCAGTGACTTTGTCCCGCCTCTGCGATAATGGTAAAACAGTGTATAAAGCATCTCGTAGAACACCTAGAAGTATAAAGAGTGCATAAAGTACCTCGTAAAACATCTCAAAGTCATCCTCGCTCAGCGGCTCAGTGCTCTCCTCCGTGGCCACGCTGAAGTTCTCCAGGATGATGGCGATGTACATGTTGACCACGATGAGGAAGCTGATGATGATGTAGGTGACGAAGAACGTGATGCCCACTGGCGGGTTGCCGCAGTCGCCCTTGGCGGTGGTGCCCGTGTGCGGGATGTCCGGGTTGCACTCCTCGGGAGAGTTGATGAGGATGGGGCCCAGCAGGCCGTCCCATCCCGCTGACGTGGTGATCTGTGAATTGAATATTTGATTGATTGAATACTTATATTAACAAGTTGCAAACAGTACAGCAAGTACAATTACGCAAGCAAAGCTATAAGGATAACACAAAAATACTTTTATACTTTCACTCAAGTACATTTTGAATTCCGGACTTTTACTTGAAATGGAGCACTTCTAACATTGCAGTATGGATACTTTTACTTAAGTTTAAAATGTGAGTACTATTTCCACCACTGGCGAATATACCTGGAACAGACACAGCATGCTGTTGCCGAACGTCTCGAAGTTGAACATATCGTCGATGCCGGCGACCTTCTTGACGTAGGCGAAGTTGGCCATGCCGAATATGGCGTAGATGAACATGACCAGGAAGAGGAGGAGCCCGATGTTGAAGAGGGCGGGCAGTGACATCATCAGGGCGAAGAGCAGCGTGCGGATGCCCTTGGCGCCGCGGATGAGGCGGAGCACGCGGCCGATGCGGGCCAATCGGATCACCCGGAACAGCGTCGGCGACACAAAGTACTTCTCGATGATGTCGGCCAGCACGATGCCTGGAGGGGAGGAGAGAGATGGACACGAATACTCAGCGGTTCTCAAAGCAGGGTCCCAGGGACCTCCCAGAGGTCCTTGTGGGGGGGGGGGGGGTTCCCAGGGGGTTTTCAGCCAAAATGTGTTAACTCATTCACTGCCAAGGGCGTCCTTGACGTCTTTTTTGTTCAAACGCCCAGGCTGCCAAGGACGTCTTTGACGTCTTATAGAGGGAGGAATCACTGGCCACAAAAGAAAAAGCTAGCCTCCTCTCATGTTAAAGGATTAACAAAAGTAACATTTTCTTGACTTTCTGTTGTTTTTCCGCTGTTTTTCAAAAAACAAGCCACATACAAACGGCCATAGTTTTGGAATGGAGGATC
>NC_139959.1:34551576-34579076 GCF_963454915.1 Gymnoscopelus microlampas | reverse complement strand
GCCGTCCGAGTTATGTACCGATAGGCACAGAATCGTAAACCACGTTTTGGGGTGAGCGTTTGCCCCAACTTTCATCAACCCACAGAATAACAACAAAACAACTACTGAGCCCCTACTTAGACCAGTCAATAGTCTGATTAAACGTGATAATGTCCCATTTAGTGCATTGACAACATCCGATGCCGGTGAAAGAAGCAACCCAAAAGCAGAGCAAACTAGAAAGCTATTGGCCTTAAACAGAGAATACACAGTGGTAGAATACCTGTGCACTGTGACTGGTCCAAAACTATGGAAAGCCTCGACAACTGTATACAGACTCAGTGAACCCAGTCTTGCGATGGAGAAAGGCCACCACAGACAGACCTGGCTCTCAAGAGAAGACAGACTGTAAACCCACTGCACACAAAATGAGGTAGAAACTGAGCTACACTTCCTAACCACCTGCCCACTGTACCAAGACATCAGAGACACATACTGTCCACTGTACCAAGACATCAGAGACACATACTGTCCACTGTACCAAGACATCAGAGACACATACTGTCCACTGTACCAAGACATCAGAGACACATACTGTCCACTGTACCAAGACATCAGAGACTTCTTACAACCACCCAAGGAGAGTTTGAAAACGTGACATACTGTATGACAAAAAAACTGTGCCAATATAGAGGACAGATGAGTTAGATGTTGTGACAGCTCACTTAAAGATTACACATCATTGGGCCCGATTCACCAAACCTCAAATCAAATATTTATGTGCCCAACATTTGTCAACACGTATAAAAAATGAAGAAAATAATATGTCAAACGTTCTACTGCTTCTATGCATATTATAGGCATGATGCAAATTCTACCGATTTGTATTTATTTTTCAGTTTCACAATAAGAGCTGAATTATTAATTCCCTTGGCGTGTTTGCCATTTTTGCAAGTGTAGCCACAGTTTCACCAGTGGGAAGGAGATCAAACAAGAGAACAACAAAAAGGCCAAACAAGTTATCTACATATATACACTAGTACCTGAGACAAAAAAAATATGACGAAGGTGCCTGAGCATAGCAGCAATGTATACTGTGCAAAACTTGTAAATTAACTTCTTATTGAGAGTAGGCTATTTAGTATTTACTTTGTTAACGTTCAGCGTGAGGGACTCGCTTGCGCTGATCTATAAGTTGTCATGCGGTGCGTAACGTAGCGGTGTCAGCTTGTAGATCTGTCCATTTTGAAGCGTGATGACGTTTATGGTCTGACGTTAGAGTTCCCGGTTGCCTTTTATGGTGTTAAATGGGACAAATGAAGGCTGTACATGCCGTTTGTTGAATCGTAGGTGAGATTGTGCTTATCAAAAATACTCACCCCTTTAGTCACTTTATTTAAGAACTATTCATGAACAGCTTAGTGAATCAGGCCCTGTCTGTACCGATTGACCTGGGTACATAGAAATACTGTACATGTCCGAATAGAGCAACTACTGCACCTTTAAATGCATTTGAAAAAATGGTTGACTTGTCTTAGTTATTATTGTTATTTTTTAACAGTGGAAATGGTAGTTGAAGAAAGAAATTTGTCATAGTTTTAGTCGACACAATTAACACTGTGGTGAAGTGGCCCTTTAAGTACAGTACTTTGCGTAGATGTACTTCAACTCTTGTCGTATTCAAGTGGGTTTGTTATGAACATTCATCATTCAAAGGTCAGCCAGAAGGACCCCTGTTACACTGAATAGGCGTCTCTGTCTGTGCCTGTCCGGAAAATGTTTAGATGACCGCTGGCATATATAATGGGCTGCTTGCCATTGTCTGTGTGTGTCTGTGTGTGTGTGTGTGTGTGTGTGTGTGTGTGTGTGTGTGTGTGTGTGTGTGTGTGTGTGTGTGTGTGTGTGTGTGTGTGTGTGTGTGTGTGTGTGTGTGTGTGTGTGTGTGTGTGTGTGTGTGTAAGCGCGTGCGAGCGTATATATGCGTGCGTGTAAGTGTGGGTCTATAGCAAGGTGAATGGGTGATAGTGAAAACAATTTGTCTGTGCGCGTGTGTGTGCACGCGCGCGCGTGTGTCTGTGAGTGTGTGATGTACAGTATAGGACCTTGGTACAGTGGGGACATCAAGGCCAATAGCCTGGCCTCATTCATCACACACACACACACACACACACACGCACACGCACACACACACACACACACACACACACACACACACACACACACACACACACACACACACACACACACACACACACACGACACAGCAGAACAACAATGCATTTTTTATAATAAATGTGAATAAGGGTAATAGGGTGAATGTGAATAGGGATAATAAGGGAATGTGAATTGGGGTAATACTTGAATATGAATAGGGGTAATAAGTGAATGTTAATGGGGTGATAAGGGAATATGAATTAGGGTAATACTTGAATGTGAATGGGGTAATAAGGGAATGTGAATAGGGGTAATAAGTGAATGTGAATGGGGTAATAAGTGAATGTGAATAGGGGTGATAATGGAATGTGAATTAGGGTAATACTTGAATGTGAATAGGGGTACCAAGAGAATGTCAATAAAGGGTAATACGTGAACGTGAATAAGATAATGTGAATAGGGGTAATAAGTGAATGTGAATAAGGGTCAAAATGAGTGAAAATTCAGGTTTTTATGTTTTACTAAAACACTTCAAACTCTGGATAATGTGACTAGTAACATGGTTACTTAAAGGACCACTTCGACCATTTTCAACCTTATCTTCGTATAATTGGCGCTCACTAATGCTCATTATAATATGGTACTATAGCCTAGTGTTGCTTCTTTGGTATTAACACTTGTTTCACTGAACTGATGGCCAGACAATCAGGACTGCTTTTGATCAGCTTTACAGCAGGTTTACAAGAGAGACGCATTACAAGTGCACAAGGCATATACATAGAGAAGAGCAGAACATATGTATCCAATCCATACAATGCTCTAATTAAATGTTCTCACAACATTACAGGTAGCATTTCTGTTTACTCACTCTGCGTCTCATTGATGGGCTGTGGACAGTTCAGAAACAGGCCTACCAGTGACATCATCAGTAGGTCGGTTTGGTCATTTCAAACTAAATTGAAAAGGTGTCATAATGTGCTTAATGTCCTCAAAGTCACGCATCCAACAAGATTTGAACTGAGCCGATTGGCAAAACATCAAAACATCTTGAAAACGGCCATTTTTGCCGATCAACGATTTTCGAATGAGTTTTGTCCATTTTCACCCGTTTTTCTTTGATAACACGGGCTGGGAAGGTCGGACGGCGACAAACTAGATACCTGAGTAAAGTTCACTTTGAGCTGCATCCAACTGACCAGGTCCAGGAGATCCTGTCATATCACACCCGTCCTGGCCTCTTTGCACTGGCTCCCAGTTAATTAGAATACATTTTAAGACTCTTGTAATCACACACAGAACCCTCCATGGCCAGGCACCTCCATATTTATGTGACCTGCTCCAACCTTATGTGCCCAGAAGGTCTCTGAGATCCTCATCTCAAGCCCTGCTGGTTGTTCTTCCCACAAAACTAAAAACTAAAGGTGATCGAGCCTTTGCTAGTTTTGCACCCAGGCTATGAAATGATCTACCCTTCCACCTAAAATCTGTGGCCTCTGTGGACCTTTTTAAAAAACTTTTAAAGACTCACCTATTCAAACAGGCCTTTACATAGCCTTTTATGATTACCAATCTTTGTGCTGTAACATAATACTGTATTGATTTCTTGATTTTTACCGGCTGACTGGTTAAATGATGATTGCTTTATTTTTGTCTTTTTATTTTTTACTGATATATTCTGCTTTTATTGTTGTGAAGCTTTGTGACTCTGATGTCTCTGAAAGGTGCTCTACAAAATAAAATGTACTGCAATTTCCGCCAGCCTTGCCGTTAGGCCGCCAGGGGCAGTTGAAATGTCCTTTTTGGGGGTCGGTCGGGTATAGGGTCGGGTTCGGGCAGAATCCTCTAATAAAGACAGACAGACAAGAAAGGTCGGAACTCACCCACGACAGACAGGATGACCACCACAAAGTCGAAGATGTTCCAGCCGACGGTGAAGAAGTGGAAGCGCAGCGCGACGATCTTCACCGTGCACTCGCAGCTGAAGACCACGATGAACACCAGGTTGATGTTGTTGAGGATGTACTCCATCTGCGGTGACTGCTCGTCCGTCTCCACCATCATGGTGATCATGTTGAGGAGGATCAGCACCATGATGATGATGTCAAACGCCTGCTTCCCCTGCAGGTCAAAGAAGAACCCCTGTATTTTGTTCTGAGAGAGAGAGGGAGAGAGAAGGAGAGAGGGAGAAAGAGAGAGAGAGAGAGAATTAGAATTTTACAAATACCTTTATTAACTTACTACAGGATACAACAATAAATTCAGCAAAAAAAAAGAGTACTATGTCGACATTAACAACAAAATAGATTTTAGACACATTGACTGCCTGAGATTAAAACATTGTTTGTTATCCCCATGCCAGCGTTTATTACCTTAAATTGACGATTTCATGAATCAAATCAGAAAATATAATAATACAAAAAAAAGTAGTGAAAATAGCAGATCTACAAGCTAACTATTTTCACTAGTTTGGGTCCCGGGCAAACGTGTCATTTCTCTTTTCGGTCTGGAGCTAAACAAGATTGGGAACCACTGATCTATTATATTATATCTGGTTTATAGAATTTCTATACATCTGGTTAATTATGTGATCTACTGTATATTTGGCATAGGTGGTCTAATAGACCTGGTGTATTAGAAGTCTTAAAAGGGAATTAACAATTATACAATTTAGGCAATTAGCAGACGCTCTTATCCAGAGAAACTTAACATGAGCAAGGTAAACACATACATAGAATGCAGAGAGACAGTGTAGTGCCTCAGTAAACTAGGATCACAGCTAAACCAAGAACCTAAACAATATAATATCAAAATAATAACATTGAAACTATAGGATTGCAGGTAAACAATGAACCTAGCATCAGTCTAAATAATATACTATCAAAAATACTCTCCCCGCGGCAGGGCAGCCACATGAACTGTAACATTATGGCGTGTGGTCTTACTACTGGTCTAGGGATGGGTTTCTGCGGTTTCTTGGAGCCCAGTTTCTTCATGGCGTTGTAGTATTTCTTCTGTTCCTCCGTCATGAAGATGTCCTGGCCTCCTAAGTACACACACACACACACACACACACACACACACACACACACACACACACACACACACACACACACACACACACACACACACACACACACACACACACACACACACACACACACACACAGAGTTATCTTCCCTGGAGAGACAGCATGTTTGACAGTTCATCAGCCGAGCTTTAAAATACTAGCCTGGGATCCAGCCTGATCCGGCTCATTTTTTTTCACACTTTTCTTTATCAGTCTGGCCAGCCTCTTATTTGAGTCGTATTTTGATGACATAGGCAAGTCGGGAAGTGACTCGAGTTTTACATTGGACAACACGCAAGGTTCCCAGTTCAATCACGGGCTGGGGCGCTCCCCTAGAGTTAGAGCAAGACGCTGAACCCCTAATTGCTCCCGATGAGCAGGTTGGTGCCTTGCATGGTTTCCTCCTCCATCGGTGTATGAATGTGTGTGTGAATGGGTGAATGGCACAATCAATGTAAAGCGCTTTGGATAAAAGCGTTACATATAAATGCACCATTTACCATTTTACCAATCAGAAGCCACAAGTCGTTTTCACTCGTTTGTGCACGGAGATAGGAGGCTTTCCAGACTGTGTAGCGAGTGAGAAACGACATCCGCCGAACGGATCCCAGGCTACAAAAATACTATAATGTATTGTACTGTTACCGTGGTACCAGGGATGCACGATTAATCGGTCATCATATCGGTATCAGAATTATCAGCCTTAAAAAAGCGATATTGAACTGCATTTTTAGCCGGTCATTTATATTATAATTAAATGTGGAGTTGGAAAAACAGCCTTTTGTAATTATTGAAGGCTGCAGATTCAATCAGTGTTTTCTAGAGAAGCATTTTTGTACTTAAGTATGTTTTGATACCAATACTGTTGTACTTTTACTCAAGTAAATTCTGAATTCCGGACGTTTACTTGTAACACTTCTACATTGCAGTATTGATACTTTTACGTAAAACATTAAGTTTGAGTACCTTTTCCACCACTGCTTCCATTGAAAATGAACACCTATTTGAACATACTGTACAGATAATTGGCAATCTGATATTGGCCACAAATTCAATATCGTGCATCCCTGCAGTATACTGTATTGCTGTACAGTTGTACTGTTGTACTCCTACAATTATACTGTTGTACATTTGCGTACTGTGTGTGCAAAGGCGAGGTGTGTTTATTTTGTTCAGCACATTTCATAAAGAAAGGCAATTCAAGGTGCTTTGCATAAGGCACGAAACATTAAAAAAAATGTATAACGTGTAAGCAGAAATGTTTTTTAAATACATGACCGTGGACAATTTTTAGGCTGGACTCTGACAGTAGTCAGAGTCGGCACAAAGCTCACATCCTGTGGAAGTTTGTTCCCACTATCATCGCGGTTGGGCAGAAACCTCATATCTCCACATTTCTGATATGTGTGTGTTTTTCCACAAATGAATGCCCCGACTTCATCATGCTACAGTGCAGAGGTGGAAAAAGGACTCTGTTACAAGTAAAAGGCCTGTGCTCAAAATGTTACTTGAGTAAAAGTACAAAAGTATTGGCATCAAAATATACTTAAATTACCAAAAAGTAAAAGTACTAAAATGTTTGGAAAAAGCAGATCTACAAACTCACAACAAAATTGTGAGCTTGTTGATCGACCTAGGTATAAAATAGGGTTAGAGTGGTTAATGTATGTTTTATAATGTAACAATTTATATCTGCAAAGTAACTAGTAAGTAAAGTTTTCAAATAATTGTAGTGGAGTAAAAGTACAATATTTGCCTCTGAGATGTAATGGAGTAGAAGCAAAAGTATTGAAAATTGGAAACACTACAGTATACTACTACAGGTATAAAAAAAAAAACCTCAAAATTGTACTTAAGTACAGTACTTGAGTAAATGTACTTAGTTATTTTACGCCACTGCTACAGTGGAACACAAAAGTAATAGGAAAAAAAAGAAATAGCGACCGGTGTTTGTAGATCGCTATATTTGAAAGAAAAACACATATATAATAATCGTTTAGTGAAAGGGAAAGTGGTTAAGTATTTGCGTCGGTTTTAGAAATATTGATCAATGAAAAGTATTAACAAGAGCATGTGACTAAATAATAATAACTACATTGGATCAAATTGGAACACAGGTATATATACCTGTGTATATATATATGTATAACATTTCCCTGAAAAGTAACAGTTTTGGACATACAAGGTTTTCACATGACAGCAGAAGGAATAAGTGCTGACTGGTCATGTTTTATTTTAGCAGTGGGAACAGTGAGGATGACATGAGACTCTCTCCTGGCTTCACAATGTAAAGAGACCAACGTCACAGAATGAAACCTCGGGGTGATTTAAACCACTGGTTTTCAAAGTGGGGTCCGGGGACCCCAGGGGGTCCTTGGGGGGAGGGGGGAGTCACCCATTGAAGTAAGATATTCATTTATGTATTGCTTTTTATCCCCTTTATCTCCCGAATGTAGTCCTTATGCCATTTGAATCCTCCACCACAGACTTGTCACTCTTGTCACTGCTTTGATACCTTACTGGCTCAACTGCCAGTGAGGAGCCCTCACCGGGAGGACGTATTGTTGTACCCTACCGTCTCACCTGCCAGTGAGGAGCCCCCACCGGGAGGACGTATTGTTGTACCCTACCGTCTCACCTGCCAGTGAGGAGCCCCCACCGGGAGGACGTATTGTTGTACCCTACCGTCTCACCTGCTGGTGAGGAGCCCCCACCGGGAGGACGTATTGTTGTACCCTACTGGCTCACCTGCCAGTGAGGATCCCCCAATGGGAGGACGTATTGTTGTACCCTACCGTCTCACCTGCCAGTGAGGAGCCCCCACCGGGAGGACGTATTGTTGTACCCTACCGTCTCACCTGCTGGTGAGGAGCCCCCACCGGGAGGACGTATTGTTGTACCCTACCGTCTCACCTGCCAGTGAGGAGCCTCCACCGGGAGGACGTATTGTTGTACCCATACATATGTATATATGTACATATGTGTATATGTACATGTGTATATATACATATGTGTATGTACATATGTACATATGTATATACATATGTACATATGTACATATGTACATATGTATATATGTATATATATATATATATATATATACATATATACATATACACATATGTACATATACACATATGTATATATATATATATACATATGTATAATTATTATATATATATATAGTCTCATCCGGCGGCGTCCTAGTATTTTATAGGCACTATGCACATATGTCAAGTGATGTCCAGCCAATCAAATTGAGCTCAGGCACTGGCATGAACAAATAGGCATAGGGACTATTGATGACATCACTATTATGTCATGAATACAAAGACCGATGCTATATATAGTGTAAAACATATTAATTCACATTAATCTCGTCCATTAATCTGGTCCTTAATAAGACATTCTTGAAAATTGCCAACCAAACTACCTTACTCCTTGCGACAGTCTCGTACAAGTGAAGGAGAATGTCAAAGACTCTGTTTACAGACCACTTACCTTGGTACAATCTGACCTGGTCAGCGCAGCTATGACTTCGGCTGACCACACCATAGGTCACTTAGTGTTCCTGTGTACCGAGAATGATCATAAACTTGGCCCTTCCATTGATGACCAGCGTTTCATGCAGATAATGGACAAAGAGGTATTTTGTGACAACACAAATAGTTGGGTTGCACCTTTACCCTTCTGCTCACCAAGAAGGCAGCAGCCTAACAACAGGGAGTATCCCTACAAGCGCCTAACCTCACCTTGCCACACTCTGAAGAAGAAACCAGAGATGCAGGACACGCTGGCACGGTCTAACCTCAGACTGCACAAAGTGGCCTCTAACAGAACAGAGGTCATGGCCGCTTTTCCTTCCAGTGATCACACCAAAAGCATAAAGGACCTTAACCTCTCTATTGATGAGATCCCCATGCAACGCAGTCTAGGGAGTTGCTGGAACATTACCACAGACACCTTGAAGGCTCTAGATGATATTAAACCTTTCACCCACAGGGGTGTACTCTCCACCGTGAGTAGCCTGTTTGACCCCCTTGGCCTTCTACCCCCTGTGTCCATTCAAGGGAGAGCGCTTCTCAGAGAACTGTCACGTCCAGAGGAAGAATGGGATTCGCCACTCCCTGTCGACAAGGAATCTGAGTGGCTCGAATGGAAAGCGTCATTGAAGCACTTGCAAAACCTGCAAATTCTCCATATTTCGATAGCGTGGGTTCGTGTCCCACCACTGCCACCAGAAGACGGGTACCCCTCCTCGCCCTCCTGGGGAGCTTGGCCAAAGGTCTTAATTAGACCAATCTCAGAACTGGTGCTGCTCCTGTCAGCAGAGAACTCTTATGTGACAATTTAGTTTGATTAGTTGATATCATACATGATACCATGCGGGGAGTGTCATGGCCCTAGGGCGCCATGGCTATATTTTCTATAATATTTTTTTTTTTCAACATTTAATTTTAAACAATTAGTACATTCTCCAACAACAGATCATGGAAGTCTTCTAGATAACGTGTACTATAACAATGGTCAAGAAAATAATATAACTATTGAAGTCAAAGACACATATTATTCAGATCATGACTTAATTAGGATACATTTATCTACAAACCAAGAAAATGTTGTACTTGATATTAACTGAACTATTTTTTTTTCTAATAATTACTACATTAACATAATATACTTGAATCACTGTTTTTTTTTTTTATTCATTTTTTTTTTTTTTAACTAACACTGCATTTTTTTTTTAGATTGAAGTTTTGACTATATTTTAAAAATAACATTGGTTTGTTTACAATCTTTTTTTCAGTTTTTTTTCTCAAGGCGCAAGTTAGCAATTGACAGATTGCAGTATTGTTGTACCCTACTATCTCACCTGCCAGTGAGGAGCCCCCAATGGGAGGACACATTGTTGTACCCATACTTGCTCACTTGCCAGTGAGGAGCCCCCACCAATAGGACATATTGTTGTACCCTACTGGCTCACCTGCCAGTGAGGAGCCCCCACCGGGAGGACGCATTGTTGTACCCTATCATCTCACCTGCCAGTGAGGAGCCCCCAATGGGAGGACGTATTGTTGTACCCTACCGTCTCACCTGCCAGTGAGGAGCCCCCAATGGGAGGACATATTGTTGTACCCATACTTGCTCACTTGCCAGTGAGGAGCCCAGGCTTGTTTTTATGTATGTATTTGTATTATTTATTTATGTGGTGCTTATCTTTCGTTTCTGCTGGTTGAAGTTGTCGATGATGACTCCGATGAAGAGGTTGAGGGTGAAGAAGGATCCGAAGATGATGAAGACCACAAAGTACAGATACATGTAGAGGTTGATCTCCTTGATAGGCTGCTCCTCCACCTGCAATAAACACATGCATACATGCACACACGCACGCACACGCACACACACACACACACACACACACACACACACACGGAGGACATCGACATTTTAGGACGGCATTGAAAATAGGCAAACAATAGCCGGAAAAAATTGCAGATCTACAAGCTCAATCATCAAATTTTTGGTGTGGGACATCGCTACACAACTAAGTATAAAATTGGGAAAGCCCTTAACCCCTAACACCTAAACCTGACCTCTAAATGTCTAATCCTAACCCCAACATTTTGTAATTGTAAGCCTATCTCTACAAATCTTTTGCGTAAAGCGTATTGTACAAATAAAGTTGGGCTGGATTTGAACTTACAGAGCGAGAATCCACGGCGGCGTACATGATCTCCATCCAGCCTTTGAACGTTGCCTAGGAAACGCACACGCATATGCACACGCAAACGCACACATGCACACGCACACACGCACGCACGCACGCACGCACGCACGCACGCACGCACGCACACAGACAGACAGACAGACAGACAGACAGACAGACAGACAGACAGACAGACAGACAGACAGACAGACAGACAGACAGACAGACAGACAGACAGACAGACACACACACACACACACACACACACACACACACACACACACACACACACACACACATTTATTGCATGTCAACAAGGACTCAATACATACATTTCTTTGTCATAAATATATGGGTTTAATTAAATAAATAAATAAAGGGATAGTTCACCCAAAAAGGTACTTTTTTCCAAAAAAAAACATTTTTTCCATCGATTAGTCACCCCATGGATACTTTAATTCATGGATAGTTTATTTTCGCATTCTTAAGCCACTAATTTGATGACCAGTGGACCGGTTGGCAGCGGTTCCGGTAGGAGACACAAAGGAGACTCTTTGTGTCTCCTACCGGAACCGCTGCCGGTCATCAAATTATCACCATGGGGTGACGACTAATCCATAGGAAAAAAAGTATTTTTGGGGGTGAATTATCCCTTTAAACTCGGTTAAAACTCTATAGTCTATATGGTTCCACCAAGAACCATCGCCTACTACAGAACGATTGTATTTAGAGAGTGGTTCTTCATGTTCCTCATAGGTTCTAGAGAAGCTCTTTTTGGTCAGAGTTCTTTGAGGAACCATAATGGTGCCTCAAATAACTATTTTTTGTTGGCTCTGTGAGGCACCTTTAACCACTAGCACTTTAACTAACCCTAGCATCCCGTAATCTGGCATGTCTTAACGCAGTGGTTCTCAAACTTTTTCATGTCAAGGAACCCAAAATGATATGTATTTGGCCGTGGACCCCCATCTAAAAATATTCTGTTTCAGGGACCCCCAGAAGCAAAGATTTGAGTTACAAATGTTCGCTTTAAAAAAAAATATTCAAAGATTTGCACAAATTTTGAAGATTTTTCAAAAATAGCAGATATACAAGCTCATAGCGCAGCACTCGGTGCCGCGCTATGAGCTTGTATATCAGCTATTTTTGAATAGCCAAAGTATAAAAGGTCATAATTATTGTGATGCTATATTAACACATTTTGCAGGGTACCCCCTGGAACCCCCTCAAGTACCCCTGGGGGTCCCCGGACCCCACTTTGAGAACCAATGTCTTAATAGGCGAACATTCATCAAAAATATTTTTTCCACAAAGAGATTTGGTGCAGAGGAGAAAAAAGGAGCGGATCAAGTATAGAGCCCGAGACACCGGTTGTTGAAGTATGTAGGGTTTTAAGTGGCGAACGGTTTCTTTATAGAACCCTGGTCTGAAAGGTTCTTTCTGGAAGCAAAAATGGTTCTTCTATCTATGGCATCACTTTCAAGAGTTGTCAGGGCAACGCTTCAGCATCCACTCTGATTTATATCAATGAGCCACAACAAGCCACGTCCTTCTATGGACTTCCTGTTCCTGGATGACTTCCTGTGTTTAGGCGCAATCAAAGGACAAAAACGTACGGCCGATAGAAATGAGGAAAACTGAGAAACTACAGAAGGATAGAATGGAGGAGAGAAGAGAGAGAGAGAGAGAGAGAGAGAGAGAGAGAGAGAGAGAGAGAGAGAGAGAGAGAGAGAGAGAGAGAGAGAGAGAGAAAGAAAGAAAGAAAGAAAGAAAGAAAGAAAGAAAGAAAGAAAGAAAGAAAGAAAGAAAGAAAGAAGAAGTAAAGTGGTTGAATTAAAAAAACAGAGAAATTAAGGGGAGAGAGAGAGAGAGAGAGAGAGAGAGAGAGAGAGAGAGAGAGAGAGAGAGAGAGAGAGAGAGAGAGAGTGTGTGCGCGTGCGTGTGCGTGTGCGTGTGCCTGCGTGTGTGGGTGGGCGAGTGTAAGTGGTCTCCTGTTGTGTGACTCTGGGTCCAGAATGTTGCCCTTTTATTCTGCTTCATTCTGTTATTCTGTTGAGAATATAAATATAATCAATAACTTCACCGGTTCAACTCTCTGTTTAAACAAACACTGTTCAGGGGTCTGCCAATAGTCACACCAGGGGCCACATGAGCTCCAATCCTCACCAAATGTGCCATAAAAACTCTGTTCAGCGATCTGCCATGACAATAGTCACACCAAAACACTTAAATGTCACATGTCAGTGGTGGAAAAAAGTGGGCTGAAGTGGTTAATGCATGTTTTGTAATAATAATGAAAATCTACAAAGTAGCTAAAGTTTTCAAATAATTGTAGTGGAGTATTTGCCTCTGAGATGTAGTGGAGTTGAAGTAAAAGTCCTGAAAATTGAAAATACTCGAGTAAAGTAGAAATAACTCAAAATTGTACTTAAGTCCAGCATTTGAGTACATGTACTTAGTTACTTTCCACCAGTGCAGCAGTGTCTAACATTTCAAAGGGTCATAACTTACTGGCCATTGCTGTAACATGTCAGGATTGGATTTGAAAGCTGCATATTGTTTCCCAAACAGCGGGTCGGGACCCAAATGTGGGTCGCGGGCCAATTTTTATGGGTTGCAAGTGAATACTCCTTTTATTAAAAAAAAAAATCAAAACTCTACATTTTAAACTCTACAGCTTAAAAAACAAATTCAAAAGTTTTTTCAAAATAATTCCATAAAAAAGATATATTTAAGAAGTCGTGAAAATAGCATAACTGCAAGCTCACAACATGTCACACTGGGATGTTGTGAGCTTGTAGATCGTCTATTTTCACTAGTTTGGGTCCCAGGGAGACGTAAAATTTCTTGAGTACAGTATTCAAGTTAAGTAAATGTACTGTGTGTGAGGTGTGGATTAGAATCAGAATGTGTGTGTGTGCGTGCGTGCGTTGGTGTGTGTGTGTGTGTGGTTGCGTGCAGTGCGCTATGGCAGCTATTTCCAGATGCTAATGGGAGGGTTGCCCCCGCCAATGGTCGCCGTGGCGACCGGCCAAACACACAGGTGACAGAGAGAGGAGCTGAGTGGGTTGTTGCCAGGCGACCGTTTCACCTAGCGACAAAGCTGAAACTTTACAGTGACGGAGTGAAGTGCTCTCTCTCCCTTCCTCTCTCTCTCTCTCTCTCTCTCTCTCTCTCTCTCTCTCTCTCTCTCTCTCTCTCTCTCTCTCTCTCTCTCTCTCTCTCTCTCTCTCATTCTCTCCATCATACTGTGTTTCCATTAAGCAGTCCTCTCACATTTGTCTCTATCTATTCATCCCCCCGTTGTCTCTCTCCCTCTGCATCTCTTTACTTCTACCTTTCCTTTCGCTCTCACCACATATGCCTGTCTGTCTGTCTGTCTGTCTCTCCCCCCCCTCTCTCTCTCTCTCTCTCTCTCTCTCTCTCTCTCTCTCTCTCTCTCTCTCTCTCTCTCTCTCTCTCTCCCCCTCTTCTGAAATCACTCTAAAAATAAAACGCTCTCAGACACCGACTGTTTGATTGCAGCCTCTCAGAGAGAGAGAGAGAGAGAGAGAGAGAGAGAGAGAGAGAGAGAGAGAGAGAGAGAGAGAGAGAGAGAGAGAGAGAGAGAGAGAGAGAGAAGGGAGACCCAAAATAAAGAGAAGGAGGAGAGAGAGAACACAACACAAGCTCCGGACAAGAGACCAAAACCAACAACTACACCACACCAAACTCCTTCGACATGAACCAAAAATTCATGAGCAAGGCAGTAGCCTAGAGCACATTCTCACTCACTAGACGTTTGACTGCAAGGTGGGATGAAACGGCACATGTTGACTAGGGGGCAGTGGTGTAAAGTAACTAAGTACATTTACTCTAGTACAATTTTAAGGTACTTTTACGTTACTGGAGTATTTCGAATTGTCTATACTTTTACTTCTATTCCACTACATCTCAGAGGCAAATATTGTTCTTTTACTCCACTACAATTATTTGAAAACTTTAGTTAGTTACTTTGCAGATATAAATGATTACATTATAAAACCTACATGAACCACTTTAGCCCTATTTTATACATAGGCTATTTGAAAACAGCCGATCTACAAGCTCACAACGCGATGCGACGCATTGTGAGCTTTTAGATCTGCTATTTTCAAACATTTTGGTACTTTTACTTTTGGTACTTTAAGTACATTTTGATGGCAATACTTTTGTACTTTTACTCAAGTAACATTTTGAACACAGGCCTTTTACTTGTAACAGAGAACTTCTGCATTGTGATATTGATACTTTATGTCAGTACTTTTTTCCACCACGGCTTGTCGTGCAAGACAAACCGACGAATGAAAGTGACAACGTTTTTCTGCCAGAAAGCCTTGAGGGGGGACTTCTCCCCCGGGGCAATGGATTATACGTTTTGGACTCGTACTCAAATTCACCTTTTCACAACATGACAACTATGCACTGTGGGGAGTAGAGACCTTTTTTCAATCGTTCGTTCGTTCGTCAAATGTTATACTTTTTTACTCCACTGCAATTATTTGAAAACTTTAGTTACTAGTTACTTACATTAAGCACTTCAGCCCTATATACAATTCCGGCCATTTGAAAATAGCCGATCTACAAGCTCACAATGCGTCGCATCGCGACGCATTGTGAGCTTGTAGATCTGCTATTTCCAAAAGATTTTTATACATTTTGAAAACTTGAAATGGGACATTCTGCACAATGAGTACTTTTACTTTTGGAACTTTAAGTACCTTTTGATACCATTACTTTGGTACTTTTACTCAAATAAATTTAGAATTCCGGACTTTTACTTGTAACAGAGTACTTCTACATTGCAGTATTGATACTTTTACTTTTACTTACTGTACTTTTCCGCCACTGCAATGCGGTCCTCACAAATGAACGTATGTACCTACTAGAAGTTGATTAGATGCGACCATGTCATATCTCCTTCTCTCTCCCTCTCCCTCTCATCCCGTTTTGAAAAGATAAGCCAGGGACCCCCATAAGAGAAGATTTTTACGGCCCCAGCAGTGATTCTCAACCATTTTAATTTCAGGGACCCCCAGTTTGACATGCATTAAGGCTACGGACCACCATTTAATGGCATTTCTATCTCTGGGACTCCAATGTATATTGTAAAATCAATGTTAATTTAACTCTGAGAGTTACACAACCATAAGGGTCCATTTGGTCCGTATCCATCATTTAGCTGGGGACCCCCTGGAACCCCATCAAGTACCGGACCCCACTTTGAGAACCAATGGTTTAGAACTCAAAAACCGTTGGGTTAGATCTATGCGTGACGTGACGAGTTCCCTGGCAGAGCGCTTTGCTCCTATAGCACCACTCACCACTTGCAGCAGGGCCAGGTACCCCGCCCCAACGTTGTCGAAGTTGACCTTGACCTTGCTCCAGTAGAACTGCGGGTCGTTGAGGGACAGACACTCGCTCTTGTTGTTGATGAACGAGGCGTTGTAGACGAAGCCCGTTCGGTTCATGCAGCGGCCGTACTTCCCTGCAAATTCACAGGCATTTGTAGGCATTTAAGCAGACGCTCCAATCCAGAGCGATTTACAGTGAGCAAGGTGAACACATACATAGAATGCAGAGAGACAGTGTAGTGCCTTGGTAAACTACGATCCAATTGTGGAAAAAGTATTTTTTTACTTAAGTAAAAGTATCAATACTGTAATGTAGAAATACTCCGTAAAGCAACGTTCTGTATTCATAATTTAGATCTGCTATTTGCCAAAAAATGTCATATTGAGCTTGTGAAATGGGCCTTTTACTTTAGGTATATTTTGATGCCAATACTTTTGTACTTTTACTCAAGTCAATTTTAAATACTGGACTTTTACTTGTAACTGAGTATTTCTAGATTGTGGTATTGATACATTTACTGAAGTAAAAAAAAACTGCTGTATTTCTTCCAACACTGTATAGGGGTACATACCGGCAAACAGGTTGACTCCCATGATGCTGAAGATGAGCCAGAATATCAGACAGACCAGCAGTACGTTCATGATGGAAGGGATGGCTCCTATCAGGGCATTGACCACCACCTGGACGCAACACACACCCATGAGATGTACACACACATTATACCCACACCACCTGGACGCAACAGACACCCATGAGATATACACACTAGGGGTGTGCCGACACTAATTTCATGATACGATACACGATATTGGGCTCACGATATCGATACGATACGATATATGGCCCTTTGTTATTATGAAAATATACTTCTGTTTTCGCATTATTGTTATTGCAAAAAATATATATTTTTTGGGGGAAAAAACGCCACAACGACACATATCGTCACGAAAACGTATCGCGATATATCGGCACACCCCTAATACACACCCATTATACCCACACCACCTGGTCGCAACACACACCCATGAGATATACACACTGTACATACACACCACCTGGACCCAATACACACCCATGATATATACACACTGAATATTCACACACCACCTGCATGCAATACACACCCATGAGATATACACATATACAGAGGAGAGGAGAGGAGAGGAGAGGAGAGGAGAGGAGAGGAGAGGAGAGGAGAGGAGAGGAGAGGAGAGGAGAGGAGAGGAGAGGAGAGGAGAGGAGAGGAGAGAGGAGAGGAGAGGAGAGACATGGACATAGAGAGGACATGGTGGGACATGGAGGACATGACAACCAGGTCAAAACCAGATGCACTAAATATAGAATTGAACACAAGCAGAGAGATGTTAAACACTACATTTAATACTGTTTAATGACACACACACACAGACGCACGCACACACGCACGCACGCACACACACGCACACACACACACACACACACACACACACACACACACACACACACACACACACACACACACACACACGCACGCACGCACACACACACACACACACACACGCACACGCACACAAGAATAGAAGGTAATACAATGTGATGATGTTTTGACGTTTGTCTGAGTGTACAAACACACACAGAACAACACATGACTCATGACTCAATGAGGAGGATTTTAACACTGATAACATTTACATTTCTAAAGGGGCACTTCAGCCATTTTCAACCTCAACTTCATATAATTGGTCCTCACTATTGCTCATTATAAGATAGAACCATTTCTGTCTAGTGTCTACTCACTCTGTGTCTCATTGGAGGGCTGTGGACAGTTCTGTTTTATTTTGTATTAACGCCAGAACAGCTTCCATTATAGCATGCTAACTTTCCAGGAATAGAAAGTTTTTTCCTTTAAAAAAAAAGTATATATATTTTTTTGTTTTCTTTTTTTTTAAACTGGAGTATTTCCAATTTTCTACTCCACTACATCTCAGACACAAATATTATACTTTTACTCCACTACAATTATTTGAAAAGTTTAGTTACTAGTTACTTTGTAGATTGGAATTATTCTTACACTTCAGCCCTATTTAAACTTTGGCTATTTGAAAATAGCTGATCTACAAGCTCACAACGTGTCGCATCGCGATTTACATTTACTTTTGTACTTTTACTCAAATACATTTTGAATTCCAGACTTTTACTTGTTGTAACAGAGTATAGTGTTGTAACAGAGTACATTGCAGTATTAATACTTTTACTTAAGTACAAAATGTTAGTTATATCTCCACCACTAGTTTCTATTAGCTTGGATTCCCCATTGATGGCGTCACTGGTAGGCAGGTTTCTGAACCATCCACAGCCCTCCTCTGAGGCACAGAGTAAACAGAAATGGTGCCATCTTCTAATGAGCATTATAGTGAGGACCAATTATATGAAAATAGGTTGAAAATGGGTGAAGCGCTCCTTTAACACGTGGGAACACTGATGTTAGGAGTTGAGACAACATGTCGTTCATGCTGAACTTCACCACTGCAAGACGCACGGAAACAAACGCACCCAAACACACCCGAGGCCACATAACTACATTATTAAGGAGCCAAGGCCAAAGGGCCGTGGACCCCCTTATTGCATCTCTACACTTTCGTCTTCCGCCACTTTTTGCAGTTCTGGCCCAACCGTGCTGTCACTTTTTACGAAACTCTGCAATATGGTAGAGGGTCATGGAAAACGGTGAAGACACGAAACTCACAACCATTGGCCAAAGGGTGGCGCTGACCTACAGCCATGAAACTTCAATACACATATTTGTCTCCTCATTCAGCGGTCTGACTTTTGACTTCTGACCTTAAGATCTCACACCATTTTGAAAAAAAATCGATCTCCTCCTGGGATTTTTGAGCAATCTGCACGAAACTTTTTACACATGAACTTTGGACCTATGCCGACAAAACGTTGGTGGCGGATTTTCCATAAGTGAAAACATTAAATGTTCTATGACATTCATTTTCACTTTTTAAAATGTTCATGTTTTTTGGGGGGTTTTATGACCTCAATTGCACCCCAAAAAAACTGAACTTTGAACATTCAGTGGATTTTCTGTGGTCTAGGGTTTTCTGAATAATTAGGCTGAAAAGTACCCCTCCCCTCCCCTATCCTTTCCTTTGGGGGGGGGGGGGAGCAGAGGCGATGATTGACAGGCAAAATCCCTCAACAGCGACAGGCAAAGATTTCTTTTTTCATTGCAGTTGAAAAGGCTTTAGAAATGTGAGAGAAAAACACCCGCAATGGCTAACTGGAGTGGAATTTTCTGTTAAAACTTTTTATACACGTTTGAAGGACCATGACAAACATTTTTAATGTGTTGTAAAACTGAATGTCATGAAAGCTTTAAGCTTTTATGAGCCAATGAATATTGCAGTTTTATGACAATTATTCATCTGCTACTGCCAGCGAAAGCGAGCGATTTTACCAACCTTTGAAAAATCATGGAATATTTTCCGTGATCGCTGTCCACACGGCGATCGCCTCATTACACGCACGGAAAATAAACAGGAAGTGTTTAAAACAAAACAAAAAACGTCAATTCCGGGTCTGTCGTCATCTGGCAGTGAAAGCATCTCGTCATTCTCGTAAAAAAAAGTAGCAGACGTGAAGTCCACATACCAGCTCTGACAGTGTAAAAAAAAAAACGATTTTCGAAAACGGTTCTCAAACGTGGATGGAACCGATTCCCTGGTTCCTCAATGTTGGATCTGGTTCCTCTGGGGTTCCGGATCCCAACCCTATAATTCGGGCCGGGTGTGTTTTGATTGGTTGGTTAATACTGTCTCTCTTACCCGCATCCCTTCAAATCTGGACAGAGCCCTGAGTGGCCGCAGCGCTCTGAGGGTCCTCAACGATTTGATGGCTGCAAACTCTGAATAACCCAACGTGTTAGCTACCAGACTGACCAATGACACCTGGAGAGAGAGAGAGAGAGAGAGAGAGAGAGAGAGAGAGAGAGAGAGAGAGAGAGAGAGAGAGAGAGAGAGAGAGAGAGAGAGAGAGAGAAAGAAAGACAGAAAGACAGACAGACAGAGAGAGAGACAGACAGACAGAAAGAGAGAGAGAGAGAGAGAGACAGACAGACAGACAGAGAAAGAGACAGAGAGAGAGAGAGCCGAGAGCATTAGCTTATAGGCTAATCAGAGCTAACCTGTGAAAGAATGAGAGCCATCAATTATAGAGAGGTGGGAGAGAGAGAGAGAGAGAGAGAGAGAGAGAGAGAGAGAGAGAGAGAGAGAGAGAGAGAGACAGCGGGCTAGAGAGAGAGAGAGAGATAGAGAGAGAGAGAGAGAGAGAGAGAGAGACCCAGAAGAGCAACGGAAGAGAGGGGGAGAGAGTGAGAGAGAGAGCAAGAAAGAGCCGAGAGCATTAGCGTGTAGGCTAATCAGAGCTAACCTGTGAAAGAACGAGAGCCATTGGAATTAGAGAGAGAGGGGGAGAAGAGAGAGAGAGAGACTCAGACGTTTGTATGTTTGTCGGAAGTTGGACAAACACCACGCACCGCCATCTTGTCTAGCCTCTGCAGAACTGAACACTGTTGTAGGAACATGGAGACAGACTCATCTTGTTGAGATAACAGCTGAAATATACAACACAATCACATGTCACACCCTGTGGAACAAAATTAATTTTGAAACGTGTTTAGAACTGTCAAAAACGTTGAATTGTTTGTGGTTGCAGCTGTGGAGGAGAGGAGATGATTAGTATGTGTAGGTCAGGTCCTCTTCCGTACAACACAGACCTCACACGTGTAGAGAAGAGGGTTGATGTTATCTGTAGCATGACATGAAAATGGACATTTTTTCAGCAGCCATTTTGACATAAAATAGTAGGCCCAAACACAGGTGTTAGCGATGATGCTCAAACAGAGTCAGGGTCAGCGTTGCCAGATTTTGTGCGGATAGGTCTACAAAAAACAAGTCCCAAAGGAAGTGACTAGGTTTCATCACTCACACAGGGGGTCCCCAGCAAAATGACTTAATATAGCATCACAATCAGTTGAACCACTTTAACCCCTGGCCTACAGGCTATACATCAGCTATTTGAACACCTTTAACGACACAAATCTTGTATGGTGGTCCCTGGCACAAAATCTTCTAAGATAGGGGCCCGGGGCCAATTACATGTTCATTTGGGGGTCAACATTAGGGAAGCAAGCCCCAATAAGCAACTACACTTTAGAAACAAGCACCCAAAAACCGCAACCCACAACTACCAATATGTACAAGCAACTTATAAAAAGCCACTTATGAAAAAAGTTGCTTAAGCTGACATGGCAACACTGGCAAGAGCGCGCCTGCCTTTTTGTTCAGTAGTGTGCACTTCTACATCCTGTAAAGCAATGCCTGTCCGAGCAAAACACCTCTATGTTACCGTATGGTAGCTGACTGCAAAAGCTCTGCTAAACTAAATGTAACTAAACATGAATTAATATCACCTGTGTACCTGAGTACACTACTATTTCATTTCAATATGGCTGTGATGAATAAAGGTCCATTCCAGAGATTGAGACACTTGGTTCCAACATGATTCATGCGCAGATAGGAGATACTTCATTGACTGAATGTATAGTTTAGCACTGCTGTAGCTAGGCTAATTCCTGCCAGGTAAAAAAAACAACAAGTCAGATCATTGGTTTCTGGCAGAAACCTTGTGTCTCCATAGCTCCATCTATCACACAAAGATATGCTATTTTGAAAGTAAAAGTGAAAGTGTTTTAAAATCAATGAAAAGTATTAACAAGAGCTTGTGACTGAATAATAACTACATTGGACCCATTAGAGCAGCTTCTTTTTATTTCCTAAAACGTAACGGTTGTGGACATACAAGGTTTCTACCCGACAACAAGGAAATGCATTTTTCCCCCGTGTTTTACAATGCTAATGTCTGATTGGACAACAGATAAACGTTTTCTTTTACGGTAGTTTTTTAACTCCTATGAGACGTTGAATCATTGGACCACATGTCAGAGAGAGAGAGAGAGAGAGAGAGAGAGAGAGAGAGAGAGAGAGAGAGAGAGAGAGAGAGAGACCCCTGACCCCTGAAGCCAGCCATCCAGCCAAGCAGGAATAGAACCATCAACCACACCGCAGCAGAAACGCTGGAGCTAACGCTACTACTGGGTTAAAGCTGTGGAGCAGCACTCTATAGAGGTCTAGTCAGAGGTGGGACAAAGTCACTGTTTTGAAGTATAAGTAAGTCTCAAGTCTTTGCTCTCTACTCCAGAGTCAAGTCCCAAGTCAAGACAGACAAGTCCCAGTCTCGCATAGCCAGACAACTATTCCACAATCTCTGAATGCCATATAGAGTCTGGAACTACACCTCCCGAAATCCGAGGCAGGAAGCTGTCATCTGTTCGTCATTTCCGTTCACAGAATATATTTTAAAATATATCTTGATTTTTTAAATTTCCATTTCTGCTAAGCAGCAAGCTATATATGCTTCGATGATTTTGATTTAAATTAGGATACATTTGCGTGACTGTAAAGACGACACGGAAGTGGGGAGGAGGCTTCACATCTGTGTTATCGATTGATCATTTTCAGAGCTTCCGTGGTCCAGACTGTATGATGGAAGCATTTGAAAATTGTGGGAAGCAACAGTCTGGCTTGCGAGACTGGGCAAGTCCCGAGTCCTAAACGTTTTGTATCGAGTGCCAAAGAAGTCCTAAGCTTGTTGGAAGTTATCAAGTGACTTTAAAAATGTCAAGTCAACTCCGGATTCATTGGCTTTGAAGTCCAAGTCGACTCCAAGTATTATTTCATTTTATTTGATCAAGTAAGTCTAAAGTCATCAAATGTGTGACTCGAGGCCAAGTCTGGAGTCCACACCTCTGCATTCTATAGAGGGCTCCAGAGGGTTCTGGAGAGTTCTGATTGGTCCAGACTGTCCCAGGGGGCTTCCTTTGGGGTCTTACCCTCATCCCAGCGAAGCGGGACACGGCGCGGAGGGGCCTCAAAGCCCGAAACGTTCTCAGCACTCTCATGGTGGCGATCTGGTCAGCATTGATGGCATGAGCCAGCATGCCTAGCAGAGAAATCTACACAGGACAACCCCCCCCCGGTCAGGGAGTTCAAACATTAAATGAAATCTACGGGACACCTGGCCAGGGAGTTCAAACATTCAATGGATATATTACATTTATAGCTTCTAATGTGGATTGTTGGATACAAGTCATATCTGGTTAGAACTATGATATCTACCAAGGCACCAAGTAAGTCAGGTGAAACTACTCTAATTGATGTGTGGTCTATGGTATTCAGACGGTACTACTCTATTTGATGTGTGGGGGAAAAAATATGAGGACGAAAAATTCGGAGGCAGGTTGACACCATTCATTTTTTACGCTAAGCGAATTTCGGGCAAAAGATACGGCCCAGTGTGCAGTGTGCAAGCTCCTTAAAGGAATACTTCACCCAATAAATTACTTATTTCTATCAATTACTCACACTATGTTCATTTTTTTTTCTTTTTTAGACCAATAGAGACCAATCTTAACAAGAGCAGTACTAAATTTAAAGTATAGACATTCGACCCGGAAATACCGCCCTATATGTTTGTTTACAAACATTCTCATCTGTAGTCCTGAAATTACTAATCATCATCATCATCATCATCATCATCATCATCATCAACAATTACCGTACAAAATATGAATGAATGAACATAAAACCAATAATTAATCAAAAACAAAGAAAGAAAGAAAGAAAGAAAGAAAGAATGAAAGAACATATCAAAGGAATATTTGTTAGACAGATTAACTGCGCAGGATTCTTCAGCTGATTGTAACGATCCTTCCAACCAACCAACCAACCAACCAATCAGCCAATCAATTCAGCAAAGTCTTTGCAGTAACGAGCCAATGGTGGACTTTGTGGACATCAGCTTTTCTCAAAGTGGGTGCCGTGGCACCCTAGGGTGTGCCTAGCCGCAAGTGCAGGAGTGCCGCAGAATACTTTGATCATATTTGGAATTTATCAATATCACTTCAGTTCAACCGCTTTAGACCTTACTTAGTAAACAGACCTGAGTTGTACTGTACTTGGTGCGTTCTTTTTCAATCTATAGTACAAGAAATCTCCTTGCCAAAAATAGCAGATCTACAAGGTCACAGCACGTGGCAACGCAATGCTTTGTTCCCCCCTGAAAAATAATTAGTGGGGTAGCTTAGCAATATTACCAATATGAAACGGCAAATTTAGCATGAGGCTTTTTCAGGACCTACTGATGGATTCTAGCCTTGGGATCCAAACTTTATTTTGAAAATGATCCATACAATTATCCATAAAAACAAAACAGGCCGATTCACTTTTTGGCCTTTAACTTGAACCGTAGATCATAGCATCAAAATGTTTCCCTGGGCTCCTTGGATCATGACGCAACTTCCCATATAGTCCCGCCCCTTTTCCGATTTCAAGATTCTTTCTTCTTCATCTTCAAAACACATGTTTTGCTATTACTCCTACACATTTTGTCCAAAACTCACACAAATCGGCACACACTCTGCATGTCTTTGGTCATGTGATCAAGATGTATCAGTAACATTTTTCATATTCCCTTCGGATTGACTACGATTGGCTTTTACAATTTGTGGGAGGGTCCGTTTGGCAAACAATGTCACAGATCATGAACACAGCGTCCTATCTGTCCCATTTTTAATCATTGAGAGGCCACTAAGAAACGCAGAGCCAATGCAATTTCACTTCCACCCAACACATTCTACAAATGTCACTGTTTTTGCACCATGTGACAATGACCGTCCAATAGGCCTTTGATATTCCAATTTGTTTCCACATTTTTCAAAGGTATTTCATAAATAAAATGTATAAATCTAATAATCTCCATAAATAAATACAAAAAATGTTTGAAGAAGTAGTGAAATCTACAAGCTCACAACGCGGCGTGAAGTTTGGGAACCACTGCTCTAACTTACGTCAACGATGAGGAAGTCCAGCCAGCACCAGTAGTTGGTGAAGTACTTCTTGAATCCGTAGGCGACCCACTTCAGGAGCATCTCCAGGATGAAGACGTAGGTGAAGATCTTATCTGCAAACTCCAAGATCACCTTCACCACCCGCCTCTGCTCTATGTAGATGTCCTCAAACGCCTGAGAGAGAGAGAGAGAGAGAGAGAGAGAGAGAGAGAGAGAGAGAGAGAGAGAGAGAGAGAGAGAGAGAGAGAGAGAGAGAGAGAGAGAGAGACAGAGAGCGACAGATATAAACACAAATATGAACACATATTAAGAGAATACTCTTACCCCAAATTCACAAAAATAACAAAAATGCAGCTTGACTTTGTCCAGGCAATCCCCTACTTATTAGGTGAGAAAGCCAAATGTTCAAGGTTGGCCGCACAATATGTAGCAGTCTGCCACAAAAATGAGGGACAATGGGTGAATCTGAAAAGCTTTAGTTTTAGTCTAGTTTCAGCCGACTAAATATCAGAAGATTCAGAAAAGCGCAACCAAACATAAACGTACTTGTCTTTTAGTTCTTCTGGATCTCTTCTCCACTAGTCCCTCACTAACATCTTAGTCTAGTTTATATTTGTTGATGACATTGTCAACATATTTAGTCTTAGTTTTAGTCATCATAGCTTACTTTTCATTTGGTTTTGATTCAGTTTTTGTCAGTGAAAAAAGATAGTCGACGATCATTTTTCCACTTATCAGGGAACTGGGCGACATGTACCCCGATTGGGCAAAGCTGGCAAAGACCGCATGCACCATCCCTGTGTGAAGGGGTAAGCGGAAAGGGGACTTTCCTTACAGAATAGAATAAAGCTTAAATGCTTTTTTGTTATAGAAAACTGCCTGCACCAGTTATGTTCATTTCGATTTCATGTGCATTGTGCAATAATTTGTTGTTGTTTTATCCATTTAATCTCAGTATAATTTCGGCTATTTTAGCCCCGCAATAAGACTCGCCAGCTATTTGTGTTTGCTATTTTTCTGGCAGTAGCTCATTTCGTTCATAGGTCTAATTCATATTTTAAGGCAACAAAGTATATCATTAAATGGGTAGCCCATAATAAAATATTCTGGTTACAACACTGCATTTGGCTTTATTTTTTAAACATGCAGTTTTGCAAACAAACGCAATGGTAATGCCACATGTGTTAAATAATGTTATATAACTAGAAGTTCGGCCCGCTGCGCGGGCCTCCCATCAGTTTGTATTGAGAGAGAGAGAGCATGAGGACCCGTCCGTAACTGTCCAGTTATTGTAAGCGACTTTGAGCGAACAGGAACGGAGGCAAAATTCATAGAGCGGTGGCAAATTCGTAGGCCGGATTGCTTGTTTATTTCGCAAAACCTGGCAACCCTGAAATGAGCTGATTCCATCGTGTTAGAGCCTGCGTTAAGATGATAGCGTGGGTAATAATGTTTTGTTTGGGATGGACAAAATGACGAACATATTAGCGTGACTGTGGTGGGAATAGGGGGTGCAATACGTTAGTCCGACAGCGCATTCCTCCGACAGCGCAGTGCTCCGACATTAAACAGTAAACCCGAACCAAACCCGCACCCTCACCCTAACCGCACGCGGATGCCACATAGTCGGAGAAAAGGTCTGTCGGATTAACGCATGCCTCCCGGGAATAGGGACATTACCGCGGTGGCTGCAAAGACATAATGTGTAAGTACTATGAGGCTTTCGGCTAACGCTAAACGGTGTGCTAAAGGGTTTCCCCTTCCGGTGTGGTCGCTAATGTGGCGAAATGGTGTTGGACGAAATTAATTATGCTCCGAAGAGGCAAATGTATAGTGAACAATGAAAAGTAGACGAAACAATGCGTAAATAAAGCATGCACCTTGTGGCTAGTGTTGTAGTGACATGTGATATGTTGTTGTTGTGTTGATACCGAAACAATTAAGTGGCATCAGGGACACCAGCGGAAGGGCTGACTTTTTCCAAATGTAATAATACATATACTGTAGATATGTGACCGATAAAGTTGTGTGTTGGACTTTCTTTTGGGATACTGCCAGTCAAGATGGCCGACGGGAAAAAAGACGTAGCGGAAACCCTGGTGCACTCGTACGCGCGTGTGTGTGTGTGTGTGTGTGTGTGTGTGTGTGTGTGTGTGTGTGTGCGTGCTCACCAGTGCTCCAGAGCTCAGCAGAATCATAAAGATGATGAAGGTTTCAAACCAGCTGTGCTCAACGATCTGGTAGCAAGTCTTCCTCAGTCTCCACC
>NC_139959.1:34544076-34546576 GCF_963454915.1 Gymnoscopelus microlampas | reverse complement strand
TCACTCCCCTTTTTGTGACTTAGGCCAAAAAATTGGCTTTTTTTTATTGTAGTAATTATGTACTCATTTAGGCCATTTTGTAATTTGTTTTGCTTTTTTTTTTTGGACTAAGTCAGATTTAATCATATTTAAACCTATTTAAATCTCTTATGTTACATAACTGACAGACAGTGTTATTTCTATTCAAATAGACATAATTTGTTATAAACATTTAGGGTGAAATGATTAAGAAATATCACATAGTTTTGTCTTGGATCAGTTTTTTATTTTTCCTGAAAAACTTGAAAAAATGACTTATGCCATTAGTTTAGCAAGGCGACAATATTGTACTTTTACTCCACTACAGTTACTTGAAAACCAATACTTTTGTACCTTTACTCAAGTAAATTTAGAATTCTAGACTTTTGCTTGGCCTGGTAAACCCCTCCCTCCGGAAATCCGCCGACCGAAATGTTTCATCTCTGTTTTAAAACTTCAAAACGCTCTCAAACTTATTTTTTTGTGGCACAGAATTTACTTTTAAGATATCGCTCGGATAGCATTTAGTTGTTTAACTTCATATTGTGGTCAATTAATCATGACAGAGCCTATTTAAAAATATGAATTCAGAGAACCAGCAGGGGCGGGCAGTGACACGCATGTATCCGAATAAAGCAACCTATTTTTTTCGGCATGGCCCTTTCAAAAGTCCCCTTGCGTCACGTTGCTCTGGTGGTGGTGGAACAAACTGCTGATTGGCTGAAGGGGAACAAACTGCTGATTGGCTGAAGGGGTTGTCAGTTGATGGTATTACTCCCGCTATTACTCCTGCCCAGCTCCCGCACACAGCCAAAAAGCTAAACAGACCCCCATGCCAGACTCACTACTGGAAATTAGATTTCCGGAGGAAGGAGTTTACCAGGCTAACCGATACCTAGAACTAACTAGAAATCATCCCATTGAATGGGGCTGTTATCATATCATGTTATCATCCCATAGCTATGGTCCAGTAGGTGGCCCTACTGGCCTATCAGGAGGCTCTCGTAGGTTGTTATCAGCTATTCTATGGGCGATTCAATGTTACCGCATGTGCTGTCGCGGGGCGAAGTCACATTGAAACACAGCAATACATTGGGTCGGTGGATCACCGTGGATGGTAGCATGTAGCACACTTTAGGCTCTCAGCATCATCAAGGATGCCTGCCACGCAGACGACAGACTGTTTTGCCCCCTTCGCTCACAGATGCTGCTCACAGATTCACAAACAATTTTTATACCATTTTTATTTTTGGGAGGAGAGGAGAGGAGAGGAGAGGAGAGGCATTAAAAAGGTAAACGCCTCCGACGACTCTGAGGCGTATGTATCTGTGGGCGCCATATGGCAAGCTCATAAGAGGCAGCCACGCAGCAACTAGTTAGTTAGTTGGAACCTGCCAAACTCCACCTTCGGATTTGTGAAATAAATTGGATTTTACTGCAGTCTAAACATCCCGAGCTGTGCAGCCTAGGATGAGATTGGTTGATGAAGAATGAAGATGTGTTCAACAGCCATCATTTTGTTATTGTAATTAGTTGTGTCTTAATTTTACAAATTGAGGCTTCACCACATCGCCAAAATATAGATTACAGAGTGGCAACACGGCCAAAGCTGTGCAAAAGAGTTATCTTCTAGGGATTTGTATGTATGTATGTGTGTGTGTGTGTGTGTGTGTGTGTGTGTGTGTGTGTGTGTGTGTGTGTGTGTGTGTGTGTGTGTGTGTGTGTGTGTGTGTGTGTGTGTGTGTGTGTGTGTGTGTGTGTGTGTGTGTGTGTGTGTGTATGTATGTATGTATGTATGTATGTATGTATGTATGTATGTATGTATGTATGTATGTGCATGCAATTAAAAGCATGCATGCTTTTAACTGCTCTGCGACCATCTATTATGGTTTCAGTGCCAATACAATATAGAACACAGGCTGTTTCAAACCAATTTCATTTGTATTTGATGTTTTTTGTAAAAAAGAAGAGAATCAATCAATTATCAATGATCAATTATGGTCAATGGTCTTTCAAAGTTGATAGTTTTTGGTCATTGTCGATTTCATTATTTAATTTTGGTATTTATTATTTAATAAAAACTAAAACACGTCACCAACACCATAGATAGATGTGATCTGACCTGAATAGCATGATGAGGATGTTGGATATAGACATAAAAGGCAATTCTGCAATATGGCCTGCATATGTCATGTATATTGTCTATTCCAGTGACTGGACTGACAGAAATGCTTTGTGACAATTATTGGATTAGATAAAAGTATTTTGGTAAGAGAATATTCATTTTAGATGAAACCAAGTATAGACCCCTTAACAGACGACGTCACACTGAACCAGTATGAACCAGTAAGATAACCAGTAAGAACCAGTATGCGTGCGCAGGCCGGCACCAACTGAAACCCATTCTGTGGTTTCGCTAGGACGCGCCTCACTAGCCAACACACAAGAGGAGGTTGAATGAACTGAAACCAGCGCACCCCGA
>NC_139959.1:34541045-34543876 GCF_963454915.1 Gymnoscopelus microlampas | reverse complement strand
AGCCTGTAGGCCTTACCAACAGAACGATGCCAAAGACAAGGGAAAGTAAGCATGGTGACGATGATTACGTTCCGTTTCCACTCTATCAGTGTGTTTAGCTCCTTGGAACGGCTAGCTCCGCCAGCCATCATGTCTTGAAACGTGACCCCAGACCCTTAATCCATTAAATCCGGGAACGCAGTCATTCTAAGATGTCTTTGGCTATTCAAAAATAGCAGATCTACAAGCTCATAGAGCATATGAGCTTGTAGATCTGCTATTTTCGAATAATCGTTAAATTTAGTGCAAATCTTTGAATATATAATGTTTTTAAGTGAACATTTGTATTCGACAAATGTCTTCTAAATCCTAACAGTTAGAAACAAATACAACAATTTATATTGCTATAATATCATTGGTACATGTTGAAAAATCGTGATTTTTTTTCCCAAATCTTTTTTTTTTTTTGCTTCTGGGGATTTCTACAAATCTCTTCCAAATCGTTTTTGGAAAAAAAAAAAACTTATGTTGCGATAATATCAATGCGATAATATCAATATCAATCAATATCAAAACTTTTTTCATGTCAAGGACCCCCAAAATGATATGTATTTGGCCGTGGACCCCCATCTCAAAATATGTTGTTCCAGGGACCCCCAAGAAGAAAAGAGTTAAATACGTTCGCTTTAAAAAATATATATATTTATATACTCAAAGATTTGGACACATTTTCATGATTTAAAAAAAAAAATAGCCGATCTACAAGCTATGAGCTTGTAGATCTGCTATTTTTTGTATCTAAAAATGACACACAGATGCGTTCCCGGTATTAATGGGCTATGGCCCCGCCCCCCTGATACGACAAAACGTCGTGTCAACAAAATCACAGAATCAGCAAAGACCACAGAGTGGGCTCAGCAGCCACAAGCACAGCTAGGATTATGACGCAATGGGCCCCCTGGGCACGCGCTTGTAAAATAAGACCCCACCACCCGCCCACTCACCCATCCACCACCACCACCATCACCACCAACCCTGGGCAGAAACACTGACTTGCAGTCAGAAACAAAATTACTATTTTTAACCCTGTAAGACCGGGAAGGGGGTCATTTTAAGATGTCTTTGGGCTGTTCAAAAAATAGCAGATATACAAGCTCATAAGCGCAGCACTCGCTATGAGCTTGTAGGTATGCTATTTTTTGAAAAATCGTGAAAACGTGTGCAAATCTTTGAATGTATATACATTTTTTAAGTGAATATTTGTAACTCAAATCTTAAAATGACACAGAGGCGTTCCCTTCCCGGTCTTAATGGGTTAACTGCCAGAGGATGTACAAAAACTGTTTTTCTTTTCAAATATATTATTTTCTTTGTTTTTGCCTCTGGGGGCACAGCCTCCTTTTTTGGGGGGGGTAGTGAATCTGTCATGAGATATGACCTTTATCTGCTTGACCCAGAACATGCATATGAATGACTCATCTGCGTAAGCATTATTGATGCCCTTGATACGATGTCCATCAAGTACTTTATCAGATATAGACTGACGTCTGTGCACAACGATACGAACAGTGGTGTTAAGTTACTAAGTACATTTACTCAAGTACTGTACTTAGGAATTTTGACTTTACTTGAGTATTTCCAATTTACAATACTTTTACTTCTACTCCACTACACATCTCAGAGGCAAATGTACTTTTACTCTACAGCTTTAGTTACTAGTTACTTTGTAAATTTTGATTATTATAAAAACGTACATTAACCACTTCAGCCCCATATACATTTCGCCCATTTCAAAAGATTTTTATACACTTTATATACATTTGAAAACGTGGGACATTCTACTTACTTTCTACTTTTGGTACTTTAGGTACATTTTTATACAAATACTTTTGTACTTTAACTCAAGTACATTTTTAATTCAGGACTTTTACTTGTAACGGAGTATTTCTACATTGCAGAATTGATACTTTTACTTGAGTACTTTTTCCACCACTGGATACGAGATGCACGTTCTATTCCTTTTCAACCTGTTCTTGTCTTTGTCTCATATCTTCTGGTCACGTCAAGTGTCCAATACTGTATATATTCTCCATGTGTGTATTAAACTGTCTGTTTTCCCCCCTTTTCCCTTTGTGTATGGTCTGTCTGGTGTGTGCTGTGTGGGCGTGTGACTGTATGCCCCGGCATCTCTTTGAGATGACTCTTTGAGACTCTTTGAGTTCGCCGGTCATCAAATTATTGGCTTAGGAATGCGACAAAAACAAAGAAATCTCCATGAATTCAAGACTCTATGTGGTGAGAAATTGATAGGGGAAAAAAGTCATTTTGGGGGTGAACTATCCCTTTAAGGTTCTTATTAACATATGGGGTGCCAAAACCGTATATATACGGTTTTGCAAAAGGTGCAAAAAGTGAGCGGAGTGCCAAAACCGTATTTAAACGGTTTTGGTGTCTTTTTGTTTTTTTTTCCGTTTTTTTTTTCCACACGGGAAGGGCTAGAGCAGCTCTGGGAGTACCCATTGCGATCCTGAGAAGGATAGGCCCGATGGATCACCGAAAAAAAAAACATGGCTCCCCATCCGCTTCCTGTCTAGTTCCTTCTTTAAAACGCCTATATCTCCGAATCTGTTTCCGGTGGGGAAAATCGGTCATGCGCGAGAGAGGATGTAGCCAGGGTCATGGCACTACATGAATGCATGCTTTTTTTTACGTGGATTTGCTCTTCGTGGAGTCTAGAGCTTTAAACAGCAAAGCGCAGTCAATGGGGAGAATGCTGGCACCCACGGTAAGTTGTTATGAAAAAATTCAGGCACCCAATGTGTTAACAACAACATTACATGTTTAAGGCAGTA
>NC_139959.1:34513545-34536045 GCF_963454915.1 Gymnoscopelus microlampas | reverse complement strand
GTGTGTGTGTGTGTGTGTGTGTGTGTGTGTGTGTGTGTGTGTGTGTGTGTGTGTGTGTGTGTGTGTGTGTGTGCGTGCGTGTGCGTGTGCGTGTGTGTGTGTGTGAGCGCCTGTGCGTGTGGGACCACACCCGTGAGAACCATTGCTTTACATCATGACATAAGATGATGACATCACAGTGACGTCACAGTGACATCACAGTGGGTTGAGGATTCTGTGTGCGATTAATAATGTCTGATACACACACACACACACACACACACACACACACACACACACACACACACACACACACACACACACACACACACACACACACACACACACACACACACACACACACACACACACACAGTGTGTGATGAATAATGTCTGAGCCACTGTTTGACAAGCTGTTGAATAATTCGGAGTTCTGCTCTTAGACAGATTAGCTTCACCTTAAACCGCAAACCGCGCGAGCGCACGCGCGCGTGTGTGTGTATGTGTGTGTGTGTGTGTGTGTGTGTGTGTGTGTGTGTGTGTGTGTGTGTGAGAGAGACAAGGTGTCTAGGTCAGGTAGATCAAGTAGCAGCTTCCTGTCTCTGTTCCCTAATTACTGTGTCTATCCACACACACACACACACACACACACGCACGCACGCATGCACACACGCACGCACGAACGCACACATCTGTGACATGGATGGGTGAACTAGTTAAGTACAAATGGCATCATTAAAGGGTTAGAATTACACCTTCAGACTGCAGGAAGGGGATTACATCATAAAGGCTTATTTTGTGTGATCTTGAAATAAATTGTGGGGTAAAAAAAATGTAAACGTTTGAAACATAAATCTTGTCCGGGGGTCCCTCTGGCAAAAAGTGCAGATGATCAGATGGACGGAGATGGAGGTCCGTGAACAAATACATATTCATTTGGGGGTCCTGACATGAACATGTTTGAGAACCACTAACACTGTGGACCATGAAAAAAGTGATTAGCCACTGTTACACTGAAATCGGTGACCAATCCAAGTATGTGACTTATTAAATATACTTGTGTGTCCGTGTGCGTGTGTGCGTGTGAGCGCGCGCGCGTGCGTGCGTGCGTGCGTGCGTGCGTGCGTGCGTGCGTGCGTGCGTGCGTGCGTGCGTGCGTGCGTGCGTGCGTGCGTGCGTGCGTGCGTGCGTGTGTGTGTGTGTGTGTGTGTGTGTGTGTGCGTGTGTGTGCGTGTGTGTTAGGGCATTCACGAATCGTGATTTTTAGCACTCGACTTATTCAACCTAAAAGTACTCGAACATTTGATTATTCGACGGTGAAATATATATATTTTTTCATCCAATACAAACGAGCCTTTATCATTAAAATGCTGTGTTGCAAGCCTTGAAAACAATCAGCGATTAAAGGGTTAACTAATAGGGGGGCTGGGACAGCCAGCTGTGCGTTCTGATTGGTCTAAACCCAAATCAGCTGGTCCAGGCATAGCATAGCTACAATTGCACATTGCCTCACGGATGGACGCGTTGTGAGCTTGTAGATCTGCTATTTTCGGTACGACACTCTTCTACAACGAAGCATAGCATAACACGCGTTGCTGCTGCTCTGCTCTGATTTGCCACAGCTCTGGTTGAAAAGAAACGTAGCCAACTTATTAATTCAGTTCATTTAACTTGGAATAAGTCAGAAAATGATTGTTCAAGCCTATCCTATCTACAATATGTTCAACAACAACCACAGTTCCACCCTTCGGTCCGGTCGTTAAAATGCATCTTTCTGGCATGCGTGCTGCTGTTTCAGCACACCACTACCAACATTGAGTGAAGGCACAACGTCACATAGAGTATGAAATGATTTGACAACAATCAACCATGAATGGATTAGGAGAACTACCAACACCAGAGCTGAGAGCTCACAGCTGCTTGTCTGCTGTAGAGAAGCCCCTGCTAAAAAAAATAAAATCAACAAAATCAACAAAAAAATTAATCAAAATTAGAAAAATACTAATATTAAAAATAATAACTTTGATATTAGAATATTTGAATATTTGACTATTCTGTGAATGCCCGAGTGTGTGTGTGTGTGTGTGTGTGTGTGTGTGTGTGTGTGTGTGTGTGTGTGTGTGTGTGTGTGTGTGTGTGTGTGTGTGTGTGTGTGTGTGTGTGTGTGTGCAGGTGGTGGAGTACTTCAACGGGAAGTTGAAACATTGCAGACAGAAGCGTAACGACGCCAAAGCCATGAAACTGAAACGTCTCAGCAGCGTGAAGCCCAGCGAGGCTAACGACGCCGTTATAGGTAATACACACACACGCAGACACACACAAATATACATAATACATTTTATATACAATATGGTTATAAATGGTGCCAACCGTTCCGGCTGCCAGTTTAACCAGTGGTGGCGACACCACAATGTGGAAATACTCTACTGTTATAAGTACAAATACTTGAGTAAAAGTACACAACAGCCTAAAGGCACGGACTACAACCCACATAGACACATGGTAACAAATGCAAATACATAATGACACACAAACACGCACATGCACGCACGCACGCACATGCACGCACGCACGCACGCACGCACGCACGCACGCACGCACGCACGCACGCACGCACGCACGCACGCACACACACACACACACACACACACACACACACACACACACACACACACACACACACACACAGCCTATAGGTCAGTCAATATCAGTGGTTGTTACATAAGTCAGGTCAAGTCAATTGTTTGTCATAAAGTACGTTTAAAACACACACACAGTTGAACCAAAGTGCCACACAGCAGTGGGTCACGGTCCCATTTTGGGGCACAGGCCCATTGTATTTATGTGCCACAAGTAAAACATGTAATAAAAATAAGAAAAAAACTAACAAACATTTAAATATTCTCAAAAGATTTTCAGAAAGTTCAAAACATTAGTAAAATTTGTAATTTCACGAATAAGCTCACGTATCGTTTTCTCACTATTTTCTTTCTTTTTAATAGGGCTAAAGTGATTAATTAAAAATGTTTTTTTTTGCTGTAAAAGTTTGGACCTGTGACGTGACGTGCAGGCTGGAAGGGCAGAGGCTATTTCACAGAAAAAACGCACAATCACCATTTTTCTTCAGCTGGACTCACGGGACAGTAAGACGCACCTGGTCTGAGTGACCCAGGCTCTGAGTGACCCAGGCGCTGAGTGACCCAGGCTCTAAGTGACCCAGAAGAGGATTGAGGTCACAGGTGGCCTGGCAGTCCATTCAGGAATTTAACTACTTGAACTCCAGTGTCACGATTCTGGGGGGAAACCTTATCTCTCACACACACACACACACACACACACACACACACACGCCAAAAATAGCCAATCTAAGCTCACAACACGTCGCATTGCCATAGACTGTTGACATGAATATGGAAGTGGGTTGTGACGTCACCCATTGGTTTGTTCAGAATTTCCGGTCCCGAAAAGCAACCAGAAACAAATGCTATTGGCTGGACGGGCAGCGATCTTCACTATTAACCCATTAAGACCTGGAACGCATCTGTGTCACTTTAGCTTTCTTTGGCTATTCAAAAATAGCAGATATACAAGCTCATAGCACGGCACCGAGTGCCGCGCTATGAGCTTGTAGATCTGCTATTTTTGAAAAATCGTGACTTTTTTTTTATATTTTCTTTTTTCAAAAAAAAAAAAAAAGAATCGCCTCAGGTCTTAATGGGTTAAGTAGAGCCAGTAGAAGCCCTAGAAGCATACCCTACCTAATCATCAATTTTATAATTAATGGGGGCATATTTACAAAAATGCATATCATGATCATTTTTAAACTAGCGACTGAAAGCATAAAGTATTTTGGATTAGACAACTGAAATAGCATATAGTGGCCTGCGATAGCGGCCTGCGAATGGTGGCCTGCGATAGCGCCACCATGAGGCTGATTTGAAAAATGTAAAGTGGCATTTCTTCCTGTGAAAATGTGCATGCAAAATATCATGGAAATTGCATGCTGTGTTCATGATTTGAGGCATTTTGTTGAAAACAGAGTACTCCTGCAAACTTTTGAAGCCATTCTTATAGCCAATCAGGATGGAATATGAAAAATCTGAAAGACCTGTTTCGTTTAATGACTATAGAGATACTATGTACCGTCCGATTTGCATGATGTTTGGACACAATCTGTAGGAGTAATATATATATATATTTATTCTCTTGCAAAGATCTGCCTCCTGGTGGCGCTATAACAGGCCCATGTGAAACATCTGGGTCAGAGGTTCTACGCTGGCATCCAGGGAGTGTGTGTGCACAGTTTCACGTCGATCAGGCCAACGGTGGCAGTGATTAGCTGTCGACAGACGGACGGACACACACACACGCGGGCGGATTGACAGGGTGCAAAACATAGTTTTCGGCCTGGCGGAGACAATAATATACAATTTAATTTCTGCATTCACTAAGCGTCACTACGAACTGATGAGACATGTTGGCCTCATTAGATGCTCAGTTAAGGGAATCCTTTTTCAATTGCACACCAGCACAAACTCATGTGCACACACATGCATGCGCGGACACACACGCACACGTGCGCATGTGTGTGTGTCTGTGTGTCATGCCCTGCTGCTCCAACCAGTAGATCAATAGTGTTGATTGGCTAACATGACAACATGACCTGAACATAGCAGCCAATGACCTTGCTGCTCTGCCGCGGTCAATAAACCAATAGCCGGAACAACAAAGTATGTTACCATGACTACCTACAGTACCTACCTGTCTGTCTGTCTGTCTGTCTGTCTGTCTGTCTGTCTGCCTGCCTATTGGCATGAGAGCTATAACTTGTACGTGCGTGCATGTGTGTGCGTGCGTGTGTACGAGTGTGCATGTGTGTGCATGTGTGCGTGTGCGTGTGCGTGTGCGTGTGCGTGTGCGTGTGCGGGTGTGTGTCTGTGTGTGTGGGTGTGTGGGTGTGCAGTACTCCGGTCCCACCCAAGCCCCCGTTAGGCTAATTTAAGTAAAGTGAACCATTTAGTTAGGTCAGAGGAACACCCTCCTGGTCAAGAAAATCACGTGTGCACACACACACACACACACACACACACACACACACACACACACACACACACACACACACACACACACACACACACACACACACACACACACACACACACACACACACACACACACACACACACACACACACGCACGAGGTAACCTGGAAATCTAGAGGAGAAATGTAGAAGGAAGACAGAGAGAAAAATAGAATACAGACTCAACACGAGACAGAGAGAGAGAGATAGAGAGAGAGAGAGAGAGAGAGAGAGAGAGAGAGAGAGAGAGAGAGAGAGAGAGAGAGAGAGAGAGAGGGAGAGAGAGGGAGAAAGGGGGCCATGTAAAGAGTATGAGAGAATGAGGACAGGAAATCCTACACAGCGGGTGTGTGTGTGTGTGTGTGTGTGTGTGTGTGTGTGTGTGTGTGTGTGTGTGTGTGTGTGTGTGTGTGTGTGTGTGTGTGTGTGTGTGTGTGTGTGTGTGTGTGTGTGTGTGTGCGCGCATGTGCCTAAGTGTGCATGTGTATGTGTGTGCGTGCTCATAAGTGTGCGCATGGACACATATGTCTCTGTGTGAGTGTGCGTGTGTGCATGCTCGCACTGCGTGTGTTTTGTGCATGGAGGTGTGTGTGTGTGTGTGTGTGTGTGTGTGTGTGTGTGTGTGTGTGTGTGTGTGTGTGTGTGTGTGTGTGTGTGTGTGTGTGTGTGTGTGTGTTCGTGTTCATGTAGTGTTCATTTGTCATCACAGATGAAAACATCGAGTTCAGCTCCATCTGTTTACCTGCAGGTGTTCCACAGAGAACAATGAAACACAACACCGTACATTATACATTATATTACCACAACACAACACTGTACATTATACTACCACCATACACACTGTAAATGATTCTACCACAACACAACACTGTACATTATACTACTACCATACACACTGTACATCACTACCACTGTAAACTACTATCACAATATAACATTGTAAACTACAACAATGTATATTACCACCACAATACAACACTGTAGAGACTACACAAAAGCATAACACACCACTGGAAAAACTACAGCATCTATAATGCACCACTGTAACAAACTACAACCTCCAAACAACATTGTAAAAGAACTAACTACAACAATACAACACTGTAAACTACAACTACCATAATACACCACTGTTAAACTACATATCCCATAATATACCACTGTAAAACTACATATCACATAATACACCACCACAAAATTACATCTGCCACACTGTTAAACTACATCATGCATAATACACCACTGTTAAACTACATCTTCCCTAATGCACTACTGTTAAACTACATATCCCATGATACACCACCACAAAACTACATCTCCTATCTTAACACACCACTGTAAAACGAAAACAAACAAAAAACGGAAGTCTGACATCACCTAAGTTATCCCCTTGGATCACAGAGTTATTTTCTCCATTCTAAATCAATAGCCTTTGAATTTGGTGACGTTAGTTATCATTGTGTGTTACTATTTAGTTATTTTGATGAATGAGAACTGACAACGCTACAAGCCCCCAGAACGCAGAGGTTGCATTGAAGTGCATTGGACATGCTGGCCATTCATAGATACTGCAGCTTAAAACGGGCTGAGGCCACTGTCATGAACGAGCGAAAACGGTTTCGACCAATGGGCTCGACTCACGAGCTTGCGCACGGGGCTGCGTACTGAGATGACGCAAAGCGCGTCACCTCCGTGACACAAAACGCGCCACCTCTGTGACGCAAAAATGTATCACAGAAGCCCCAAATAAACCCCAGCCATCACATTTCCCAACCCGGGAAGAAGGGGTGATTTCTCCCCATGCGCTGGGTGAGCAACTCAATGCAAGTGGATGGGCGGGGATTTCCGGTGCGCTCTCTATTATTTTTTAACTCTATGGAAGTAACAAATCAAATCCAGTGCAACACAACGCTGATGGTATAGTGCCGTGATCCGGTCGCACGAGTAAAGGGAGTTGTAGTCTTAAGGTATTTTTTAAGCCTGAGAATTGCAGTCGATTTGTACAGTAGGTGACCTTTTTATTGTTCTTATACTCTTTGGATGAATTAGTACCTTTTCACCGTCGGTTGATGCTTCATAACCATTATGAGTAAAATCACCAGACTCATGTATTTATGGAACACAGTTCTTATATGAAGTGATGTTGAGAAAAAGTCTATGGATTTAGCCCGTGGCCAGTGACATGCACCCCCCCCCCCCCACACACACACACACACACACACATATGCACACATGCAGACGGGCGAGCCCCCGAAATAGCGAGAACACGCGCGGAACGAGGAGTAACGACGCGCTACCGAAAGAAAACTGTCAATTCAGCCGTCCTGCTCGCCTCACGCCAATCTGAACCAACCGAAATACACCATGTGTCTCTGACACACATACACGTGCGTGCGCACACGCACACACACGCACACGCACATCGCTTGTCTCTAATGGAGGCAGGTGCTGTGTGCGTGTGTGTGTGTGTGTGTGTGTGTGTGTGTGTGTGTGTGTGTGTGTGTGTGTGTGTGTGTGTGTGTGTGTGTGTGTGTGTGAGAGACAGATAAGGGATAGCACCCTCATCTCTACTTTATCTCCCGGCGAAAGCATGGATGCTTACGCAGGTGAGAGCACACACAAAGGTGCGCGCACACACGCACGCACGCACACACACACACACACACACACACACACACACACACACACACACACACACACACACACACACACACACACACACACACACACACACACACACACACATAGTGCGACATTAGACCGCTGGCTCCGAGGATTAAACCAAAATGTGAGTCCACACAGCGCACGTCAGGGTACACGTCACCCCGCCAGGAGAGTGCACGTCGCCCCCCCGCTGCCGGAGGGCACGTGACAAACACTGAACCAACGGAAAAGTATCAACAAAGAGCTTTGAGACTAAACAACGACGACAGTTTCCTGAAAAAATAACAGTTTTGGACATACAAGGTTTCCATTGCGGAGGCGTGATGTGAAGTCATCGGACGTAGCAGCTAAAACGTGTCCTAAATCTGTCCTTTCGCCCCAGCTGTGTTGATCTGACAACAACAACATTGAGCTAACAAGGACGTTGCCGTGGTTCTGCGGCGCTGCTTGTTGGGTTTGGAAGGTTCTCGAACAATGTCAAGAACGAGTGGTCTAAAGTAACTAGTACATTTACTCACATACTTAGGTACACTTTTGAGGATTTTTTACTTTACTGGATTATTTCCCACTTGCAGTACTTTTACTTCTACTCCACTACATCTCAGAGGTAAATATTATACTTTTACTCCACTACTGTACAACTATTTGAAAACTTTACTTACTAGTTACTTTGCATATATAAATGATTCTATTATAAAACATACATTAACCACTTTAGCCCTATTTTATACATAGGCGTTTTGAAAATAGCAGATCTACAAGCTCACAACGCGTCGCGATGCGATACGTTGTGAGCTTGTAGATCTGCTATTTTCAAACATTTGTGTACTTTTACTTTTGGTACTTTAAGTATATTTCGATGCCAACGCGTGTGTACTTTTACTCAAGTAACACAGGCCTTTTACTTGTAACAGAGTACTTCTACATTGTGGTATTGATACCTTTACTTGATTAAAACATTTCAGTACTTTTTCCACCACTGTCAAGGACCACCCCAATGGTGTGTATTTGGCCGTGTGTGTGTGTGTGTGTGTGTGTGTGTGTGTGTGTGTGTGCGTGCGTGCGTGCGTGCGTGCGTGCGTGCGTGCGTGCGTGCGTGCGTGCGTGCGTGCGTGCGTGCGTGCGTGCGTGTGTTTGTGGGACAGGTTTGACTTCCGTGTCTGAAGCACTAGGATAATGCTCCATTTTTGGGGGCCCAGGGGGCCCAGGCGGCCCCGAGGTGGGGCCTCTCGTTATCACCTGGTGATCGTCCAAAGTATGGAGGCTAACTGCAAATAATAGAGAGGAGAGAGAACAAAATATCCTCAGGCCTGAACTTGACTCCCTGCCTAAAACCATTACCGTGGAGGGGAGGGGAGGGGAGGGGAGGGGAGGGGACGGGAGGAGAGGAGAGGAGAGGAGAAGAGAGGAAAGGAGAGGAGAGGAGAGGAGAGGAGAAAAACTCGGTAGAACCTCTCAAATGGCCCTTTACGGTTGTGTAACTCTGAGAGTGTACAAATGGAACCAAATGGACCCGACCCGTAAGGGTCCATTTGGTTCCATTTGTACACTCTCAGAGTTATGGGGGTCTTGGAGGGTCTCAGAGTTACATATGGGGGTCTTGGAAAAATCTGAGAACCACTGTGCTACACTAAAATGGAACAGAGCCTTCATTAGTAGCATTGGTAACACCTGTGAAGGAAGTGATAATATGGCTGCTGTGCATAGAGCCTATCACAAGCTTTATCATCAATTGTAATAATGAATGGGAACATCATTTACACAAATACATGTCATGCTGTGTGAAAGAAGACTCGGAACTAGCGATTAAAAACCAAAAACGTCTTTTTGAAAAGGTCAAGTCACCATTGACTTCAATGGAATGAATATTCTCTTGCAGCCGGAGGGGAAACGGCGCCACCTTCTCTTCATTAATGAGAACTGCAGCGTTTTCATGACTTCCGTATTGGCTCCATTTGGCAGAGTGAATGCTTTGTCTCCTGGGATTAATATGTGAGTGAAAGGTGTGTCTCTCACCACCAGGTTCCCCATGACCATGACCAACATGAAGATGCTCCATGCAGTCCCACTAGGTCTCTATCCAATTTGTATTTGTTTTTATTTTTTCATTTTGTATTCAGTTTTCCATTTTTGTTTTCATTTTTGTATTTTTTTAAATTTTCATTGTTCATTTGCATTTTTTGTATTTTTTTTCTTTGTATTATTTTCATTTTTGTATTTGAATTTTTTCAATTGTCATTTTTTTATTTGTATTTTTTTCATTTTTGTATTTGTATTTTTTTCAATTTTAATTTTTTATTTGTATTTTTTCATTGTTTTATTTGATTTTTTTTTCATTTTTTTTATTAGATTTTTTTCATTTTTATTGATTTATTTTCTTTCATCTACTTATTTTTTAAAATGTATTAATTTATACATTTAACATGAAATAAGTTTTGACATGGACTTTGTTACAGTGTGTGTGTGTAAATGCAACACTCCACCGCACCGATTTAGTCCTGACTGACTCGGCGGCAGGAAGCTGCCGACAACTTGTTTTCGGATAACGTTGTTCCGTCAGATCCGGGCCTCTATCAACCCGACTATGAGAAACAGCAGGTTCAGTCTTTGGGCCGACTGGTAGAGCCATGGGGTAGTGAAGAGGGGGGGAGAGAGGGGGGTAAAGTTTTGGTCGGAACTGGCTTCGGTGTTGCCAGATTCTGTGAGTGAAACAAGCGACCAGGTCTACGATAACAAGCCTAAAAGAAGCGACCATGTTTCACCACTTGAGCCCTATTATATCAGCTATTTTCAAAGATAATCTTGAAAGCCAGCCCAAATAAGCAACTACACTTCAGAAACAAGCCCAAACAAAAGAAACCTGTAAACTGCATATTTACATGCAACTTTACAGGACAACAAGCCCAAAGTCGCCTATAATAAGCAGACCTGGCAACACTGGCAAAATCTTGCAGGGCAGATCTGCCAGCTCTAAGGCATTAGCACAACAATGTGCAGATCGGCCGACTGCTTATGCTGAACTAAATGCCAACTTTTGCCAACAGAGTACCAGTCTGTTGCAGTCTGTTGTAGTCTGAAGTAGTCTGTTTGTTTGGTACAGGGACGTCACAGGCTCTCAGAAGGTGGGGTGGGGTGGACTTTCGGTGGACTATACCCCTTATTTTACACTTTGGCTATTTTTGAAAAAGCGTGAAAAACATTTGTAAATCTGTCAAATGTAAAACAAATTCTGTATTTTCAAAATTTTGCGTTTTTTGGGCGGATTTTGTTAGTTTTTTTTTTTTCGTGTTTTGGTTACTTTATCTCGGTTTTAGGGTTAGGGTTAGGTTATTGAATTCTTATTTTTTCCTGATTTTCCTGATTTATTATCACAAAAAAAATGAATGGCCGTGACACCCCTGGTTTGGTGGAGAGTCACCTCAACACAAAAATGAAAAAGAAAGCGTGTACTCACCACCAGGTTGCCGATGACCATGACCAGCATGAAGACCAGGATGCACAGGGGCTGACCGGCCACCTCCATGCAGTCCCACATGGTCTCTATCCACTCCCCGCACAGGACCCGGAACACGATGAGGAAGCTGTGGAAGAAGTCTTTCATGTGCCACCTGGGGAGGACACAGTCCTTGGAGATCTTACACACACAGTCCTGATGGAGAGAGAGAGAGAGAGAGAGAGAGAGAGAGAGAGAGAGAGAGAGAGAGAGAGAGAGAGAGAGAGAGACACACACACACACACACACACACACACACACACACACACACACACACACACACACACACACACACACACACACACACACACACACACAGGTTTGTTTTACTATACTTGTGAGGACATCAACACTTTAGGACAGCGACTTTATGAATGTCATTAAAAAAAAAAAAATGCCATTTTTAACCGTAAGCCTAAAGCCGAAAAATAGCCGATCTACAAGCTCACAAAGCGTCGCGCTGCGACGCTTTGTGAGCTTGTAGATCGGCTATTTTTCGGTGCATGACACTGGCGCGCAACTAGTATAAATCATGTTTAACTCTAATTCCAATCCCTAAACCTACCCTCTAAATGTCTAATCCTAACCTGAATGTTTTACTAATTGTTAACGTATCTCTAAAAAAAAAGACAGACAGACAGACAGAAACAAATATTAAATGTTAATTTGCTAAATGATCGATCAATGTTTTGCATAAGAGCAGAGTTGGACTGCTGCCAAATTAAAGCACAACACGCCATATACATATTAACCCTCCACGCTGTAAAGCCACAATCAATGGCTTTCACGTTGTAGCTGGGTGTACATTTAACTGTAAGATTCTAACCCGGGACTCCCATATGGGAATATATACGGCTCTATTAGCTCAATCCTAAAAAATCCAGCACTTGCGCAGGAGGAGACCGGGTTCAAATCCGGGGTAGAAGAGGAAAGTTACGTAGTGCAGCTTTATAAGTCCCGGATTGCAGCTTTAATTGATTAAAGATTATGCATAAAGAAAATAAATGCCTCGGTGTGTTTCATTGATTTCAGAAAAGCCTTCCATTCCATCTGTACAGGCGAATTGGAGGGGGGGGGGCGCACATATGATTTGATTGAGGACATGTGTACGAAAATCCTATGTTCTATAACAGGGGTCTTCAACCTTTTCAGCCCAAGGACCCCTTAGCTGAGAGAGAGAAGAAGCAGGGACCCCCTACTCTATACTGTATAAAATTGTGTTTCAGATGAACCTTTTTTTTTTACTTAGTCTGCTCTTTTTTCCCTCTACACCTATACCTCTCACAACGCCTCGCAGCGCGAGGCGTTGTGAGCTTGTAGAGCTGCTATTTTTGGCTAAAGTTCTCCTTAGAATAGGGATGCATAGGGTTCAAGTGGTTAATGCGAAAAAAATAAATCATATCACACAAAGATTTGGCGGACCCCCTGTAGTAACGCTGAGGACCCCCTAGGGGTCCCGGACCCCCTGTTGAAGACCCCTGTTCTATAATGAATTGTGCAACAGACAGACAACCAGGGCCAGGCAGTGAGCCAGGGGCTTAAATCTAAGTCCAATTCCATTTCATCTACACAGCAAATATCAATGTATAATCTAGAGCAGTGTTCTCAAACTGAAGACACAAAAGAGAAATGTGATGTCTCCCTGCATGGGACCCAAACTAGTGAAAATAGCAGATCTGTATAAGCCGTGTCTACAAATGGGCCTGTGACCCACAAAATGGGTCCTGACCCACTGTTTGTAAATCTCGGATTGACGCTATTTCCGTATTCCGGGTGTGTTACAGTGAAAATGGTCACTGCGAGTGTTGAAGAACAGTGTGATCCTTTATAAAATGTCTGTTTACGTCCGTGGCAGAATTGGTAATTTGAAAGAATTACGTTAATTACGTCCTTGGCAGTGAATGAGTTAAAACCAGGTAAGCATCTGTGTCATTTTACATTTTAGCTATATATACTGTATATATTTAGCAACATACTTTTTTTTCAGAAAACTCTTAGGATGTATGACAGTGGTTTAGAACAGTGGGTCTCAAAAATAGCAGATATACAAGCTCACAGCGCGTCACAATACCACACAATACAATATATCTGCTATTTTTGAAAAATCTTTGAAAGTTTTTGAAAAACTTTGAATAATTTCAATTTTTTTTAACACAAATCTTCTCTTCTGGGGGTCTCTGGCACAAAACATTTTCAGATGGGGGTCCACGGCCAAATACATATCAATGTGGCGGTCCTGTCGGCACGGACAAGTTTGAGAACTACCGATTTAAAAGGTGTTTGTAGAATCGGCCTCAGGTCTCAATGGGTTAAGCCAATGCTCAGGTGCACAGACCCCCTGGCATGAGGGGGCCGCAAATAGGCCAACTGCAAAATAAATAAACATCTGTCTGGGATGGAACAGTTTTGGGGAACCCCAGGCTGTACCAGGTCACTTCTCCTGATCCTGAACTGACACTCCCCCTCACCAGTGTTTATGTTGTCAACTAAAACTATGAATGTTCGTCGTCTGAGGATAACTAAATAAAAAGCGAAGCCTTGATGACAAAGACTAAATATATTGACAATTTCGTCAACAATTTAAAAACCAGACTAAAACTATAGGAAGGGACTATAGTGGAGAAGAGATCCAGCAGAACTGAGATAAGTCATTTTATTCCGATCTACAAGCTCACAACGCGTCTGTGAGCTTGTAGATCGGCTATTAAAATCAGGCATTGTGATGCCAGCAAGGCTCGCCAAAAAAACATTGCACAACCCTAACCCTAGTTGACTAAAACTAAAGGTGGGAAAAGTACCCAAATGTTTTACTTAAGTAAAAGTATCAATACTGCAATGTAGAAGTACTTCGTTACAAGTAAAAGTCCGGAATTCAAAATTCTACTTGAGTAAAAGCACAAAAGTATTGGCATCAAAATGTACTTAAAGTACCAAAAGTAAAAGTATTAAAATGTTTGAAAATAGCAGATCTACAAGCTCACAACGCGCCGCGATGCGACGCACTGTGAGCTTGTAGACCGGCTATTTTCAAAACAGCCTAGGTATAAAACAGAGCTTAAGTGGTTAATGCATGTTTTATAATGTAATAATGTATATCTGCAAAGTAACTAGTAACTCAAAATATCAAATCATTGTAGTAGAGTACAATATTTCCCTCTGATATGGAGTAGAAGTAAAAGTTTAGACAATTGGAAACACTCCAGTAAAGTAAAAGTACCTCAAAATTGTACTTAAGTACAGTACTTACTCAACACCACTGACTAAAAGTAGACTAACACTAAAACGTTGCGGGTGACTAAAATATGACAGAAACTAATGGAATGGAATTTCATTCAAAAGATTATGACTAAAACTACACTATCAACATTTTGCTGTCAAAATTAACACTGCTTCACCTCACCCCAAACTGACGATGTAACCTCCCCCAGTACTAGAACAATGTCAGTATCCAGAGAGCAGGTACAGCTCTTGCCTCGGCACCACAAATAGACCTCTCCTCTGCCTGTGTCGGCAGCGTACGTGTTAATAAAGACCCACTCTCTATTCTTAACCCATTCAAACCTGAGGCCGACTCTACAAAATGTCTTCCAAAGCAGTGGTTCTCAAACAGTTTCATGTCAAGGACCCCCAAAATGACATGTATTTGGCCGCAAAGGTTTGAGTTACAAATGTTCGCTTTAGAAATATATATTCAAAGATTTGCACACGTTTTCAAGAAAAAAAAGCAGATCTACAAGCTCATAGCGCGGCACTTGGTGCCACACTATGAGCTTATACATCTATTACAGCTATTTTCGAAGAGTCAAAGTATAAAATATGGTTAAAGTGTTTAAAATGATTGTGAAGCTATATTAACTAGTTTTGCTAGGGACCCCCCTCGTATCCAACCAAGGACCCCTGGGGGTCCCCGGACCCCACTTTGAGAAGTTGTTCCAAAGACTAACCGCTTTCTGAAAAACCTATGCTGCTATATCAGTGGTGCTCAAAACTCAACAAGATTTGAGTTAAAAAATGTTTGCATTGAAAATATATATATATTCAAAGATTTGCACAAATGTACCAATGTTTAAAACAAATTGCAGATCTACAAGCTCATAGCACAAAGTCACACGCTTGAAAATCTGCTATTTTTGAATAGCCAACCAATGCTATGCTATGCTAACCAATGCTATGCTATATAGCTAAAATGTAAAATGACAGAGATGCTTTCCCGGTTTCAATGGTTTAATGTAGCCTGTCTCTGTGTGAGAGCAGGTTAAGTGAACAGGACAGCGAGTCCTGCTCTAACATTGCCGCCATGACTCATCATCACCGACTGTCCCTTGTAAGAATATATACCCTAGAACATTTACATTGCTCTGTTTTATATATTCAATATACAGTACGAGTCCCTTTTTCACCCCATCTCTGGTGCAAGGCTATTACGCTGGCGCTAAAGTTTATGTAGCTAGCGACAACTACCATTGAAAACAAACAAACAAAAACGCGCCACCCGAGCTCCCACCTGCCCACCGTGACATCTCCATTCTGAGCTGTTATAGGCAGTGGAGGAAAACGTACTCAAATGTTTTACTTAAGTCAAAGTATCAATACTGCAATGTAGAAGTACTCTGTTACAAGTAGAGGTCTGGAATTAAAAATATACATGTAAAAATCCGGAATAGAAAAATTACTTGAGTAAAAGTGCAAACGTATTGCAACGTATCGTAAAAGTGCAAACGAGAAAATTGATTGGTCAAATGTACTCAGTGGCTCCTCGGCTGAGGAGTCTTGGACTGGTTTCAAAACTGCGTTTGTGTCTGTTATTGATAGCCTAGCGCCCAAGAAGGTGGTGAGAGTCAGAGCCCGTACACAACCCTGGATGAAGGGAGACATCCTAAATGCCATCAAACTCAGAAACAAATTGTACTCTGAGTTCAGGAAATGCAAAAATTTGCAACTACTTGAAAGATGCAGAAATCAACGAAATGTAGTAAACAAATTGGTCAAAACTGCCAAAAAGAATTTCTTAAATGAAAGCATTGAGGCAAACAAAAGCCACCCACAAAAGCTGTGGGAAGCGCTACAGAAATTGGGCTGCAACAACAAAATTCAAACCAAAACTACAAACATCTGCATTATTTCAAGTGGCGTGCTCATTACTGACAAGCAAGCGGTAGCGAACTGTTTTAACAGCTTTTTTACCACCATTGCAACCCAGTTGGTAAACAAACTTCCTCAGCATTCAGGTTTGTACGGCTCTGACCACATCCATTGCTTACTATGACAAACTAGGGGCTAAAAAAGACTCATTCTCATTCAAACCAGTAAATGCTGATGATGTGCAGAAAAGACTTTTAGCCCTCCAGCCGAACAAGGCCACCGGCCTTGACAATATCCCCACCAGATTCCTCAGAGACGCAGCTACTGCTATTGCCCCCATAGTAGCCCGAATCACAAACCTATCCATCAGCCAGTGTCACGTCCCACAGGATTTCAAATTGGCAAGAGTTATCCCTCTGCATAAAAAAGGAAGCACATTAGAACCTGGCAACTATAGGCCTGTTTCCATCCTTTGTTCCATCTCAAAGGTTGTAGAGCGAATAATTCAAGAACAAATCAACAGCTACCTCAGCGAGCATAAACTGTTGTTTGAATTCCAATCGGGCTTCAGAACCTCCCATTCCACTGACACATGCCTGCTGTATTTGACCGACTACATCAAGCGTGAGGTAGACGCGGGCAAATACTGCGGCATGGTCATGTTGGACCTCCAAAAAGCGTTCGACACTGTAAACCATTCAATTTTACTTGATAAGCTGAGGGCGATTGGTTTTGACTGCACATCACTAAACTGGATGAGATCCTACCTGGAGGGAAGAGAACAAGTGGTTGACATCAACGGAACCATGTCCTCTTCCCTCCCGGTGAGCTGTGGGGTTCCTCAGGGCAGCATTCTAGGGCGTTACTGTTCCTTTTATACATTAACGACATGAATGCTGCCTGTAACTGCAAATTGTTCCTGTTCGCTGATGACTCGGCACTCCTGATCTCGGGAGAGGACAAGCTGCAAGTTGAGGAGGCGCTCAGCTCCGAACTCTCAAAAATCCGTACTTGGCTTACTGATAACAAACTGTCACTACACCTTGGGAAAACTGAATCCATTCTCTTTGGGACCAAACATTCCCTCAGACAGATGGATGTAAATGATTTCAAGGTCAAAGTCGATGGCACAATTATCTCTAGCAAAGAAGAGATTACCTATTTGGGTTGTATTCTTGACAAATACCTGTCAGGTGAAAGCATGGGGACAAAGGTGGTCAAAATAGTAAACCAGAGAACCAAATTTATGGGCAGAGTTTCCTCTTTTGTCAACCCTCAGGCCCTCAGGACCCTCTCAGGGGCCCTGATTCAACCACATTTTGACTATGCTAGCACCTCCTGGTACTCCAACACCTCAGTGTCACTGAAGACTAAGCTTCAAACCTCCCAAAACAAACTGATTCGGCTACTCCTCGGATTGGGGCCCATGACCCACCTTTCTCCCACCCATTTTGCCAGCCTAGGCTGGCTCAGGGTGGAAGACAGGGTTAAACAACTAAAAATGGGAATGGCCTTCAAAATTGTAAATGAAAATTTGCCCGATTTGCCCCCTATTCCCGCATATCTGAGTAAATACCTCCAAAAGGTTAGTGACACCCACAGTCACAATACCAGAGGGAGTGCAAACAACAATTTGGTACCACCCACCCATAAAACAAACATGGGCAAATTCTCCTTCTACAGCACTGCCACCCAGGTTTGGAATGGTCTAACCCCATCCCTCAAAAAATGCAGTTCGCTGGGCTCATTTAAAAGAGCCTTAAAAAATCACCTTTCAGGAGGCCAAAAGAGGAGGTAGTACCATTTTCTATCTTTCCCCCCTTTTTTATTCCATTGGTTGTACATAGTGTTGTATATATATATATATATATATATATATATATATATATATATATATATATATATATATATATATATATGTGTGTGTATATATATATATATATATATATATTTTTTTTTTTTTGCTGTTATATTTTTTATTTCTTTGTGTAATGATATTCGAACTGTGGTGCCACTATATATGTCTATGAATTGAATACCAAGGCCCTCATTGGAAACAAGTCCGCAAGGACTTTTATGAACGGACCTGTTAGACAAAGTATTTTAAATGTAAATGTGTTGTTTTACATTCTTTTGCCTAATAAAATATTCAATCAATCAATCAATATTGGTGTCAAAATGTACTTAAAGTACCAAAAGTAAAAGCACTAAAATGTTTGAAAATAGCAGATCTACAAGCTCACAACGCGTCGCGATGCAACGCGTTGTGAGCTTGTAGATCAGCTATTTTCAAATAGCCTAGCCCTAGGTATAGGCTAAAGTGGTTAATGTATGTTTTATAATGCAATAATTCATATCCGTAAGGTAACTACTAACTAAAGTTTTCAAATAATTGTAGTGGAGTAAAAGTACAATATTTGCCTCTGAGATGTAGTGGAGTAGAAGTAAAAATATAGACAACTAGAGTTTCGGGGGGCTACGCCCCCCTCAACCCCAGCCGCGCACGGGGCCCAGCGTGGCCGCGTGTATATTGGGGGACCCAAATCGCCGGAGTAAAACTGTGGAAAAGTTTTTTTGAAAAAGGAAAAAATTAGAAGAAATAATATTTTTTATGTTTCAGGGGGTCCACAGGGGGTCCGCGGACCCCCTGCTGGTCCACTGACCCCCTGTGGAGTGTTGGGACGCGCGGGGACACCCCTGGAACATTGCGGACCCCTACGGTGTTTTTTTTTTTGTCATGAAGGTGGTTGCTTGTTTCTGGCGCTTGTTTTTAGAGAACCTGGCATGCCTGGCAACCCGACTGACATGACTGACGTATCCTTGGTATTTGTACTTCCGGGTTGCATAATGATGACATCACTGTCGAGTCCTTTGGTGTCATGAACCTAGAACGGTTTGTTTACCACATTAGCCTGGGCAACGTGCTGTGCTGTGGCCGTCGCTGTTTGTTTGTGTGTTTGGGATGAACATGGCACGTGAAGGACGGACATATTGTGATCGAGACATGAGTGAAGTGAAAGTAACGGCCTGGGTGGAACAAAGGAGGTACGTAAGAAGGGGGGGGGGGTTGAAGCAAAGGAGCTGCGTGTGTGGTGTTGTGGAGGAGATGGGCAGAGTGCAATGGCGGCCGCTCGTGTTGTTTCGGCGAAACCCGTCGGCGTTCGGTGTCGGTGGTGTGCACGGTAAACGGTACGAAAGTGATTCACCTTCCGTTTTGTCCGACATTTGGTGAGTAGAATTAATTATGTTGCGCGGTGGAAAAGGTGTAGTGAGCAATGAGATGTCCCCTACGCGACGCGTAAATTCAGCGCGGCCGCCGTGGCGAGTCAGTTGGCGACATGTGGTCTGGCGGTGCGTTGTTTATTCGATAACAGAGCTGTGGGGTGTCCTCACCGAGGGTGCGGAAGTCGGTCGCCATTTATATAGTTAGATTGGAAATACTATCTCAGTATCTAAGTAAAAGTATCTCAAATTTGTACTTAAGTACAATATTTGAGTAAATGTACTTAGTTACTTTACACCACTGGTTATAGGTCAACCATTCTCAAACATTTCCATGTCAAATGAATTAATGAATTAATTTGTATTTGGCCGCGGACCGGACCCCCGTCTGAAAACGTTTGGTGCCGGGGACCCCCATGCAATATCGGTATTGTTAATGTTTTTTTTTACATACAGAGAAAATACAATAAAAAAAGAAAAATAGCCGATGTATCGATGTATTAAAGCAGTTAAACTGATTATGACGCTATATCGACTTAATTTAAGTTAATATAGCTTATAGGACCCCCTGGAACCCCCTCAAGGACCCCCGAGGGCCCCCCGGACCGCAGCTTGAGAAGCAGTGCCATAGGGTGACATAGTTTCCCAAACAGAAGTGTCCCATTTGCTCCTCTGGGGGGTGTCTGTCTGCTGGTCTTATTAGCACACATCTGAAGAAGACATTTCGCTGAGTCAGTCGGGGACACTCTGTGCTTCCTCTCAGGAGATCATGGCTCCAGGTCTGCCTCAGTCTCCCACACACACACACACACACACACACACACACACACACACACACACACACACACACACACACACACACACACACACACACACACACACACACACACACACACACACACACACACACACACACACACCATCATCATGACTCATGAAAAAAACACCCAGCGGTGGAAAGTAACTCCAGTACAATTTCGAGGTACTCGTACTGTTTTTACTTGAGTGTTTCTTCTGTATTGCGATGCTGAATACATCTACTCGGCTATAAGTCAGAGGAACATATTGTCCTTTTTACTTCACTACTTATTTGAAAACTTTAGTTGCTAGCTACGTTGTAGATGTAGATTATTGAAACATGCGTTAACCACTTAAGCCTGTCAAAGCCAGTTTAACCTAGCCTGGTTACAAACCATAGACTCCGCCCACTCTCTGAGTGGACTGCCTCTTGGTCTGGTGTTGAAATGTGAGCCTAGGATATCTTCGATACCCCCCAGTACCGTCCAATGAGAGTCGGAGGTGGGGGTGGGTCTAACGACAATCAGCGAATATCTGCTAAAACAAGCTGTGCGATGACGTCAGATGTAGGCGGATCCGTGGATCTCTTGTGATTGGTTTAGGGAAATTTCAATCCCCTCCCACTTGCAGTCGTCGACACTGCAGCCAATTTCAGACTGAAGCTCCACACAGCTTCAGGCTGATAATCAGGCTAAGTTTAACCGCTTTAAAGGTCTGGTGAAATGAAAAATATGTTTTTCACACTTCTGTCATCATATGGGCATACCTAACAACGTTTTTTGTGTGTATTTTTATATCAAAAGTCCCTAAAAAGCCAATCTTAATTACTTCCTGTGAACAAAAACGTGATGACATAGATCAACTTTCATGAATATAAATGAATCTTGATTTCGTTCACCTGTGTGATTCCCATACCTGCACGTTCCTCCAAACACAGCTGATTTTAATTACACAACTACACCGTTCTGAATCTCATTCAAGATGACATCCAGACGGTGTATTACTCATTGTAAATTTAATCTGCACACTAAAATATGAATCTGAAAACATTTTAGGTTAGAAATAAGCAACTTGGTAACAAACATTCTGCACAGTGGCCGTCTCTCTCTCCCTTGGCCAGCGTGATGATTCATCTGCCCCTAACACACACATGCAGACTCACATTTCTTTGAAACTTTGCAGTAATGTAGAGGGTCATTCCAAATATCACTGAAACCAATTTTACTCCAAATGGCCAAAGGGGGGCGCAATAGCAATTTTTTGAACATGCAAACCTTAAACAGGCAAAAGTCATGCCTCGTTTGGCCGACAGCCATGAAACTTGCTTGCACTTGTGCCTTGACTCATGAGGAACACATCTATCACTTTGACCGGTAAGCTCCGCCCTTAGATTGTCCGCCATATTGAGCAGTTTTAAAAACACTTAAACCCAGGATTTCTGAGCAACTTGCGTGTTCATTGTGAAAATAGCCGATCTACAATCTCACAGCTTTTCAGATAGCAATGTTTTGTGAGCTTGTAGATCGACTACTTTCACTAGTTTCTGTTCCGAGGAGACGTAGAATTTCTCTATCCGTAGATGGTTAGGGAACCAGTGATCTAGAGTAGTTAGCAAAACAGAGGCTTGGTTCATCAGGACGGAACGACTTATATATATATCAACAGACACTACTAGGGCTACCATATCTCTAGCTCAATGAGAAGAAAGGCAGCCTGTGAGTCCGGAGGTTGCTGGTTTGATCCCTGTCCCCGATGACGTGTTGAGATGATCGTGATTTGGCATTCTTAGGTTTATGCATAGTGTTTCTTGAGGTTAGGGGTAGGCATTGTTTTACTGAGGTTAGGGTTAGTAAGGGTGGGTGAGAGGTGGCATTGCAAAAAACATGACCTTGTTAAGCTCAGTCTTCTATGTTTCTATGGCTTATTGTGCATATTACTTATAGTTTCTTCTCTCTGCAATCCCTGGCCCCGTGTTATCGCTGCTTGCAGCTATATTTGTTCTTGTTTTTTTTCTCCCCCAGGATAAAAGTAACTGATAGTCATTTTGTTTCAGAATAAAAGTAGCTGGTATTTCAGAATAAAAGTAGCTGGTATTTCAGAATAAAAGTAGCTGGTATTTCAGAATAAAAGTGGCTGGTATTTCAGAATAAAAGTACCTGGTAGTTCTTCCCAAAGAGCTGC